>NC_083484.1:13141577-13469077 GCF_030014155.1 Tachysurus vachellii | reverse complement strand
ATAACGCTGTTTTTTTTTTTTTTTACATCTCCGTTAATAATAAAAGATCTTCAGCACATAAAAGAAAGAAAAAGAAAAGCCCTTCATCCTGTGCTCATTGTCGGATCGTAGAGCATCTGTGCTACATGGTGAGAGCTGGTTTCATTACAGGGCTGAGTTTGTAATAATATTGAACTTTGCTCTGTTTTCGGTACAATCCTGACCGTGTTAAACCGAGCGTGTTGTTTTAGAGAAATAACCAACTTTATTTTTTTCAAAGAAGATTTTTGGTAGATGGTTAAATATAAAATGGTCGATATAAAAATTGTGTCTGCTAAATCCACAAAATCCAAACATACACGATATGTTAGCATTTGGGAAAAAATAGAAAAGTATAAATAGATAGATAGATAGATAGATAGATAGATAGATAGATAGATAGATAGATAGATAGATAGATAGATAAACAAATACATGAATAAATAAATAAATAAAGTTTACCTATTAACTTAGTAATATTATTTATATCATACAGTAAAATGAAGTGTGAATGTAAACTGAAATAAAATAGCAAAATAGGAAAATAATAATAATAATAATAATAATAATAATAATAATTATAATAGCAGTCAGAAGAAATACTACATAAAAAATGTAAAAATATATTACAAAAATCAGTGTACAAACTAATTTATTTAATTAAAACAACATTATTCACAAGTGTAAATTTAAATTTTTGTTATATTTATATATAGAAAATTGTTTAAAAGTAATGTTAAAGTAGCTTGCAAATAATACAAAAGCTAGTTACATGACAATGAAACATTATGCGTTTTAATGATAAATATAATAAATTATTCTGCTATAATAAATTTACTTTCGTATTTATTTATTATTTGCTTATTAAAATGCCTGGTCACAACCTTGTTTTAAATCTGTTGTATTAAACATGACAGAGCACAGAGAATGCATGAAACACTTGCAGGAAATGAAAGGAAATGAATAAATGAGAGTGTGTGTGTGTGCCCTGCGATGGGTTGGCACTCCGTCCAGGGTGTATCCTGCCTTGATGCCCGATGACGCCTGAGATAGGCACAGGCTCCCCGTGACCCGAGGTAGTTCGGATAAGCGGTAGAAGATGAATGAGTGAGTGAGATCAAAAAAATTGAATTAATATAAAATTAAGATAAATCTTTAATATTTGGTCCAAAATCAGTAAAACATTCATCTTCACAGGAAGAATTCTTTTAAAATTCTTTTCTTTTTTCAATATTGTATTAGGAAGCTCAAGGCGAACAGACCACAACGGCAGACGATCACACGGTCTGATAAGTTTGAAAAATTTTGTCAGAAAATTCTCACTTTTGTTTATCAGCTTTCGCTCTGCTTTGATTTTAAAGCTTAATCTTTTATATCTTGAGTCAGAAGTCGAGTCAAAAATATGTTAATGTAATTCACGGAGTACAAAGTGTCTTCAAGTCAATAAATAAATAAAAGAAATAAATAAATAAAAAAGTCGAGGTTTTTGCTGAATAAGATACAGATTGCTTATTCAGCAGCCAGCTTTCTTTCACTCTGGAAATTGGAAAGGTAAAATTACAGGTTCTGGAGAGACATCATTTCTGTAGCTCGGAAACAAATTCCTCATCAATTCCCTCCTTTGCTTATTCACATTGTTATGTTTTTTTACGTTTTTTGTTTTTTTTGGTGGTCGTTTTTATCGAAAGTGACATAAAGGTGATGTGGAATAAGGTTTTAGTGCAGAGCTCAGCAGTTTAAGAGCCGACCCGAAGTCGAGCCCGAGGTTTGAACTCACACCCTTTAATACACGGATACAGCGATCCTGACTTTACAGAATCTGTTAATTAATTAAACGAAGCTGTGAAGACGCCACATTTGCAGTTATTGTCTTTAAGATAATGATGTGGAAACGGAAATAATGATCCTAGCTCAGCTACGGTGATTGGGAATAATTAGCAAAAAAAATAATAATGTTGGATTATAGACATTTCAAAATACAAGCATTAGAGAAAATGTTTCTGACATGGCGTTTGATTCCTACTGTACGTGCAGTATGTGTACATGGGGCTTCTATGTTCTCCACATGTTTTGAGTGGATTCTTCCATGTTCTTCAGTTTTCATCCCTAGTCTGAAGACATGCGTTGTAGCCTGATCGGCACCGCTAAATTTCCTTAAAGGTGCGGTGCACGATCTCTGAAAGCCAATGTTGACATTTGAAATCACCAAAACAAACACGCCCCTAACCCAAATGGGTGTCACCCCTGTTTTGATAGCTCCGCCCCCACACATACATACGCAACCTAGGCAACTATTATGGCGGAACCTGCTGGGGCAGCTGGCCGAGGGTATATTTTTATCAATAAATGAACTCGATGAGTAATACTATGGTAATACAAATGTGTTTGTGTAGTACTGTGTGTTGTACCGTGAAAGGTTTAGCTCTCTGCTAATATCACACATGCGCACTGAACACTCTCTCTGCCGCATATTGACAAGACACGCCCCTTTCTGATTATTGGCTACACGTTTGTTTTGTTTGTCGGCCCGACTCAGTTTTCTGAAGCATTTTTCAAACATCGTACACCCCACCTTTAAGTGCATTAATGGGTGTGTGATTGTGCCTTACAGTAGGTTGGCACCATGGCCTTGTTCCACCGAGTCTTTGGGATAGACTCCAGGTTCCCTGTGACTGGGTTGGATGAGCGCTATAGGAAATGAATGGATGAATCAGGGTTGGTCAGGGTTCCCACGCGTCCTGGAAATCCTGGAAAATTAATGACCAATGTTCCAGTCCTGGAAAACACATAAAACATAAATTGTCCTGGAAAAAATCTTGTTGTCTTGGAAAATTATTATTTTTAAATGTTCTTGATCATACAGCTGGTCGAAACAATTAACGTTAGTAACAGAAAGCACTCTGTTCAGGGACGCTGAGTTTTGACGGGTTTTTTGTTATGCTGTTTAATCTCGCTGTGACGGATGACGCTGTCTTGTGTTGGCGGTTTCAGGTGCTAGGAATGGTTTAAGTGCTCGAATGTGTTCAGCAAATGGTGACGGGTAAGCAGGTTATATTAACCTTGTTAATCTGAATATCATGTGCAAGGGGAATGCACAGCAAACTAAAGCATGTATGACGGCATTGGCCTGAGAAAGGAAAGGGTATTAATATGTGCGGTCTTTTTATTTTATAAATGTTGAAATTTCATTCACATGATAAATTGTCTTTAAAAGTATAGTTAAGTAATAGCCATAAAGTGTACGTTGTTTTTAAGACTTCTGGAGAGAAGAACATGTTACTTTAGGCCGTGAATCTGTGAGCCTTGTCTTTTTTTGCTAAATTTGAAATGTCCTGGAAAATCCTGGAAAATGTTCTCTGAAAAAGAGTGGGAACCCTGTTGGTGTTTTTTTGTTGTTGTTTTTTTTTTTTCAGAACTGTAAAAATCATCTCGGACCACCTTGCTCATATAGAGACCCACGGACAAAGAGCGTTCGAGTCCATTTAGTTAGTTTAGTACCTCTAACTATCGAAAAGAACCCTTGAGGAACGATTTTTTTTTTCTCCTATAGCTTTCTCTTGGATTCTAAGGATATATTTGTTGTGTCACAAGAGTGCTGAGTAGAAATCCAGTAAAATGAAAACTGACCTTCAGAGCTCTACATCCTGCTGCCACATATAGCTCGGTATATATATTGGGAATAAGCGAGCGTGTCTTTATTGCTCCCTACTGTATGAAACCCCAAGGCTGAGAGCCATATTGTAATTTCAAAAGCTCTCAACAGACCTGAAAGCATCTCCCACACACCTGCAGGTTTGAAGAGTTGCCTTTCATGTCCGTGAATACAAAAGCAAAGTACAAAGTTTTTAGGGGGCCGAGTTTGTTTTGTGTTGTTTTTTTTTTTCTCCACGCTGCCTTTTTACTACTAATGGACTATCTCCATTTGGAAGCTTTAAACACATACATTAGGTCCATCCACACATACACACTCTGTCAGTGGAATGTGAAAGTGAAGAGGCAGGATGAGTGTACTAGAGCACACACACACACACACACACACAAACTCTTCAGAAGCCCACATCACGTTTCAGTACCTAACCATACAGCACAGAGCTTCCATCAAGGGCTTTGACCCAATACCAGTGAGAAAGTTCATATTTAGGGATCAGTGAAGGTGGGAATTAAAGAGCAGGAAATGAAAAAAGGGAGTGAGTGAAAAGTAAGTGTGCACGTATGTGAGGGAAAGAGTAAAGGACTTTGTGAGATAACAACGGAGAGAGTGTAGTGACTTAATGAGGTCGTGAGTGTGCAAGTGACAGTGGAGGTAAAGGAGTAAGTGACTTAATGAAGTAAGTGGACATGTGGACTGGGTAAGATGAGAGGGAGTATGTATATTTATGAGGGAGGGAGAGGTTTATTATCATGGAGCAATTGAGATAATGTGGACATTAATGAGATCATTCAGGAAACTGGTGAGATAATGAGGAAGTGAGCGAGATGCTAATGAAGCTAACTAGCAGATAAAAGAGTGAGTGAGTGAGTGAGCGAGTGAGTGAGTGAGTGAGTGAGATAGTGAGTAAGTGAGTGAGTGAGTGGAAGAGTGAGATTGTGAGTGAGATAGTGAGTGAGTCAGTGAGTGGAAGAGTGAGATTGTGAGTGAGATAGTGAGTGAGTAAGTGAGTCAGTGAGTGGAAGAGTGAGATTGTGAGTGAGATTGTGAGCGAGTGAGTGAGAGAGTGAGTGAGTGAGTGAGTGAGTGAGTGAGTGGAAGAGTGAAAGAGTGAGATTGTGAGCACGATAGTGAGTAAGTGAGTGAGTGAGTGAGAGTGAGAAAGTAAGCGGAAGAGTGAGATAGTGAGAAAGTAAGAAGAAGAGTGAGATAGTGAGAAAGTAAGAGGAAGAGTGAGATAGTGAGAAAGTAAGAGCAAGAGTGAGATAGTGAGAAAGTAAGAAGAAGAGTGAGATAGTGAGAAAGTAAGAGCAAGAGTGAGATAGTGAGAAAGTAAGAGGAAGAGTGAGATTGATTGAAGTCTTCATTCTGTTATTTATCTGCAGTCTGCATCTTATCACCCACTGCCCTTTTGCTGCGCCTCTTCTCTCATGATCCTCCCGTCTTCCTCTCGTCCTCTTTCCCTTATCGCCCTGGAGACTCAATTAGAGAGCAGGAGGTGACTGCATTCGGAGTGAGAGCTCTGCCTGAATGCAAACCGTGCTCCAATAAAAGTAGCTGCCGTAACCTTTAGCCCTGTTTTCACACACATGGTGGGAGAAAAAAGCAATGAAGGAGTGAAGGAATAAAATAGTTCTTAATGGAATTAAGCCAGTTTGATATGGAAAGGTTTGTACATGTACATTACATTGTACATGGCGGTATATGTTAGGTCTGTTATCCATTATTTTATATTGTACACTTATGAAAAACATGGCCTGCTCACAGAAGGTACAAGCATTGTACTGGTCTAATAATAATGAGAAGTCAGAGCACAGACAGGCAGACAACAGAAAGCCAATAGATCTGACTTCATACTGACGATAGGAGTAAAATAAGGAACTTCACCATGGCTTGTTGGCCATAGTTTATTTTCCTTTGTACCAGATGAATTCTCCAGAAAAATGACAAACCTTGACAACCGAAAGAAAAAAAAAATGTTGGCTCTCAAATTGGGGACCAATTTATATTAAATGTGCTTTGGCTTGATATGAAAAAAAAGGAGATTGTTTTTTAAATTAAATTTGGGCTAACCAATTAGAAATCATGCCCATCGGATTAAAAAAGCGTACCGTGTATAAATTTAGTCCGGCGTGACCTCCACTTGAGGTTGTTACCTCATCCGTCATTTCGATGGAGACAGGCATCATCCTCCTCTCCTATATCCATCTCTTTTACTGCCCTACTGGGAGGATTTCAGAGAATGAACAGTGACAGCGAATGCAACCTTTAATAACGGCAGAGACGGGAAGACGAGTGGAAAAAAGAAAAAAGAGATAAGTTTGCTTAGTCTATTTATCTAGTTATAACCCTGTCAGAGATCACCGTACACTCTATCACACACTTTTGTGATCACCAGCATGCCTGCAAAAGATTACGGTTTGTGATCAGCAGTGAGGACATTATGCGAGAAGAAAAGGGCTACTTGGATAAGAATTGTTTTACACACTGAGCAAATGTAAGTACTGTACATCCTTTACAGGTGCTGCTCTGTGGTTTTTATTTCCTCCTGGATCGGCCGTGTCAGTGCTTCAGTCTCTCGCACATCCTCTGAGAAAGTTCAAATCCAATATATAACTGTTATTTGATGAATTGTTCAAATACGACACGAGGTTGCGCTACTTTTTCTTCACGAGAAATGTAGAAGGAAAGAATACGTTCTAAGGGTGGCTAGATCATGTAAGATCATCCAGAGCAAGGTGCTTACAGTACATGAAGCTGAACATGTAGACGATTTTCACCTGTTAGCACCACGAGGATCCAAAGCACACATCCGAATCAACCGAAGAATGACTTCGGTCGATAAAAAATCTGTTCCCAGACCTGTAGATGATCAAAAGGTGTCCAGGTGATGAGGAACGGAATTACATTTACAGTACAGCAGACACCCTTATCTAGAGCGGCTTACCTTTATCTCATTTATACAGCTGAGTAACTGAAGGTTAATGGCCTTGCTCAGTGGCCCAGCAACGGCAGCTCGGTGACCCTGGGTTTTGAACTCGTTACCTTCCGATCATTAGTCCAACACCTTAACAACAGAGCTACAGTACCACATCCCCAAATCAACGTATGCTTCAGTAATAGTTCAGAAGTTAAGTCAAACTTAAGGCAAGTTTCTGTCTATCTTTTTTCTCTGAAATGTATCAGATTTTCAGGTTTTCATTGTGTCACAGATGGATTTGAAGCGCGGATGCGATTGCAGGTGGAATAATATTTAATGACAATAATAACAGTAATGACACGGTTCAAGACGCCAGGCAAAAAAACAGACAAAGGTCAGCGAGAATCAAAGAAGCTGAAACAGTGAACATGAACAAAAGGCTCAGCTCTTGGGGAACCGGAGAACCCAGAGGGCAAGTCAGTTTTGCCAATGTAATAGTAAAGAGGGATAACAGGGGTGTGTAGACTTTTTATTCCATTGTACAGGTCTGACTTTAGGTGTGTGTATTCAACATGCATCTATTTTGTTATAAGTGCTTTTATGGAGGCATGGTGGCTTAGTGGTTAGCATGTTCGCCTCACACCTCTAGGGTTGGGGGTACGAGTCCCGCCTCTGCCTTGTGTGTGTGGAGTTTGCATGTTCTCCCTGTGCCTCGGGGGTTTCCTCCGGTTTCCTCCCCCGGTCCAAAGACATGCATGGTAGGTTGATTGGCATCTCTGGAAAATTGTCCGTAGTGTGTGATTCTGTGAGTGAATGAGAGTGTGTGTGTGCCCTGCGATGGGTTGGCACTCCGTCCAAGGTGTATCCTGCCTTGATGCCCGATGACGCCTGAGATAGGCACAGGCTCCCCGTGACCGAGGTAGTTCGAGGTAGTGCTTTTATTGTCAAGCAATGCACTGATGCAGGGTTATAGAATCTTAAGTTATTTACAGCATATTGAGCTGGGAATCCGACTGAACAACCAACCAGCAAGTGATGTGTTTTTATAAATTGATTAAGAACTCTGAGATTCTTTGTAAAGTTTTTCATTTACATTTCCGTAAGTCTGTGACGTTTTCCTTGTGTGAGCTCATTCAGCTCGAGCGATTTCCGCTCTACCACAAGCTTGCTTGAGATTCAGAATATTTCCTGTCTACAGTCCAAATGGCGAATAAGGCGGTGGTGCTTGGTTTCACGCTACAGGCTGCTCGGAGGCCTCCGGCTTTACCGCGGCTCTTTGCGGGCGACAGCATCTGTTATTGTGTGTGAGGCGCACAGGCAGCGAGAGTTGAATTTAATGCGTGCACTTAGGCAGTGAGGGAGCATGGTGCCTGTCAGCATCATTTTCTGTAAGGCTTCAATGACGCACTACATTTCTGGCTCTCCCAGAGCAGCCTCGAGCACAGGCAAATCGTTACCTACTCACAGCGCACAAATACACACAACAGCTGACCTTAAAGATTAAAAGCAGCAGATGGAAATAAGTCTTGACTGGGAGCTAGACGTAAGAACATCTTTCAGTCAGTCAGTAAGAGGGAATAATAAAATAGGGGTCGTAAAAGTGACAAGGCCAAAGGATTATAAGGGATTGGGTTGCTTTTTATGGTAACAGTTAGCATTGAAATAGGCAGATTTGTGTCTGTTAGGAATCTGTTCTGTGTGTTTGGAGAAATTTAAAGTTGTAGCATGTCCTATATTCTGAAAGGACGAAGGCGAGTCCTATATTTATTGGGATGCACAATGCACAAACATCAACATTTTCAGATAAAAACTGCTGAGAGTGAGAGAATTTTGTATTTTTGTTGTGAATCCTTTCATCTTTCGCACTGGACATTTTTACATTTACATGTATGGCATCTAGAGAGACTTACCCAAGCGCTCGGAAGTATCAAGGAAGACCTGCATCAAGACTCTTCTCTGTCTTGGCACCAAGGTGATGAACTGCTGAGTCACAGGAAGTCTTCAAACCACATCTAAAGACCTACCCCTTCCTGAGATACTTTAACGCTTTTTTTTATTATTTTAATTTTTTTTTTTTTTAGAGTTTTTAGACTGCCAGTATTCTTAGTCAGAGATGGAGGTTGCAAAGATGAGGACGTCAAGGTTCTCTTTAGGAAAGACGAGGATGGACAGGATTAGGAACGAGCACATCAGAGGGACGGCTCAGGTTGGCTGGGTTTTTTTTTTCAGACAAGGTCAGAGACTTAGTGGTTAGCACGTTCGCCTCACACCTCCAGGGTCTGGGTTCGATTCCCGCCTCCACCTTGTGTGTGTGGAGTTTGCATGTTCTCCCCGTGCCTCGGGGGTTTCCTCCGGGTACTCCGGTTTCCTCCCCCGGTCCAAAGTCATGCATGGTAGGTTGATTGGTATCTCTGGAAAATTGTCCCTAGTGTGTGATTGCGTGAGTGAATGAGAGTGTGTGTGTGTGTGCCCTGCGATGGGTTGGTATTCTGTCCAGGGTGTATCCTGCCTTGATGCCCAATGACGCCTGAGATAGGCACAGGCTCCCCATGACCTGTGACAAGGTCAGAGAGACTAGATTGAGATGGTAAAAGCTAAAAGTAGAAGAAGAAAAAGAAAAAGACTGCCAGACTTAATGAAATAGTATTGATGAATTCATTAATAGAGACTTTAAAGCACTTTTGTAAGTCGCTCTGGATAAGGCCGTGTGCCAAATACCATGAATGTAAATATAAAATGTAAGTATCCATCAATGACAATGTCCTTATATCGGTTTCAGAAGGTCACAGACTAAGTATAGCATCAGCCTCAAAACTCTGTTGGGGAGAAAATATTGCAAGTGCTAATTTGAGTACTTTTTGAGTGCTAATTTGAGATCTCACTAAGAGGAGATCTGAACTCCATGTGATCCCTACACCAATACAACACTTATCTGACTATATTTGTATTCACACCATCTAGTGTCACCCATATGAGGGTGAGGTTCCCCTTTGAGTCTGGTTCCTCTCAAGGTTTCTTCCTTTACCATCTAAGGGAGTTTTTCCTTGCCACTGCTGCCTGAGTCACCTCAGACTTGCTCATTGGGGATAAATACATATACATAGATACATACTGTGAACTATATATATTTTGAATTTTTATTATATTAATTCTTTGTATTACTCCTTATGTTTATCTTCTGTTCTATGTTTATGTTCTGTAAAGCTGCTTTGAGACAATGTCCATTGTAAAAAGCGCTATACAAATAAACTTGAATTGAATTGAATTGAATTGAATTGAGTACTCGAAGAAGAGCTAGGTCTCTAGACATGGTTTGAAGACTCGGCAGTTCAGACGTCTAGGGGAAGTTCACTCCAACACAAGTTTTGAGAATATAGAAGTGTCTTATTTTGATGCCCTGGAGTTGTTGGGACCAGTGGAGGATACATGCTGCATTATCAGTAAGTGTTGGCAATTTATAGCAACAGGAGTCAAAGAAACTATCGACGCTACGCCGGGTGGGATGAGCAAAGTGAAAAAGTCCAGCAGCAAAACAGACGCAAAGCAATAAAGCAGCTTACTGTGGATGGAAGGATTTTGTTTTTTTTTCCTGTTATTAAACAATAATTCATTTGTTTATAATGATAGTAAATGTCCGATATGAAACTATAACATATGAAAACATCTGGATCTTTAAACAGTGTTTTTGTGTAGTGAAGGTTGCCTCTACAGTTACATTTCAGCAGTCAGTAATCGCTCTAACAAACCCTTAAGCCTTTCAGGCGCAGCTTTTACTTCAATCACTTTCTCTACTATTTATATCTCTTCATAATCCCGTGTCATCGTAGACGCATCATCGGGGTGACGCACAGGCCCTGCTGTTTAAAGGTCAGATCGTCGAGATAAGCGCCGAAGCAATCAGTTGTCGTCATTGACTATCTGGTAATCCTCAGACGACAACATTCACATTTCTGCGTGGAAAATCCTGGCCTTTGGCTTGAGGTTGATGGTGAGAGCATCTACAGTAAGCCAATCAGAATGCAAGGGCAAGTCGTAGAGTAGAAAAAAAAAAAAGGGAAATGTAATTGAAAGGTTGTAAGTCACATGGTTTCACCGGTCGGACATCTCTAGGAAAATACATCCATGCTCGTGGAACGAGTGAGAGAGAGATGAGGTAATGAAAAAATCATTGCCGTTCACTACATTCACGCCAAACTCTAAATCCACTCTTGCCTGTTTTATTAGGCCAGTATAATTCGGTGTGAAATTAAAGGTGACTCTTCACGGTGCTCTAACATCAAAGGCTAATTAAGTGGAGGGGCTGCTAATCATGCCTGCGATAAGCACGCCCTTTGTGTGGATTTCCATTTTAATATGCTTCCGTAGAAACGGTAGACTTCCGTCTTGTCTCCAGTCCGATATAATCGGCTAATATCAATTACCAGGCAGGACCGGGTATTCGGTGGACCCTTGGGGCTTTTTAGAAATTATATTATTCAAGTCTGTGCATTAGTAACCATGGAAACATGCAATTTTCCTGTTGTAGACCTTTTTGAAAGTGCTTATAGATCAGGTAATAAGCGAGCGCCGCATGGCCTTTATGACCCCGAGGGGTGAAATGCACTAGGTTTGCGAGACCTTTTCTCTTATTATTGTGGTTGTGTTAGGAGAAAGGTGTGAATAAATATTAAATGATGAACATTGTGGATTGTTATGAAAATGGTTATGTGATATACCGGTGTGTAAACATAGTCATAGCACAGCGGCGTTGAATTCCCTTGCCTCACATCATTTTTTTATTACAGTGACTTATGAAACTTATGATTTATAGATGCAGAAATTGTGACCAATGTTCCACAGACATCCATCCACTTCTTTTAGCGTTCATCCTATATAGGCTTGTAGGGAGCCTGGAGTCTATACTACAGGACTCAGGGCACAAGGTGATGGACACCCTGAATGGGTTGCCAGTTCATCTCAGGGCACAATCACACACTACTGACAATTTAGAAATACCCATCAAACTACATCATCTGGAGACTGGAGAACCTGGAGGAAATTCCAAAACAGGGGGAGAACATGCAACCTCCATGGAAGTCAACCTAAACAACTACTAAGCCACAATGAATGTACTGTAACTCCAAGCCTAGCTCAGTATAGTATAGTAAAAGTCTTTTTTTAATGAGAGGAACAATAGTGTTATTTCAGATAAAGATGTTAAAGGTGGGGTCTCCGTTGTTTGAGAAACGCTTCAGAAAACTGCGTTGGGCCGGCAAACAAAACAAAAACAAAACTAACGTGTAGCCAATAAGCAGAAAGGGGCGTGTCTTGTCAATATGGGCGGAGAGAGTGTTCAGTGCGCATGTGTGACATTAGCAGAAAGCGGTTTTAACATTGACATGGAGGATAAAAACAAAGAAAGAAAGAGAAGAAAGGCTTACGATAAGGTAAGAAGTAGGACGTGTTAATATAGGATCAGCTTTCCAGTGCTGGAGAGAACTGAGCGTCTTCCGCGTGAAACGAAGCTAAACCTTTCACGGTACAACACACAGTACTACACAAACACATTTGTATTACCAATGTATTACTCATTGAGTTCATTTATTGATAAAAATATACCCTCGGTCAGCTGCCCCAACAGGTTCCGCCATAATACTTGTCTGGGTTATACTTGTCTGGTGTATGTGTGGGGCGGAGCTATCAAAACAGGGGTGGGACCCATTTGGGTTAGGGGCGTGTTTGTTTTGGTGATTTCAAATGTCAACATTGGCTTTCAAACAACGGAGACTCCACCTTTAAAGATACAATACGTAGATACTCTTGTAGATAGTCAAAGTGGATGGAAAGTTCTAGAAGTGCCAGGAATGGCAGGAAAGTCTGTTTTCAGTCTGATGAGGCTTGTCTATTACAACTGAATACAGGCTTTCAGAGAGTATACTTGTGCGTGTGTGTGTGTGTGTGTGTGTGTGTGTGTGTGTGTGATCCACACAGAAGTCACTTTTCCTCTATTATCACGCCAGTGTTCGGCTTCAAAAGCCAAATGCTCATTAAGAAAAATTTCCAGAAGTGTTTATTGTCTCGTGTGTGTGTGTGTGTGTGTGTGTGTGTGTGTGTGCGCGCATGTGTGACTGTCACTGGGTTTGACATTAACGTGGATTAGATTCAGAATAGCATGAGGGTGCTTAAAGATGGAGAGGAAGGGAGCAATTAAAAGCAATATGCACTAGAGTAAAACGCAACGCATCAAAACACTAATTATGCTGAGTGGCTGCCAGAGACAGCTTTCCACCCTCATTTAAGCATACGCGTGAATGCATGAGAGAGAGGGAGAGAGAGAGAGAAAGAGAGAGAGAAAGAGAGGATGAATGGATGAATGTGTGTGCATGTGTTTCAGTGGTGCAAATTTTGGCTCGTCATAATGAAGATGTCGCTATTGTGGTAGTGAATGCAACATGACATCTTCATTACAGCAGGTCAAATTTGCATCTCTCTCTCTCTCTCTCTCTCTCTCTCTTGCTCTCTCTCTCTCTCTCTCTCGCACCTAACACATAAACCATTAAACTCACAGAGCTTTTCATAAGCTCACTGCTTTCCCGACTAGCGTGTGTCATTATCGTAACACCGGAGAGAAGCTCAGCAATCAGTGGCCTCCTGCTGTCTCTCACCGTGACTCTTTTCCTCTTTGATTGTGCTCAGATGAGGCTGGAAGTGTGGAAAAAAAAAAAAAGACACAAAGAAACACGCAGGACTCCATTTGCTTTGTCTGTTTAGTTTCTTTCTTATGCTTTAAAGATGAACCCACACACGCGTGTTTTCTGCCACCGGGGAAAAAGGGTGCAATTTTTATGTTTTACATTTTATTTTTCTTAAAAGAAACAGTGTTCTAATTTCTGTTATCTACGGTACATATTCATATGTGTGCAAGATCGGTATCATAATGCTCACTGCGTTGTTAATGATTTCCAGTAAATGATCAGCTATTAAGTTGTTAGAAATATGATGACATCTATTTGTAAAATTCTACAGCAGGTTGAATTAATAGTTAACTCTGAGTGATCGTAAACATCATCTGAGTGATGATTCACACTGCTCATACTTTACCCAGAGGTTAACTAGTAATCCTGGCTCTTCATAATCTGATGTTACGCACTGTACGTTCCTAAAACCCGTCTTAAGCTTCTTCTTTGTGGAGGAATTCATAATAAAAAATGTAAAAAAAAACAATAAAAACTTGAGTCGTTTTCTCTGAACTAGTCTGGCACAAAGATAAATAAAAACAGTTCTGGAAAAAATGCTTTTTGTCAGTGATTTTTTTTTGGACACGCCCCCTAAAAAGACAGAAAATGGTTTAGAAAGTTTTAACCTGGATTTTTGTAGGTTTAAAGCTTGCAAAAAAAAGTTAGCATGCTAAGTTAGTTAACGAAGTTGTGTTCAACAAATCTTTTCCGCTCCACGCGTTTAACCGCTAGAGACGATTTTTTCAACAAATGTTACTTAATATATCTTTAAGTCTTAAAAATGTTGAAATTCATGTGCTATGCTTTGGCCATGTCCTGCCCCCTAGTGGATATATCCTCTTTTGGAATTCCCCAGATAAAATAATAATACACAAAGAAATATGGTTTCTTTCTTTCTTTTTTCTTTCTTTCTTTCTACCAAAAAAGTGTTAATGAAAAGTACCATCAACATACATTTTGTCCTCTGGCCTGAACTGTTGTCTACCAGCAAATAAACAAACAAACAAACAAACTAATTTGTATTTGTTTGTTTGTTTGTTTATTTGTTTATTTAAATTATGTTTTAATAAATGTTTATTTATCTATCAAAAAATATTGATTTGTTTGATAATAAATAAATAAATAAATAAATAAATAAATGTAATCAGAGACAGGAGACGGTTTATAGCTAGGTAAAAAAAAGTTATAAAAAAAATTACAAAATATAGGTTCTTTTAAGCACGTTCTCCTCACACCTCCAGGGTTGGGGGTTCGATTCCTGCCTCCACCTTGTGTGTGTGGAGTTTGCATGTTCTCCCCGTACCTCGGGGGTTTCCTCCGGGTACTCCGGTTTCCTCCCCCTGTCCAAAGACATGCATGGTAGGTTGATTGGCATCTCTGTAAAATTGTCCCTAGTGTGTGATTGCGTGAGTGAATGAGAGTGTGTGTGAGTGTGTGCCCTGTGATGGGTTGGCACTCCGTCCAGGGTGTATCCTGCCTTGATGCCCGATGACGCCTGAGATAGGCACAGGCTCCCCGTGACCTGAGGTACAGTAGTTCGGATAAGCGGTAGAAAATGAATGAGAGTGAGAGAGGTTCTTTTAAAAAAATATATTTGTAAGATATATTGTCCGTCAGAATGTTGTCGGCCATCTTGAATCTTTTTTTTTTCATATACAAAATCAGCACCTGCTAGCTCCGCCCCTTTTCTGCTACATAAGCAAAGCAGCATTTGTTTATGATGTATCCAACTTTCCCTGCTTTAGTCGAATAAGTGCATTCTGTATGGTGCTTAAAGTGCACTTCTTCTTGTTGGAATTTTCAGTGTGAACACATGACTCACACTATTTATACTACACAATGGTGTAGAATAGTGCATGTCTGCCAAATCTGATTTTGTCTCTCACTGAGAGCATTTTACACCTTCACAAAGCCCCAAAGTAAACACTCAGCTATTCAGGGCTCTCGCTAACGCCTTGCTTTCCTCTTGAGTTCCGTTTGTTCCTTTCATTGTTATTTTTGTCCTCGGTTGCTGTAGTAATGCTATGTCAGGGGTGGGTTGGATTGCCGCTCGGGTCACCAGTCGCTTCTGCTCTCTTCAATTAAAACCCCATGTGAGAAAGGCATTTCCATATTCGGCAGGTCAATTTGTCAAGCCAGTTCTTAGTGTACGACTTTTGACAGCATTAGAGACTAGGATCTGATCTGTATCTGTAATCTGATTCTCCAAGCTGATATAGGTTGTGGTTCACATACACATACAGTACATCAACACCGGCTGTGTAACGATGCACAAATTTCAAACGGGATGCAATGCGACACAACGATGTCTCCATATTATGTACTTTATGATTAATTAAAAATAAACATTCCTTGGTGTCATTTGTGACCTTCAGAGGTTACCGAAAATGACCGAACATGTCACGACTGACCGTTTTCATGATATTACGGTTACCACGACAACCACAAATCCACGAACAACGCAAACCTTATGTAAAGGTCAGGCCGGTGTCTGAGTCTGCTGTGATTTTATTTTCCCACATGTCTAATTTACATTTAATAGCAACACTAGGCAACCGAGCAAATACCGTGACGAACATCGTGTTTTTCCTCTGCATCGACTCAGCCGAGGTGTTACCCTTGAATTAATGGGCAGGGATGGCTGCATGCGTACATGGGGAAGTGTGAGGGAGGGTGTGATAGAAGGGCGTAAGACCAATGATCTACTTTTGTGCCTCCTAATGAAAAGCGTCTGAGGCGTAGAGCTACGTTGGCAGCCCCTGATTTATGAACTTCTGGTTCTGTATGCCATTATCAGCTAGACACACATACACACACACACACACACACACACCTTCGAGCATGTGTCACTTCTAATCCTAGATATGCGGTGCGTTACTGTGGCAACGTAAGCATACTTCTTTGCCTTGCATTATTCAATACACAGTAAAATAAAGCTGCATTCGCCTTAGGTGAAATTAAGCTGTCTTTTTTCCTGAAGTTTGCATTATTCTATTTTAGTCCCTTTATAGTCCTGCTTCATAATTTAAAAAAAAATGTACTCATTTACCAATTATTTGGAACACTTCACTAAAGTATCTGTCCTGAAATCTACTGGTTTAAATGTTCATCCAGTGGATAATTGAAACCCACATTGTGTTTGCTGCAGCACTACACTCACCTCTCACACAAGACTCATCATTTCAGCTCTTGTCCCTCTGTAAATGCTAAAATTGGTCTCTCCAGTGTGATTTTGCCTCATTGAAGCCTCTCTTTCTTTTGTGACAACTGGAAATCACCAGTATGTTGATAATGATGCCATAGAGCCAGCTGTTTAACTTCAAGTTGCTCCTGAGTGAGTGGTTTACAGTTGGCTATTGCTAATCAAGTTGGCACACCACAACACATGCAAGCTACATTAATGAGCATTTCATTATCCCACTTCCTGTCTTCCTCCCCTAGCACTTTTACACTCACATATTTGCAGGTTAAAATAGCAAGTTATTGGTTTTAATTAGTCTGTAGTCTGTGTTATAGTATTTGCATCAATGGCAGAGGCCATTAGGTCGGTCTGTATTAGGGCTGTGAGTGTGTGTTGGGTCTGTATTCGGGCCCTGTATGTTTGTGTCGGTCTGTATTAGGGCCCTGTATGTTTGTGTCAGTCTGTATTAGGGCCCTGTATGTTTGTGTCAGTTTGTATTAGGGCCCTGTATGTTTGTGTCAGTTTGTATTAGGGCCCTGTATGTTTGTGTCGGTCTGTATTAGGGCCCTGTATGTTTGTGTCGGTCTGTAGTAGGGCCCTGTATGTTTGTGTTGGGTCTGTAGTAGGGCCCTGTATGTTTGTGTTGGGTCTGTAGTAGGGCCCTGTATGTTTGTGTCAGTCTGTATTAGGGCCCTGTATGTTTGTGTCAGTCTGTATTAGGGCCCTGTATGTTTGTGTTGGGTCTGTATTAGGGCCCTGTATGTTTGTGTTGGGTCTGTAGTAGGGCCCTGTATGTTTGTGTTGGGTCTGTAGTAGGGCCCTGTATGTTTGTGTCAGTCTGTATTAGGGCCCTGTATGTTTGTGTCAGTCTGTATTAGGGCCCTGTATGTTTGTGTTGGGTCTGTATTAGGGCCCTGTATGTTTGTGTCAGTCTGTATTAGGGCCCTGTATGTTTGTGTCAGTCTGTATTAGGGCCCTGTATGTTTGTGTCAGTCTGTATTAGGGCCCTGTATGTTTGTGTCGGTCTGTATTAGGGCCCTGTATGTTTGTGTCAGTCTGTATTAGGGCCCTGTATGTTTGTGTCGGTCTGTATTAGGGCCCTGTATGTTTGTGTCAGTCTGTATTAGGGCCCTGTATGTTTGTGTCGGTCTGTATTAGGGCCCTGTATGTTTGTGTCAGTCTGTATTAGGGCCCTGTATGTTTGTGTCGGTCTGTATTAGGGCCCTGTATGTTTGTGTTGGGTCTGTATTAGGGCCCTGTATGTTTGTGTCAGTCTGTATTAGGGCCCTGTATGTTTGTGTCAGTCTGTATTAGGGCCCTGTATGTTTGTGTTGGGTCTGTATTAGGGCCCTGTATGTTTGTGTCAGTCTGTATTAGGGCCCTGTATGTTTGTGTCAGTCTGTATTAGGGCCCTGTATGTTTGTGTTGGCTCTGTATTAGGGCCCTGAGTGAGTGTTGGATCTGTAGTAGGGCCCTGTATGTTTGTGTCGGTCTGTATTGGGTCTTTATGAGTGTGTGTTGGGTCTTTATTAGGGGCCTGATTGTGTGTTTTTGCCCTTTGTTATTGTTCTGAGTGTTTGTTTGTTTCAGTTGCATGGCCTGACTGTGTTTATGTATGCATTGGAGATTTTCATTGGGACTGCATTGGAGGTATTAATGTGTGTTTTGGGTGACCTGTACCTGTGAGTAGCCCTGTCATAGAGGACTGTGTTTGGGTCAAAGCCTTTTATAGAATCTAGACTTCTATACGTTTGGGGCTTGTATTAAAGGTGACATTTGAACAAACAGTACAGACTGCGATGTGGGCTAGAGCTAGAATTCTGAATGTGAATCTATGTTAGGGGCATGAACCAGTGTTTAGGGGCCTGTGCCGGTGTTTGGGACTGTGTTAGGAGTCTGTGTTTAGGCATGTGTTGGGTCCTGTATTAGGTGTCCTGAGCTGGTAAGAAATGGCTGTAACGAAGAAGAACAATCCAAAAAACGTGGCAGAGGCAGCTGATGGATTGTTCTGCCCCTTCCTTTCTCCCAGTCAATCCATCAGAAGCAGGTCTGCTTTGATTCCATCAGCCATGCTCCTGTGCGCACCATACCGGCAACAGAAGCAGGCTACATTAACTGCAATTTTACTTTCACTCCTTCTCCTACATCCCCATCATTTTAATTGCAAATCACCTTTCTTTGCTCACAAAGCATAAAAAATGCAAGTCGTAATCTGTCTTTTTTAGGTCCCAATGTAGGTAATGTCAGAGAAGGCTATCTGCATGTAAAACTAAGGGATGGGTAAGGGTATCTCTGCAAGTGTGAATTTGTACATTTATAACTTAAAATGCTGTAAGAAGAGAGTCTGGGTTGGGTTTGGATAATGTCTCCTGATCAACTGTCTCACCGGACCATACAAAAAACCTGATTCAGATTCATCGGTTCAGGGGAAAATTTGTCATTTTGCTGGTGCAATTTTTCATTTGACTAACAGCTTAAAATAGGATACAACACTGCAGCCGAGGGTTAAGGGTCTTGCTTAGGGACTCAGCTTTTAATTTACAAAATTCTGTCCACAGCTTGAATTTTAACCTTACCAAGTGAGCCAACCTTAACCCTTTAAGCCTTGGTCATTTCATCTCCTTTCTTTAGCCATTATCTAAAGCAATTTGAAGTTGCTCATGGACACAGCTGTGGTCTTCTAATGTTTCCGAGATCATGTCAGCAATGATCTACCACTGCCTTTGCTCAAGAACAAAGCTGAGTCAAAAGTTCTGAACCTTATACCGCCAACCTACTACAATGTATTAGCTTGTAATTAACACATGAATCCATTAAGGTTTGACAACACCGTTTAACCAAGACCATGCTAGAGATATTCTTGACAAGCGACAAGTGTTAGTGGCTTGTATTATACAGTAAGTGCTCGTTGCAAGACCAAGATGGCTGCATGCATGCAAATGCCACTATCCAACATTTATTACCTTAAAGGAGGTAATAATACTCATCAAAGAGTATGTTCTTCGTACGAGGTCTTCGGTTAAAGCGAGACCGAATCATTACCATATTAGAGAAAGGATGAAAGCGGGAGTTGTGTTTGCAAGAGAGAGAAAAAGAAAGAAAGAATCAAGAACAGAGAAAAGATACCTGGAAGGAGAGACAGCAGATTGTCATCTACAGAAGAAAAATAATTGACCGTGTCATGACAGTTTTATGTTCTACCACACTGATCTAAAAATGTACCAGTCACCTGTAGAGAACCCATCGCAGTATCATGTTCAGTTTCAAGGCCAGCGTTTTAAAAAGACTGACTTCTTTACAAGCTTTCGTTTTGCCACATTTATCCAGGTGCACTGCTGTGTTTTGACCTCCGTAACTGCAATTTGCTCGAAGGCAACCTGGAATAAAACACATTGCACCACAATTGCATCACAAGACCACTATATGTAGATGTTAGGTCTTGTTCAATGGTGCAGTGTTTCATTTTTTTTTTTAGCTTAACTCCTGTGGTTAGCTTCTAGAATCTGGAAGATTTTAAGTTCAAATCTCAGCAAGTTACTGTTAATATCCTGGGAAATGCTGGTAGTTATACACTGAAAGTCTTAACTCTGGGTTGTAGGACTCTGCAGATGAAAGGGAATAAAATGGAATAAAAGGAATAAGTGTAATACTGCATGTGGTGGAAAAGATCTATCTAATCAGATCTTAATATAGACTGAGTGAAAAAAAAACAAGCAATCTAACATAAAAATAAGAAAGAAGAAATTCATTCATTCATTCATCTTCTACCGCTTATCCGAACTACCTCGGGTCACGGGGAGCCTGTGCTCAGGCATCATCGGGCATCAAGGCAGGATACACCCTGGACGGAGTGCCAACCCATCGCAGGGCACACACACACTCTCATTCACTCACGCACTACGGACAATTTTCCAGAGATGCCAATCAACCTACCATGCATGTCTTTGGACCGGGGGAGGAAACTGGAGTACCCGGAGGAAACCCCCGAGGCACGGGGAGAACATGCAAACTCCACACACACAAGGCGGAGGCGGGAATCGAACCCCCAACCCTGGAGGTGTGAGGCGAACGTGCTAACCACTAAGCCACCGTGCCCCCCGAAAGAAGAAATTTAAATACAAAAATACTGATCCACTTACATATAAAATACATTACTCCCGATAATTTACGTGAGATTGCACTTTTAGATCATCTCCAATATATTCCACTATTTCTCTCTACGGAGTATTCGGCATCATCTCCAATACATTACAATACAAGTCACAACATACACAGTCTTTAATATTTTCCAATACTGTCTCTGGTATATTCCAATATAACACACACACTTATATTAGCTTCTATATATAACACAGTGTATTGTGAGTGGATTTAATTCCAGCTCTAAAGTAAATAAATAAGGGTACGATGGAAACAACCGTCACTGGTAATGCAGAAGTAAACTCAAACGAAGCTAAACGTAACCATCTGACTTGTTTGTCAAGACTGAAGGTTACATCATGACTAGGATCATGTGGGACGCAAGAAAAAACACTTGCGCGAGGAATCTTTAAATAGTGTCACTAATTCACACCCCTAATTCACATAGAGGTAACAAGATACTGAGATCCTCGACCAAAACAAGTCAAGGACTGTGTTTTCTCATAATAACACACAAAAAAAACCCCAACAACACAAGGTTCATGAGATTTAGTGTAAATAAGTTCAAGGCTTCACAGTGATTAGGGCTGACAGTGAAATCCATGGAGGCGGAGGATCATTTAAGTCTCCAGTATATTCCAATATACCAATATAAAAAGTGTCCAATGCCATCTTTAGTATACTACATTATACCAATACACTCACTCACTCATTTTCTACCGCTTATCCGAACTACCTCGGGTCACAGGGAGCCTGTGCCTATCTCAGGCGTCATCGGGCATCAAGGCAGGATACACCCTGGATGGAGTGCCAACCCATCGCAGGGCACACACACACACACACTCTCATTCACTCACACAATCACACACTATGGACAATTTTCCAGAGATGCCAATCAACCTACCATGCATGTCTTTGGACCGGGGGAGGAAACCGGAGTACCCGGAGGAAACCCCCGAGGCACGGGGAGAACATGCAAACTCCACACACACAAGGCGGAGGCGGGAATCGAACCCCCAACCCTGTAGGTGTGAGGCGAACATGCTAACCACTAAGTCACCGTGCCCCCCCATACCAATACACAACTTTTCAAATAAAAGTCAGTATAAATGTCAATATATTTTGCAGTGTAGCCAAATCTTATTTAGGCTCCAACATACTGTAGTCCAATATACTGTATTTCCTCAAATATTTTCCAAAACATTCCATCTGCAGTATATTTAAAACCCCATTTTCAGTCTTTTTCCATAGAAAATATTCTCAATCTTTTTTTTCTTTCTATTATGTGTCAGCATTCTCTTTTTGGATTGAGAACAACTGACTTATTATTATTGTTACTGTAAGCACCATTTATTCATCCATTCATTCACTCATCCATTCATTCACTCAGCTCTCTACAGGAACGGTGTCTCATTGGACACGATGTCTCAGCAGGCTGATTGCAACCTTTTCCTTGTTGTCCCAGCTATCTCATTTGTGCACAAAATTTCTCATGCTTTTGCAAGGTCCTCTATCTCACTTGCTGATAGACTTTTCATTAGCTTTTAGCATGCAATTTATTTTCCCTATTGCAATAGCAGCACTGTTGATGTTCGTGTATGTAAGTGTGTGCAGAGGAAGGAGGAAGACGCTGCTTCATATTTTCACCTAATAAACCAGGACCACCACCACCACCACCACCACCACCACCTCCCCTCCACCATATACTCATTTGAGGTTTTGGTATATTAAATAAAAAAAGTCTCAGTGCATTTCTTATTAAAGTTGGATAGAGGATTTAATAACGCTAAATGAAGTGCATCCGAACTCTTGCGCTGGAGAGAGGGGACCGGCTCACACGCTCGTTTCAGCGCACCGCTTTTATTTTGATTCTTTATTGGCAGTTAAATGTGGATTAAGATCCCTGTGATGGTGCTAAAGCTGTGGGATTTACGTGGCTTTATTCACAATGCTGAA
Source organism: Tachysurus vachellii (assembly GCF_030014155.1). NCBI lineage: Eukaryota > Metazoa > Chordata > Actinopteri > Siluriformes > Bagridae > Tachysurus > Tachysurus vachellii. The sequence goes on along the minus strand of NC_083484.1, from coordinate 13,446,497 downwards.
GAGGCACCGGTAGTATCAGTCATCACTAAATCATCATGCTCAGTAAATCAACGTATCCTGAAATGTCAGTCCTGGTGTAGGAGGCAGGGTCTCAGATGGATGACCTCAGATGGATGGCCTGTTAAAATCAGCTGAATATCCTGTTGTAAGTTAAATGAATTTAACTGTGTGTATGTGTTGGCAGGGGGTCTGCGAGGAGCCACCATTGTGGATTCTCTGGATACACTGTACATCATGGGTCTAACAGAGGATTATAAAGAGGCTAAAGAGTGGATACGCACCAGCCTGGACCTGGACTTGGTAAGAAAATGTTTACACATTAACAACTATCCAGTGCACTCTTCCAAAATGAGAAACTGTAAGTGTCCTGGTTATACTGTGGCTGCTCCACATACCATAACATATACCCTTTTTATATATCGTCGCTGTCGGGCGGAATCCTCGTATCTCCAAAAGCGTTATTTTTCAGGAAATGAAAAAAACGCCGTACCTTATCTGCAGTGCACAGGGTTTAGTCCGCATTGCAGTGGATTGTCTTGCGCTAAATTCCTGTCCTCAGACGAGCACCAGAACTAGCAGGGGTCAAAAAAATATGTGAAAAAATATGAAATTGACCAAATTTGGACATACGAGGTTTCCGCCCGACAGCGACGATATATATATATACACATACAGTACTGTGCAAAGGTTTTAGGCAGATAAAATGCTGTAAACAAAGAATGCTTTCAAAAATGGAAGTGATAAACATTTATTGTCATAAGTGAACAAAATGCAGTGAATGAACAAAAGAGAAATCTAAATCAAATCAATATTTGGTGTGACAACCCTTTGCCTTCAAAACAGCAGCAATTCTTCTAGGTACACTCGCACACAGTTTTTGAAGGAACTCGGCTGGTAGGTTGTTCCAAACATCTTGGAGAACTAACTACAGATCTTCTGTGGATGTAGGCTTTCTCACATCCTTCTGTCTCTTCATGTAATCCCAGACACACTCGATGATGTTGAGATCAGGGCTCAGTGGGGGTCGTGCCATCACTTCATGCTGGTTTGAAGGCAAAAGTTAGTAACACCAAATATTGATTTGATTTAGATTTTTCTTTTGTTTGCTCACTTTGCATTTTGTAAATTGACAGAAAAAAAACATTCATTATTTATATTTATGAAAGCATTCTTTGTTTACAGTGTTTTTTCACACCTGACTAAAACTTTTGCACAGTACTGTATATTGTCATTTGTCGTTATTATGGCTCATTTTTGCCAGGTAGTCAGAAGAATCTTTGAAAATGTAGAAAGAAAACCAATAAAAAAAAAAAAACATCATGTCCGTAAAAGAACCCAACAACACAAGGTTCATGAGATTTAGTGTAAATAAGTTCAAGGCTTCACAGTGATTAGGGCTGACAGTGAAATCCATGGAGGCGGAGGATCATTTAAGTCTCCAGTATATTCCAATATACCAATATAAAAAGTGTCCAATGCCATCTTTAGTATACTACATTATACCAATACACTCACTCACTCATTTTCTACCGCTTATCCGAATTACCTCGGGTCACGGGGAGCCTGTGCCTATCTCAGGTGTCATCGGGCATCAAGGCAGGATACGCCCTGGATGGAGTGCCAACCCATCGCAGGGCACACACACACTCTCATTCACTCACGCAATCACACACTACGGACAATTTTCCAGAGATGCCAATCGACCTACCATGCATGTCTTTGGACCGGGGGAGGAAACCGGAGTACCCGGAGGAAACCCCCGAGGCACGGGGAGAACATGCAAACTCCACACACAAGGCGGAGGCGGGAATCGAACCCCCAACCCCTCTTTATTGCTTTAACATAATTGTCACAATTTGTAAATTTGTTCCACTGACTTTATATGTAACATTAGTTTTCATTCTCTCAGACTTCACAAATAATTAAACATAATTTATCCTGTTTTCATACATGAGAATGTCCCTTCCCTTAATATTTAATAAACTGTAATTTATTCATTGAAAAATTACCTTTTTGATATGCAAATTATGCACGATATGCACATATTTATTAACCATTATCTCATTATTAAAATAAATGTGTTTTTAATGCAAAATGATATGGCATTAATGCATTTTTTTAACAAATTCCATTCTGATATTCAAAAATATACATACGGATAATCTTCTTAGAGTCGAAGTGTCCAGGTTTATACCACAGCACAGAAACACACACATCCCAGATCTCAGCACGGCCAAGACCAGCTTTTTTCTCTTTATCCTGTTTTGTTAAGTGAAGTGAATATTGTTGTTTTGTGTAGGCTGTGGTTAAGTGAGCTCTCATTAGTGTCAGGTCTAATAGGTATCCAAATAAACAGATAAAGAAATAAAGGACGGTGTTGAGCTAAAACGAAGCTAAGGCTCCGGAAGGCTTATCAGCTCGTCGCTTTCCAGCCCTAATCCGCCCCAGCCCTGTCTGAGGGTTTCCTCAGAGCACGGCCATTGATTCAAACTCTTCTCAGATCAACTGTTTCCTTCAGTGTGTGTTTGATCAACAGGATTCGTTCCAAATCAAACACTCACCAAAAGGCTGTCTGGTGCAGCTACTAACAGCCTTGCTTTTGTCTCTGGGCTTTTCAAGAAAGAAGGAGGGAGCAAGGCTTGAAAAGGACATAGCAAGGATGCAGACTAATCCTATAATAATGGATGCAGAGACAGGGAGATGGAGAAAGAACTGAACCAGGCTTTATTTGGCTATCTGTCCTCATCTTTGCTCCGTAACATGAGAGACTGATAGCATAAAGTGGCTGTTAATGATGCCTTAATGGGCTGGACGCACTAGAATCGGACCATGAGTCCTTGCAAAGTAGTTCATTCTGGAGGAACACATTCAGAAATTCTGGTTAGTAAATAAGCAGTGGCTTAGCCTTTGAAACACCACTGAAGGAACTGTAAGTACTGCCGCTATCTGAAGAAAGGAAAAAGAACGGCTAAAAAAGGTCTTGTGACAGATCACCCAAAACAATTTAACTAGCTTGTGACTCAGGCTTATGGCAACAGTTTAGCCTGCTAGCTAGCACATGGCTATGAAGTCTTAAACAAAACTATTGAGAGAAACAATATTTCCTTTAGATGTGCTGGTGAATTGCTAAGAACAGTTATAACAGCATCCTTTTTAGCACAAGCAATGTTCCATGGCAGCTGATAGGATGCTAATGTGACTGAATGCATTTAAAAAAGCTTTTCTGACTAGCGTCAGAAGTGTTTACCTTGTATATGCAGAGTTCAGTGCCTCTGGGAAATTCTCAGCACATGTTTAAGATGGAGTGAGGTGAAATGGCACTAAAAGACAAACAAGTCTGGAATATCAAGCAGAAAGGTTTTCCATTTCTTTCAACCAAAAAAAGAAATCCGTCCTTCGTTTTAGATATAAATGAGCCTTGTTCATCTTCATATTCGAGCTCATCTGCATGCTGAGGATGACTCACATAAACGAACTTCACAAATCAACCAGGTAGCGTTAGCTCAGGTTAGACGTTAGGTTAGCTAATGTTGAATTGCATGGAGAAAAAAAATATTAAAATTTGGACATGGTGATAAAAAAAATAAATAAAAAATAATTCATAAAATAAATTCCAAGTTTAAAAAAAATTTGAATGAATGAATAAAGAAAGAAAGAAAGAAACAAATAAACAAACAAATAAATAAATAAACCCATGAATAGACCGAAGGGCCTCGGAAGAGCAGCCAAAGAGCCGCATGCAGCTTACGAGACGAACTCAGGTACAGGTTCTCTACCTCTGGTTTATTCAAACTGCATAATTTCCTGTTGTAATAAATGGGGCTCTGAATCCAACTAGTGTACATAAGAGGAAAGAAGCGCTTCTATTGCTTACAAAACCCACAGTATACATCCTAAAAAGGCATTTTATACTCGCTGGCTCACGTCTTGCTAATCCACCCTTACTGCAGGAAGTGTTACACGTAAAACCCAGTAATAATTTATAATCCTCACCCAGAAGTGGATTGCTTCATGTTTCCCTTCTTTCCTCATATGCTCTAATGGAGCTTTCGCTCAATTTTTGCTTTCTTATTAGGGATCAAAATCTTGATTTGGATTATTTGTAATGCTGCTTGTTTTTAAGTGCTTTTTAAAAAGCATTTTGGATTTTTAAGTGCTGTACAAATAAAATGGGAATGAATCCTAGAAACAGAAAAGGAAATTGTCGGTATTCTGTTCTAGAGAAAATCAGGACTAGAGAGGAATGGGATCCTGTAGGATGTGAGGTTTTTATTATCGTTTTGGTGCGAGTGAGTAGTTAGACACCAAACCTGACCTCAAGAATGACCTCAATCATTAACATGCATTTACAGGATCCTTTAGATTACATAGTCAAAATCTTGTGGTTTAAAATGAGGCTAATTTGGGAAAATAACTAAAATATCCTTTGCAGGTACAGTTAGGTTGGACAGAGTTTGTCAATTAGTTTGGCAAGAGGATGAAAAATCCCAAACCATTTAGAAACCAAACCAATCTGTATCTCTTGACCCGCCTGACATCCTGTTTTCACCTCTCTTTCTCTCTCGCTCTCGCTCTCTCTCACACACACACTCACTCTCTCTCTCTCTCTCTCTCTCTCTCACACACACACACACACACACACACACACACACACACACACACACTGAGCAGAGTAATTAGATTAATGTGGCAGGACTGTGATGGAGGTCCTGCAGCATCAGCACCTGCCATCTTTCTCTCTCTGTAGTATTGATTTGAAAAGCTGCAGATTTTGAAAAGGTGGCAGTGGGAGATGAGAAAAGGGAGGAGGAAGACAAAGAGAAGGAGGAGGAGGTCAGAAGGGAAGCGAGGAGAAAGCTGAAGATATGAGACATAAAGCATAGCTCTCATGACTGCCTGTCATACACACAAAATGGGATTTATTCAGCTTTGGGCCGAAAGAGATGCCAATCATCCATCTCTTCCTCACTTCCTCTGTCATTTTATCGCAATTCAATTCAATTATAAGGTATAGAATTCAGTACAAATTCATATTCATATGGAATAATTACAAATATATACTGGCTATGTTTTAGACAGGATATACCAGAACAATGTAATGTGGGCTATATCAATTTTATCAGTTTTTGGGAAAGATAACAATGTATCTCTCACTTTTTTATCTAAGTCGCATTTTTTCACCAGGCATCGTTGCAACCGCTGCCTCGACATTTAGCTAAATAACAGCTATCTTACTAACTTCAATTTTGCTAGATAAGATATGAGGCTATGTTGTTTTGTCTAATCACCAGAAGGACAGCTGGCACTGTATAAAATACAAAGAAATGTTATGTCTACTTACATTTGTAAACATACTCAAATTTGTAAATGTACACAAAGTTTAGATGAAAACTCGTTTGTTGAGTTTCTCACAATTTAGCTGTCATCCAACTGCAGAAAATATTCTTTATGATACATAGATTATTACTCTTTAGATTGGTTCCTACACTTTTTCACTTAAAAGCAGCACATTTTGTACTTATGCTCATTTTATGAACTTGAGAGCCAGATCCTGTGTAATGTTCCAGGGCCAACAGTAGAATAGTTCAAGTCACTGTATAATATACAGAATGCACACCGGTTGGCACTATTTTGTATTTTGTGTACAGTATTTGTCCTGTATTGATTTTGTCTCACACTGTTTGCACTAGGTTTCACACAATGCACTTTATGTGGCTAGGACAACTTACTTTAAGGGAGGGAGCAAGGCTTTATGTTTTATGTAGCACCATAGTCCTGGAAAAACTTTGTTTCATTTCATTATGTACTGAGTCAGCTTTATATGGCTTGAATGACAATAGAAGCTCCTTGACTTGACTTGACTTGACTTTAAGATGCCATGGACAAACAGTGTAAGAGCAATAATCATCAAACAATACATAGATAAGGCTACATTAGCAGATACGTTAACACGATGGTCAAGGGAAACTCAAAATGCAGGGTATTGACACGGTTTTATAGAACCAGACAACCCTGTGCTTATATACTATAGACTAGTTCAATGAGAAAAAAACAATAGTTAATGTCCATTCATTAAACATGCACAATTTTTAAATGTAAAGCTGTCAAACAAAATGATTAGCTAGTAATTGACGAATCTCTGTGAGTATTTATTTGAAATGGTAACTCTGGGGTGATTGACCTCTGCTGGCAGGGAGGTGTGTTGTCCTGTGCTGTTGTTGCATCCTGAATGTTGAATACTTTAATGATTTAAAAATATTGACAAGTTTTTCTGCTGGTAAATACATCTCTGAGAGCAAGACAGTCCAAAAGAGTGCCACGTGCTAATATTATATTGTATAATACAAGCTAATGCTTATTTTACTCTAGAGATATGTACAGGAATTTGCTGGTGTTGTAATATTCAGGACTCTATGTCCATTTATCTGTCCTCTTCCATCACTATTTCTTTTTCCTCCTTCATTCCCTCTCACTCATCTCCAAGAATAAGTGGTACATGTGTATGTGTGTGTGTGTGTGTTGCTACAGTGCCAAACACACACTGAGTAAAGAAAACAGCGTTACTAAGTAGACCCTTGAGACAAAGCTAGCTAAAGCCCAGCCTTGAAGAGTGAGCTTGTGTGAGTGGTTTATGGTTTAGTGTGTGTAATTTTAGATGACTCAGCTAATTCACAGCAGTTTGCAGTGTAGTATCTGGGTAGAAAGTAGTTCAAACATTTTAACAGAGCCTGTGCTGAGTATAATGCAAAAAAGAAGTGAAAAATACGTTATGAAGTTCATCAGCATTAGAATTAACAGCGCACGGTTCCTGGAACGTTAATCGCAATCAAGTACGAAATTAGTTCATTTCGATTTTCTTGTGGTTTTTTCCCCACTCGTGAATACGAACTTCTGCAGGTGACGTGAATCAGTTCTTGAGTGTTGAGATTTTGATTAAGTGTGGGTGCTGTAACAGTATAGAACACTAAGATTGCTCTGAGCCCTGTTCTGGAGTGTAGTATGATTACTATAATAGTATAAATCAGTGTAATTATTATAACAGTAAAGATTAGTGTTTACTATAACAGTAAAGATCATTAGGATAACTATAAGAGTATAAGTCAGTATGATAATATGGGTTAGTATGATTACTATAACAGTAAAAGACAGCCTTGCCTTGCCTTGATTACCCTGACGGTATGAATGAATGTGATTACTGTTATGGATTAATGTGGTTAATATAACAGTAAAGTTTATTGTGATGACTACAGTAATAGTATGGATTAGTTGCATATTCTATAGTAGATTATATTCATATGCTTAACATGGTGGTATGGAATAATGTGATTACTATGACAGTATGGAATAATGTGATTAGTATAAATATATTTATTTGTGTGATGATTATATGAGTATGGAATAGTTTGATTACTATAATAGTATGATTACTATGGAGATATGGATTAGTTTAAGCATCACAATAATTTTGTGTGCTTTCTATTGCACTATGAATTAGTATATTTGCTGTAATGGATTTGTATGTCTACTGTGAAGGAATGGATTGGTATGATTTCTATAATCGTGTGAAATTTTATGATTACTATGACAATACAGATTAGTATAATTGCTATAATTATATGGATTCCGAATATTACTATAACAGTACGGATTGACATGATGGCTATAATAATATGGATCGGTATGATTACTATACTAGCTTTGAACACTATGCCCATTACAGCAGCATGCTGATATACTAGCATGGACCAGTATGATTGGTATAGGTGTGATTAATAATATCATTATTACAGTACTAAAGCAGGATTGTTATATCAGTATAAAATGGAGTGATTGCTGCAACAGTACAATATTTTTTTTACAGTTGGCTGAAAGGGTTTGACTTACAATGCTAGTTATTGAAGTGTATTTGCTTTAACAGTATGCTTGTAAAGTAATAGCATTATTTATGATTATTGGTTGCTCTAACAGTGTGGCTGTGGGTCAGTATGATGGTTATTGCAGTATGACTGCTTTAAGGCTTTACCAATGTAATTGTTATAAATGTATGATTGCTTTTACAGTAGAATTGCTATAGTAGTGTGAATATTGTTCAATTATATTAGCATTATGACAGTATGATTGCTTTTGGCTAGGGGCAGCTGAGCCTGGTAGATTAGTATTCATCTCTGCTGTGCGCTCCGGGGTGAAGCGAGGTTTCCCAAACCGCATGTCTTGCGTCAGATTTTGTTTCTTACACAGCTCGGGCTTGTGAGAGACGCATCTTTATTCTGCTGTTGCGCCATTCAGTCTGCAGTGAGCCAAGCTGCTCTGCAGCTCAGGGGCCAAGTGCGGCTAGCCCTATGTCAGAAGTGTGTATTCGGAGGGCGTATTTATGGAGAGGTCTGGCTCCCCTGCTTGTGTTTTATTTTCCCCCTGAAAAGCAAGCAGAGAAGAGTTCCAGCAGCTCAGCACAGCAAAATCAGTCCAGCTTTAAATCAGTTCAAAGCAGTTGTGAAGAGAAAGTTGTAGTGTTCCTTTACATGCACACACAGATACACCACTCCTAGATGCCCTCAGTGTGTTTTTACTTTAATGAAGTTGAGATTTTATTGCCTGGAAATAGTTTCAGCATTATTATCTTTCATTTACTTATCCATTTGTTGTTATTGTTTTTGCTGATATTTTCGCTTCTGTAACGCACATCTAAGGGCTCTGTTTGAATTTTAGCTTCAGACAAAGTGTGATTACTAGAAATTTCACTTTTTAGGACTTGTGAAAATGAAGTTATTCTATGCATGTCGATTTTTTCTTCAGATCTGTAATGGTAAACTTTAGTGAGTGTGTGTGTGTGTGTGTGTGTGTGTGTGTGTGTGTGTGTGTGTGTGTGTGTACATGTAGTACATGTACGTGTACACTGACAGCTGCTATAGCGGGTGATGACAGGCTTGATAAGTGCGTTTGATCCACTTATTTGATCTCTCTCATCCGCTTTTCCCTTTTCTTCTCTCTCTCTCTCTCTCTCTCTCTCTCTCTCTCTCTCTCTCTCTCTCTCTCTCTTTCTATCTCTATCTCTCTCCCTCTCTCTCCCCTCAGCATTCCTCTATGACATTAAACTGGCTGTGTATCTGAAGCAGAAACTGCTACAGCTGAGAACACACACTGAGTCACGAGTGCAAGTCTCTGCGGTGTCAATGTGTGTGTTTGTGTGTGTACGTGTTGGCGGTGTTTGTGACAGTCGACCATAGTGTTGATTAGTATTTTTGAGCTATAGTGTCAGACGGCGTTTCCCTCCTGTGCCTCACGTCTACTGTGTTACTGTTTTTGCTTTGGTTAAGGCGTGTTAGCGTACAGTTGATGGATTTAGCACACAACAAAACCCCATGTGTTCAACATAGCTGATAAAGAGACAGAAAAAAGAAACACATTGTATTGATGAGCTCTATTACAGAAATGTTATTTAATTTAGATTCATGCTATGCTGCTTCGTGTGAAATGCTAGTTATATTGTCAAACCCATTGTGCATGAAGGTGGGTGGGAAGCTTCAGCTTCTTTGAGCTTCAGAATCACTTTTTTTCTACACTGGTGCTTTCAATGCACTTTCAACAGTCAAGAGAAAATCCAAAATGAAATGCCGTTGGAATGTTACCGAGTTTTCTCTTTGCTCAAATTCAAGACTTTCTAAGCTTACGCTCTAGTGTGAGCACAAGCATGTATGTGTGTGTTCTTGTGTACTGTATGTGTGTGTCCTTGTGTATGTGTGTGTGCGTATGTGTGCCTCTCTCTCTGGTTCATGTTGTTATAGTGCATCAACATTTATAGCAGCTAATGTAGCTATTCCAGATGGCTAGCTAACTGCTTTAACATTAGTAGCACTAGCATTAGAATTAGCCAAATGAAGCTACTAAGTTAGCCAAGTACTGTATTTTTGTTATAGCCTAATAAGACACACTGAAATGTTGTAAATGTGTGTCTGGGCTGCTCTATAAGGGCTCCACATTTTGCTGCTTAGCAAAAAAAATGCTAGTTTATGTACACATTAGGCTACCAAATAAGCTAAAAGGTAAAATAGTTTATTGTGTAATTAAAGCCTGTAGCCTAAAGACACAGACAGAAAAAGGTGGACTGAGGAGTTTGTCTGCGTTTCAGAAATTTCCAGGCAGTAAAAGATTTTCCTCCTGTAGTTTTCCATGTTGCTACAAACATAACAATCACCTTTTTTCATATTTTTATCTTCACACTCAGCTATTTTTATCTTCACACTCATCACTATTATGCTATACTACTGTAGCAACATTAGCTATCATCAGTCTACTAGCTACATGCAGCACTTGTTTTAATGAGTGAGCTACCTAGTTAGCATTACCTTACTAGAAATAGCCAAACTGTCTACTATTATGTATTTTATAGTATAAATGAAAAATATAGTATTAGCAAGTGTAGACTTATGTATTGTATGTTATGCTGAGCAGGATCAAGAAAACAGTACAAAAAAATGATGTTGATACCTATATAAAATTGTCATGGTGTCAAAATTTAAAAATCTGTACTCTTTACAGTCTGCCAATTGCCCTCTCCTTTTGGTATCCTCCCATTTCTCTCTCTCTCTCTCTCTCTCTCTCTCTCTCTCTCTCTCTCTCGTTCCTGTAGCAGCTGGCAGTTGCTATGGATGCTACTGGAACTCTGTCTGTTTCTTTGTTTTTCTTTTCTGTTACAAAGCTCTTTTTCCATTTGGATATTGAAGTCACTGTTTTTTCCCTTCATCCCAGCTTTAGACACTTGATGTTAATGCTGGTCTAAAAAATAGAGGAGAGATACCCATACATCCATCAACTCGGTAGCTTTGGAGAAAACAACACAAACAAAAAAACATAAGCTCCCTACAACAAATGTCCTCCAGCTTTATACAACAAAAATGTCTTCCAATTCAAAACAACAAAATGTCTATCAGTACAATACAACAGAAATAACCACCAACTCCATACAACAGAAATGTCCACCAGCTTTATACAACAGAAATGTCCACCAGCTCCTTACAACAGAAATGTCCACCAGCTTTATACAGTACAACAGAAACGTCCACCAGCTTTATACAACAGAAATGTTCACCGGCTTTATACAACAGAAATGTTCACCAACACCAGACAGCAGAAATGTCCACCAGCTCCATACAACAGAAATGTACACCAGTCCCATCCCATAGAAATGTCCACCAACTCCATACAACAGAAATGTCCACCAACTCCATACAACAGAAATGTACACCAGTCCCATCCCATATAAATGTCCACCAACTCCATACAACAGAAATGTCCACCAGCTCCATACAACAGAAATGTCCACCAGCTCGATACAGTACAACAGAAATGTCCACCAACTCCATACAACAGAAATGTACACCAGTCCCATCCCATATAAATGTCCACCAGCTCGATACAGTACAACAGAAATGTCCACCAACTCCATACAACAGAAATGTACACCAGTCCCATCCCATATAAATGTCCACCAACTCCATACAACAGAATTGTCCACCAACTCCATACAACAGAAATGTACACCAGTCCGATACCATATAAATGTCCACCAACTCCATACAACAGAAATGTCCACCAGCTCCATACAGTACAACAGAAATGTCCACCAACTCCATACAACAGAAATGTACACCAGTCCCATCCCATATAAATGTCCACCAGCTCGATACAGTACAACAGAAATGTCCACCAACTCCATACAACAGAAATGTACACCAGTCCCATCCCATATAAATGTCCACCAACTCCATACAACAGAATTGTCCACCAACTCCATACAACAGAAATGTACACCAGTCCGATACCATATAAATGTCCACCAACTCCATACAACAGAAATGTCCACCAGCTCCATACAGTACAACAGAAATGTCCACCAACTCCATACAACAGAAATGTACACCAGTCCGATACCATATAAATGTCCACCAACTCCATACAACAGAAATGTCCACCAGCTCCATACAGTACAACAGAAATGTCCACCAACTCCATACAACAGAAATGTACACCAGTCCCATCTCATATAAATGTCCACCAACTCCATACAACAGAAATGTCCACCAGCTCCATACAACAGAAATGTCCACCAGCTCCATACAACAGAAATGTCCACCAGCTCCATACCATAAAAATGTCCACCATTTGTTTAAACATCTATCATGTCCATATCAGGAACAACATGTCCAACAGTTTCAGATTCTTGACAAGGTGAAATGATATTTAATGATAAATATTTCACAGATTCTTCGAGTGACGATCTCCATCAGCCATGTTACTGTTAGTATGATTTATGAAAATAAATATGACAGCTATAAATAAGACATATTTCTTAGACATGTGAGAAAGACGAAAGGCTCAGCTGATTGTCGGTCCATCAACATATATCGGAGATGCAGATGTTCTGCAATCCTTTCGCTGTGTCTGTGTTAATAAGAACAGTTAATGATTGACAACTTCACCTCCTGTAGTACTCTACAGTCAGAGATATTTCTGTTGCCTTATGCACATTACCCAGATTTATTGCTTTTGGTGGTCAGGGAATGAATTATTCATGCCTTTGCCAGTCGAGCATCTGGCCTGGAGTAATTTCTTTTAATAGTTGAATAAATGATTGATGAAGTAGAGCTGAAATGAAATGATATTATAAAAGTAAAAAATGAGCAGATATATAAGCATACAGTATCTTCCTTCAGCCATTCTGTCTCTGGAGTAATGAGATAAAAATGATTGGCTGGCTTGAGTTTGGCGAAGAAGTATGGCTGAAAAATAGGACCTAGTGTGTGTCATTTAATAAATAAGGATATTTTGAACCAGTAGTTTTGGTTCAACAGGACTTAGCAGCATGATTTAGTGTTTTTGTACTAATTCGTGTACATTTTGGACCACTAGTCATGTAACACCATGCACCACTATCTATGTTTCTCTCAGTAATTGTTAGTTAATTATTTTTATTCGGGAAGTAAAAGTTTGCTTCGAGTCTGAATTGTGATTCCAAGATAGACTAATTCTCAATCAAATAGATTTGATTCTTCGAGTGAATCACTGTCAGATTCTAATTTGGACTTGATTCTAATCTGACTTTGACTCAACTTTGAATTCTGAATCTGAACTTTTACAGTATATGTATTCTTCTCATTGAATCAGACTAATAGAATGAGAAGAATATTCATTATCAGAGTAACTGAATCTGAATCAGAGTCACACATATAAAAGTTCAGTTGAAAAATTCCCTCTAAGAATCAAATATATTTGATTCAATTCAATTCTAACATGTGACTCAGTATGAGAATTAGTCTATCTTGGAATCACAATTCAGACTTGAAGCAAACTTTTACTTCCTGAATAAAAATAATTAACTAACAATTATTGAGCGAAACATAGATAGTGGTGCCTAATACAGCATGGACCATAATGCAATATGCATAAATTTAAAAAAATCCCCTAATACTGTTAGAACAGGGTGTAATATGCTGAGACAGTCTGACAACTGAAAATATAATCTCAACAATGAACTCTGAGCAAAAAAGTATCTTGACACTCTTTGGTTCCCAGTTGGTTTTTTTTGTTTGTTTTTTTTTCTTTTTTTGTGCGTGCGTCTGTGCAAATCCAATTAGTTCAGAAAGAGGCGTTAGCATTGCTATCTCAGGGTAATGAGTCGATGATGCAGCTGCCGTGTTGTGAGTTTTGGCAGTGAGGCAGGGTGCAGTGAGAGAACAAGAGAGAGAGATGGAGAGGAGGACAGTTGGTTGTAATTGAAAGTAATCGCTCTGGTGGACACATCTTTAATTATGCATCTTGTCTCTTAAATCGCTGATAAGTGGCTAAACTTGTGGTAAAATAGTGGAGGGGGGGTGAGTAGGGTAGTGTGATTGGGTGGGGGGTGGGGTTAATAGGGTGGATTGCTCACTGTGTTTGTGTGGTGTGTCAGAGTCAAACTCATGGGGTGTCAAAAAATTTGTTTGGTTATTTTTCTGTACTATAAAACAGCTTTAACTAGTTTACGTGATTTAACCATATTAACTTAACCCATAAATCCAATCATAGGTAACATGCAGGAATTATATTATATGTATGGGCTAGTATGTTTGACTAGTATGCTTGCTGTAGCTGTGTTGACTAACATTTAACACTTTATACATTGATGGTTAACTTGATAAAACAAAGTAATTACTTATTAAAAAACAATGAAAGAATTAAGAATGACCCTGTAATAGATTTTTGCTTAATTATTAAGCAAAGGGTCATTCTTAATTCTTTCATTGTTTTTTAATAAGTAATTACTTTCTATTTGTTGTTTATAAGTTTTTTTTTTTATTTTAATCTCTCATTTTCCTTCATTGTAATTTAAATAAATAATACAGCTCTACTTAATAAATATTTATACATTCTATATATTTATTGTTATATTTTTCCTGATTATTTAAACAATTATGTTTTCATTTATTTATTGTTTTTATTCGCAATTGATATATTGACATATATTGACATTGATATATATATATATATATATATATATATATATATATATATATATATATATATATATATATATATATATATATATCGTCGCTGTCAGGCGGAATCCTCGTATCTCCAAAACCGTTATTTTTCAGGAAATTAAAAAAACGCAGTACCTTATCTGTAGTGCACAGGGTTTAGTGAGCATTGCAGTGGATTGTCTTGCGCTAAATTCCTGTCCTCAGACGAGCACCAGAACTAGCGGGGGTCAAGATTTTTTTTTCTTTGAGCCCAGTGTTTTGAAGACATTTACCTCAGAAGACGTGTTGATTCGTTGCGACTCTTCTTGAGGAGAAATATGCCGCGAAGCTCTCCCGCGGAGTGAGGAAGAGGTGGACAGTTGAAGTGTCCAATGGAGTTATGAGATTTGGGCTCAAGCTATTTTCAAGACTTTAGATTGGTTAATAACTTGTAAAAATAACAGACCCACGTAGGGACTGACCAATAGCATCGATGTGTGAAAAAATATGAAATTGACCAAATTTGGACATACGAGGTTTCCGCCCGACAGCGACGATATATATCGATGTCAATATATGTCAATATATCAATTGACAAGCCGTCACTTTATCCCTGTCCATCTTGGAGGATGTGATCCCACCTCACATGTGACTGCTTTGGGAAAAAAAATTCTCTAATGTCAGCATTTGCTCCAAATGATATATAAAAGTGCTTATCATTATACTAATACTGTATGAATCAACTTCCATTATGTGATGAAATATGCCATCTGGAAGCTCGACTCAGAAGAGCTATATGATGATTGCCATCTATGCCCTTCTCCAGCTTTATATATAACATCGTTATTTTTCAGTGGACAAATTGCTCAATTGCTCTGTTCAATGGCTTGATTACTGCTCGAGCCTTCAGATTAAAACCAGCCAACATTTCAGCAGCTGTCATGTTTACACTGAGTGATACAGCAGACATACGACGCAAGCCGAAACCCGGGAACGTGCCGATCGATCTCAAGGTGGTTCCTTTGCCATGAATTCAGGATTTTTTTTAATTGCTAATAAATAGCAACTAGAATGCCAATGTGCTGATTATTAATTAATCTTGATGTCGGAGAACAGTTTGGTCTCTAAACAGATGGTTTATTGTAACACAGTAGTAACAAAAAAAGATGCGGTGTTAAAGATGTGGTGTTGTCTGTGAAAATGGAGGCTTGTATGAGGTGCTGGGCTGAAATTTTGAGAACAATTTTTCAGATCTTTATTATGATCTGAACTGTTTTGAATTGTATTTACTCTTTTTTTTATTTTATTGCTCTTCAGTAGATCATTTTGTAAACAAGCAAATAAAAGCAATAAATAAATTAAACATAATTGTTTAAATAATCAGGAAAACTATAACAATAAATATATAGAATGTATAAATATTTATTAAGTAGAGCTGTATTATTTATTTAAATTACAATGAAGGAAAATGAGAGATTAAAATAAAAAAAAAAACTTATAAATAACAAATAGAAAATAATACATTAAATAAATAAATAAATGAACAAAGAAATAAATAAATAAATAAATAGCACTACGCACTATCCACTACACAGTCTAAAATCAGCTTTTTTTGTTGTTGTTCTTGAATTTTTTCACAAAAGTGTTGTTTTGAACACTTGAGTTTTCCCACTGCTCTCATTAGTAATCTTGTTAACTCATGAGTACACAGCACAGATGCCGACATCGTGCCTGTCCTCCAAACCGAACTGGGCATCGTATTAATGGCATCTGTGTCTTGTTGTACCAACATGCAAGCAAGCCATGAAACACTCTAGTGACTATGAGCTAACAGCATGGTTTTTTAGCCATGATGGTTTTATTTATGACGTTTTTATTTTTTGTGTTCACAGTCACATGGTACACGCATGATGTCACGCTTGACTGGACCCACATTGCCACAACACAGCTTAACCTACTCACTAACCATTCTTTCTATAGTACAACTCATTATATACTATAATTTACTAGTATATTGTACTATAATACAACTCCTTCATTGTCACATAAACGGCAGACTTTCAGCATAATCAGCAACTTAACAATTTACAGTACATGAAAGGAATTTGTTTTTGTTGATGTACTCTATAGTGCCATTTTCTGTATGGAGAAAAGGGAAGAAAAGGAGTCACCAGTGTCAGCGCTATGGAGCATTCAATAACTTCCACACTGCAGGAGTGAAGGCTTTGTGATTTTTGGGTTTTCTTTACCAGTACACCCTGTTGTGTTTTTATTCTTTACTTAATACAGCGTCCAGAAAAAGAACTTTCCTAAAAGAGAAATCCTTCATCAACTGCGCGAGCAAAGGGCTTGAAGCAGTGGGAGGTGAATACTTGCAGTTTCACCTCCTATAGCTTTAGAAGCACTTGGTTTCACAGTGTTTAAGCGACAATAAAACTTGCTAGGTAGATTTTCTAGCTATCTGGCCTTGCACACACTATAAATGTCTTAGTTTTTTTATTTTTCCAACTTATGGATGACCATTATAGTCTATCCAGTGCCTAATTTCAGCAAGGAGCCAGGAACAACAGGGGACCTAAAACCGAACCTTGAGGCTCTTTGTATATCTTAACTGGCAGGTTTCCAGATTTCTTTTTTCTCTTAATACACTCTACATGTAAAAAATAGGTTCCATGGGGTTCTCCGTAGACACCGAGGTCCTGTAGAACCTTCTCACCATGAAAGGGTCTATGTAGAACCCGAGGAGAGCAAAGAACCTTCAATGCTAGTTCACAGTGAAATTCATTTTTGGAAATTTATCTCTATCTAGATGATGCTGTGAGATGCTTATGAATGAAATGACATGTTTATGAATGACAGACTTTAGAAATTGTTTATTAAATTTTGAAATATTCAAACTGAAATGATGAATCACTTCAGTAAGAGGAAGGAGTATTTTGGTTATCAATGCTAGATACAATTTATTCATAAGAGTTGATGAAATGAAAATGTGTTGGAATTTGTTGTATTTTCATATGTTGTGTTACATTATTCATAAAAGAACCACCTAACTTGGATTTGGAAATTCCATTGAACCATTCCTTTTAGGAATCTAGTATACATGAATCACAGGAAGTTGTGACAATGAAATTATTGGCGAATGGGTTAGATTTCCAAATCTATCCTCAAACCCTGTCCCTAGTAATACTGTATGTTATAAACGTTGTTGTTAACTTTTTTTTTAATCCAGTAGCTGAATTGCACTATTAGTGGAATCTAACCTCCAACTAGGTTTATTAGATAATAATTACAAATACTGGACTGCCTTTTATTTTAAATCACAAAAAGTCTTAGTTTTACATTAAACAAAATGATTTAAACCAGTGAGCAATATCCTGCTCAAAATGGATCTTCATAAGTCCCTGCTGACTTCCTCCTCTGAGAGGCTGCGAGTCAATAAGCACGATTTCATCTCAGCCCTTGGCAAGCTCCAGCAATTGTAATTACGCTGACATATTGAGGCAATTAACTCATCTTGCCTTAAATCTCCTCTGTATCATATATCACACCGCTTACTTGGGCATAGCTTTAAAAAATGTAATACAGAAAGGATTTGACTACATCTAAGAAGTAGTCAGTTTTTTTGTTGGTTATTCTACAAATGGGCAACAGATTGAAGAAAAAACTAGTGGCTCAGCCCAATCAAATAGATATTGAGTGAGTTAGACAGCATGCTGTAGTGGCATCATAAAAACACTGGTTGAGAGAATATCCATTGGAAAAACATTTCAGAGATTTGTCAATGTTCATTGAAGCTGTTCTGGTAACTCATAGTATCCCGACATATTGTTGGCTTTTGCATGAATTTTACTAGCTGCAGGATTTCTGCGTTTACTGTAGGTGTATAAGCCTTTAGAATACCATTAAAGGTGGGGTTCACGATGTTTGAAAGCCAATGTTGACATTTGAAATCACCAAAACAAACACGCCCCTACCCCAAATGGGTGTCACCCCTGTTTTGATAGCTCCGCCCCCACACATACATACACAACCCTGTCAACTATTATGCCGGAACCTGTTGGGGCAGCTGGCCGAGGGGATATTTTTATCAATAAATGAACTCGATGAGTAATACTATGGTAATACAAATGTGTTTTTGTAGTACTGTGTATTGTACCGTGAAAGGTTTAGCTCCGTTTCACGCGGAAGACATTCAGTTCTCTCCAGCGCTGGAAAGCTGATCCTATATTAACACATGTCCTGCTTCTTGCGTTATCGTAAGCCTTTTTTCACTTTTTGTTTTTATCCTCCATGTCAATGTTTCAATCGCTTTCGGCTAATGTCACACATGGGCACTGAACACTCTCTCCGCCGCATTTTGACAAGACACGCCCCTTTCTGCTTATTGGCTACACGTTTGTTTTGTTTGTCGGCCCGACTGAAGCATTTTTCAAACATCGTACACCCCAGCTTTAAGGTTAACTTCTGAGTTGACTCTAAAATAGAAGTTAATAAACTATTGAAAGAAAAACTACTGAAAGAAATGAACCTCTATAATGTTAAGGACATTTCAGTTGATAGTTTAAGGTGATTTGAGTTCAAATCCCAGGACTGTCAGAGATCCTATAGGGTCTCTTAACCCTCAAATGTAGAGCTTAGAATGAATTCTGACTCACTATGTATGCTAAATGTAAAAATGTTATGCAATAAAGTGCTTGCACAAGTGTTGATGGTGTTTTGGGGCACGTTTGGAATTTTATGTTCACTGCAGGTAGTTGTTTGAGGGCAACAGGGCTTTGAAGCTGAGTGTCTGGGAAAAGTGTGGCAGTAACAACATTTAGTTCTGTAATATCATTCTTGGTGTTTTTGTAAGAGAATAAGAAGAATACCAAATTAAATAATGTGTGTCTAAAGTCTGCAATAAAAATTGGTTTTCTCTTCCTGCTTTCACGTTTGGACTAATAAATCATTATGAAAGCTGTATTATTTCTTCTGCTTATTATTAGCTGCCTGGACAGATCAATAGTATCCTTTAACCTGTGGGACAGTTTAGTGAGAAATTATCTCACTATTGGACCCACTAATGTGCTGTAATGTTTCAAACAGAACTGAGTTATGGCACAAGATTTGAGACTGGAAAACCTTCATATAGCAGTTATAGAACTTTTCATTTGGTAGCTTTGGAAGGACCAAATTACAGGACTGCCAGAGAGCCATTGTTGTGCCTGTGAGCATGGAGATGTGTTTGTAATGTAGTGTTGGGTATTGAGAAGGGAGGTGTGTTGGGAATGTACTGTTTATGAGTAATGTAGTGTTTGTGAGAACGGTGGTGTGTTTGGAATGTAGTGTTTATGAGAATGGCAGTGTGTTTGGAATGTAGTGTTTGTGATAACGGTGGTGTGTTTGGAATGTGGTGTTTATGAGAACGGTGGTGTGTTTGGAATGTAGTGTTTGTGAGAACAGTAGTGTGTTTGGAATGTGGTGTTTGTGATAACGGTTGTGTGTTTGGAATGTAGTGTTTGTGATAACGGTGGTGTGTTTGGAATGTACTGTAGTGTTTGTGAGAACGGTGGTGTGTTTGGAATGTGGTGTTTATGAGAACGGTGGTGTGTTTGGAATGTAGTGTTTGTGAGAACAGTAGTGTGTTTGGAATGTGGTGTTTGTGATAACGGTTGTGTGTTTGGAATGTAGTGTTTGTGAGAACGGTGGTGTGTTTGGAATGTGGTGTTTGTGAGAACGGTGGTGTGTTTGGAATGTAGTGTTTGTGAGAACGGTGGTGTGTTTGGAATGTGGTGTTTGTGAGAATGGTGGTGTGTTTGGAATGTGGTGTTTGTGAGAACGGTGGTGTGTTTGGAATGTAGTGTTTATGAGAACGGTGGTGTGTTTGGCATGTAGTGTTTGTGAGAACGGTGGTGTGTTTGGAATGTGGTGTTTATGAGAACGGTGATGTGTTTGGAATGTAGTGTTTGTGAGAACAGTAGTGTGTTTGGAATGTGGTGTTTGTGATAACGGTTGTGTGTTTGGAATGTAGTGTTTGTGATAACGGTGGTGTGTTTGGAATGTACTGTAGTGTTTGTGAGAACGGTGGTGTGTTTGGAATGTGGTGTTTATGAGAACGGTGGTGTGTTTGGAATGTAGTGTTTGTGAGAACAGTAGTGTGTTTGGAATGTGGTGTTTGTGATAACGGTTGTGTGTTTGAAATGTAGTGTTTGTGAGAACGGTGGTGTGTTTGGAATGTGGTGTTTGTGAGAACGGTGGTGTGTTTGGAATGTAGTGTTTGTGAGAACGGTGGTGTGTTTGGAATGTGGTGTTTATGAGAACGGTGGTGTGTTTGGAATGTAGTGTTTGTGAGAACAGTAGTGTGTTTGGAATGTGGTGTTTGTGATAACGGTTGTGTGTTTGAAATGTAGTGTTTGTGAGAACGGTGGTGTGTTTGGAATGTGGTGTTTGTGAGAACGGTGGTGTGTTTGGAATGTAGTGTTTGTGAGAACGGTGGTGTGTTTGGAATGTGGTGTTTGTGAGAATGGTGGTGTGTTTGGAATGTGGTGTTTGTGAGAACGGTGGTGTGTTTGGAATGTAGTGTTTATGAGAACGGTGGTGTGTTTGGCATGTAGTGTTTGTGAGAACGGTGGTGTGTTTGGAATGTGGTGTTTATGAGAACGGTGGTGTGTTTGGACTGTAGTGTTTGTGAGAACGGTGGTGTGTTTGGAATGTGGTGTTTATGAGAACGGTGGTGTGTTTGGAATGTGGTGTTTATGAGAACGGTGGTGTGTTTGGACTGCAGTGTTTGTGAGAACGGTGGTGTGTTTGGTATGCCTCTTAATTTTTCATCTGTTTGTGTTTTGCAGAGTGGAGAGGCTTCTGTTTTTGAGGTGAATATCCGGTACGTTGGAGGCCTGTTGTCTGCATACTACCTGACTGGAGAAGAGGTAAGATCAGAAAAACCTTATTTTATACTTCACATTTTGTTGCAGCAGATATAGAACTATGTCTTTTTTTATTTAATATCGGAGACAAATGCATTTGTGCAATATAAGAAGGTTCATGAATAAGAGAAGATCTTTTATATTTTTTTGACATCAGGCACGCACACACACACACACACACACACACAAGCACATGGATACACCAACCTTTCCCACAGGAGTAAAAGAAATCCACTGCCATAACTTGCCCAGACTTATCGCTTCATTGTAGAGAATAAAAATCAGACCCGTCTGAAACTAATGGCCGGGAAATCTGTCGATACACAGAGTCTAGAGTCAGCTTAACACATATTGACTGAAAATCTGAAAAAGTCAGAGGAGAAGAAGAAAGACGTGTGGAATTTTCCTGCCATTTTAGCTTTTTTGCTTTGAGCGGATGCTGCTGGGATTTACAGTAGTGCGAGGGGAGACGCCTCATTTACACCAGTGAGAGAGCGTACAGACCACTCGGGGAGAGCGGGGGCTCTTTAAGAACATCAATGTAAAAGCTCTTAAGAGAGCAAATGTTCAAGATTTAAGGCTTTTACTCTTGCTTAATTAACATGATGAACATCTACAACAAGCACGGCTGTTACAGAGGAGTTGATTCATTTTGTTCAAATCTTTGGATGCTGTTTAGAACAGTATGTTATCCAGCATGTTGTAACACTAATATGACCAAAAAAAAAAAAGAAACAGCTTTTCTTTCGTATTATCGTTTTTTATTTATTTATTTATTTTTTTATTTATTTATTCTTTTATTATTGCCAATTACTATGTTTTTTCTTTCTGCCCTTTGTCAGAAAACCGGGGTTAGAAACAGACCGAAATGCAGGATAGTAAAAAAAACACGGTTTATTAATAAAACAAACAAAACCAAACATAGACAAAACAAAAGACAAGGATTCTGCGCTGCTAAAGGCAACACGGCACGGCTAAATACAGAAGACAATTAGACACATAAGGAACAGGTGTGCTGAGGCGGGAAGGAATAGACAAGGGCGGGCACAAAACGTACACAAAAGGCACGTAAAAAAAGTATTAGTTTGATTAAACATCCAGCTAGCAATGTATATTATTAATTCTTTCTTTTTTCTTTCTTCCTTTCTTTCTATTTATTAATACAGTTTTTAATTGTGTATGTTCTTTCTTTCTTCCCTTTGTTCATTTATTTATTCCTTCATTTATCAACTTATATATTTTTGTTCCCTAGTCTTTCCTTTCTTCCATTCATCCATCCATCCATCCATCCATCCATCCATCCATCCATCCATCTATCTATCTATCCATCCAATGAAGCTGGTATAATATGTCGAGTCACACAAACACTCCTTGCTTTTTTTATGGACATTGAAGCAAGTGGCATGAGGAGATTCTTCACTTAATTCACTACGCTTTAGGTGAAAAGCTGTAGAATGATTGTGTGTGTGTATGTGTTTGTGTGTGTGTGTGTGTGTGTGTGTGTGTGTGTGTGTGTGTGTGTGTGTGATAGAGATTCTAGATAAAACACTATTTCCTTATAGTTATCTCTGCACCGGAGTGTTTTATCAGATCAGAATAGCTTGTGGCTGATGCTGCACCATACTCAGTTTCCAGCCTCTTACTTACACACACTCACACACACTTTCACCCACACCCACACAAACTCACGCACACATACACACAGTAACTATATGGTACTCAAAAACTGCCTAGAACTGTACAGATATATATCGTTTGACACGCTGCATTTGTGTCTAAAGGCAATGGATTTGTTGTCCTGCATGCCACTAAATAGAGTGTGTTGTCTGGATTTTCCGACGGAAGTGTCAATATAGCTTAAAGTCCTTCTGTGAGCCAGTCACATATGTGTGTGTGTGTGTGTGGGTGTGGGTGTGTGGGTGGAGAAATGCAGCAGCAATCTATAAGGTCCGAGCACCCAGTGCAGTGGTCAATTCACTGAACACTAGAGTGAACAAGTACTGTTCATGTACCATGACCCTAACGCCTGTGAAATGCCTCCATGAATATACATTTAAATGTAACTCCACCCCCTTTGCATGACCTTAGAATCTGGTCTTCTAGATGCTTTCTTATACTTACTCATGTCGTTTGAAAGAGAGATTCAGTACGGCTGCTTGTTCATCCCTTCATCTGTTTTCTCCTCACATGCCGCGATCCCCGAACACATTTCACAGAGAAAGTAACTCTCACACGCAGATTAGATTAACACCCGCCTGCTGGCAGTCGAGTTGTTTGGGGTGCAGGAATTAGTGTTATTGGAAGCGAAGCTGTCTCTCGTCTCAATAATTTTGTCCTGGTCGATTGTTCCCATCCTCCGAGTTGTCACTTTCATGGTGTTTTATGGCGACAGTCATTAAAAAGACACCTGGTGGTCACTGTTCTGTTTTAATTTGCACAGCAATCTCTCTGTCACATCTCGCTCTGAGCAGCAGAATCGATTTATGTAAAGCTCTGTGCTTTATCTTTCTGTGATTTCAGAGACCAATAAAACGCTTATGTGTGTGTTTATGAAATTTTCTTTATGCTGCTGTCCCACTAGCTTAAAATCAAGCTAAAATCTTGACCATACCAAAGCCAGGAGCCTGAAAGAGCGTAATAGTTCATCTGTCAAGGTTCTGCTTACAGTTTCCATGGTGATGAACAATATGTGCTTGGGCTTGTTTGATTTTGGTTCTAGTCCCGTCTTCACCCTCATCCTGTCATTGCTTGCTACCTGATTCTCTGTGTTTAGTTCTGATTGTTTTTGTTATTTAAAGAACTGTAGGACTTCCAGCCTTGAGATGTTTTCGGTATGAACTTGGAGTTGTCTTAAACTGTAGTTGTATTTGGACTTGTATTTGTCAATCTTAAGTATAATTCTCAGTAAATGTTGTTTATGTCTTGACTGAGAGTTATATAATGTAGAATTAAACATGTTGTGCTTTCTTTTCCGTTCATACGAGCGAAGTTATGAACAAAAAATAATTCCTTCTTCTGGAAAGCAGTTAAATCACCGGTACAGTGCATCAAAACCATCAAAAGGTTTTTTGATAGTTTTCTCTCACGAGTTTGTCTCGGGCTGGTCTTCAATTAGACCCAATCTTCACTTGTTCTCAACCTTCTTCACGGTTCATGACTGTAGCTGAGTTCTAACCCGGTCAAACGCCTCCTAAAATCTGATTGGTCCATGGCAGCCATGCTGTTCAACTAAGAAATAAATGAGAAATTCGATGACGTAGTGAACACCGACTACAAATTTATGGATCAGACATTAATCAGAGTTTCTGAGAGACAGTTACTTGAATGTAATTCCACCCCTATGGAGGACCACACCGAAAAACATCATGATCACTGGCACAATGCATGAAGCCAACTAGCTGAAGTAAAGTCCTGCTATTTAAAACGACTTGATGGTTTTCTGTATCGATTTTGTCTCGCTCTCACCTTTATTTAGACTCAATCTTGACTTGATCTCAGCTCTCTTAAGACTTGGCCTTGACTCCGTCTCAGCTAGTACTGATTCGTTGCCAGGTCTTTACTTATTGTGAAACTCTTTTACTACCTTTCAACTCATTTATGCAGCACAGGCAGATTTATCCCCAGTTTTGAAAAGTTTTGTGTCGGCAGTGTTGTATCATAGCAGCTTGAAATTGGCAACGTTATTTAACGGAATAAAGTTTTTTAATGGTTTTAGATTATTAAAGTGGTTCTGTTTGGAAAATGTTATTGGATTCTGTAAGAGAGAGACAAATGAAAAAATCTGTTGTCCAACTTGTCCTGGAAGAGAACTGAACAACACACCGGTCACAACCAATTACATCTCATTTACTGCCCATCGGTTCATTAACTAGTGCAGATAATCTTTTTCCTTTTCTTTGTTATTGTTGTCACACCATCACCCACTACATCACCCACTACACCCACCTAATACCTTTGGCCTCATAATGTCAGCTGTGCTACACCAAAACCTTGTCACTTATTGAGACCAATAAGTTTTCTAGTTAAAAATAAGTTGAACAACTTAACAAGCAGTAAATAAAAGACGCTTCGCACAAGTCCAAAACAAAAATAGATAAGTAGACACTTTTGTTGTCAGACTTTTCCTTTATACTCTTGTCATCCTACCTCATGCCTGCGCCCGAGTCTAATGTGGGTTTATCACGTCCAGCCTTTATCACATCCACAGCGGGATCGACACACAGCTTATTGTTCTGTCTGGGGGGGAAAAAATTGCCTGGGAATGATCACACAAGTGAGATTCCTTTCATTTGATGCATGTGCAACGATTGTGTTTTTGCACAGCGCTTGTACATGTTCAGCATTCCCACAGTGCTGCCTTTCAGCTTCTTGCGCCTGATTTTATTTATTTTTTTCATTTGCGAGACGCTTGGTAATTGGACTGCGGGTTTGTGCAGGGGGCCTCGGCACAAAGCTCGGGTCCGAACGAAGCAAGATAGTTATTGAAATTTTGAGAAAATGCTGGTTAGATATCTGAATGGAATTTTCTTGCTTAATTAAGAATGATTTTATTGCTCAGTCGAGCCTAACGGTAATATCACGCCACAAGACGTACAGTATATAAGAAAAATGTACAGTATAAAGGGACGCTTCTTTCATTTTTTCATCACTTATTATGTTTTATTCCCATGACTATAATTATACAGCACTTCATCACCTGCCTCTCTTTCCCTTTGTTGCGTTTAATTTATGTACTATTAGGCGTATTAGGCTTAATTTATTTATTACTAGGCTTATTTATGATTAGATTATGTGGAGTGTCTCCATCTGCCATACAATCGTGCCGTACAAGTGTGAATGACTGGTTACTATAGAAACCATAATGTATTAGGAGGAGAGCAGTAATATTAAACCTGTGATTTGCATGGCATTATTGTACAATAATAGGTTGAATAAAAATAAACACGAATCCTATGATGGTGGTTAAACATTACCGGTTGCTTTAGCATAATCTCTCTCTCTCTCTCTCTCTCTCTCTCTCTCTCTCTCTCTCTCTTTAATTAAGTCAATAGCGCTCCTTCACGTTTCCCATCACTTTGTCTTCACCTGCCCATGAACATAAGAGAAAGTGTGCTTTTGTTATGGCAGTAGTATGAACTGTGTGTGCACTCTGATGTAAAACCCCTAAGGGAGGTTGAGTTTGTTCCCAAATGTCCCTCTGGAAGCTTTTTTCTGCTCTCGCTCTTCTTCACTAATTGGCTGGTTTGATTCAGCGGAAAGCTGTTCACACTGTGGCTTTAGCACCTGCTTAAGATGAAAAAAGAAGTAAGTAAAGGGTTGAGGCTGAAAGGCGATGTTTCATTTTAGTTACTGCTTGTTTTTTTTTTATTATTATTTGGCTTTTTTCTTTTTTTATTGCTTTGATTTTGTTTCTCTCGGATCGGTTGAGATAAAAAACAAACCTAAAACACAGCAGAGTGAAGTCAGGCGTTCATTATTTGTAGTAGATCATATACACACTGTATTGGAAGCATGTTTGACTCGCACCTCAAAGGTTTGGGGTTTGATTCTTGAGGATTCTTTCATTCTGTGTTTTGTGGGTTTCCACCAGGTTCTCTGGTTTCCTCCCACAGAACAAAGACGTGTTATAAGCTGACTGGCATCTATAAATTGTCCAGAGTGTATGAATGGGTGTATAAGTGTGTGTGATTGTGCCCTGTGATGGGTCCCTCAGCTTGTAACTTGTGTATACAGGGATTGACCCCCAGGCTCCCTGCAACCACGTGTAGGAAAAACTGTTTAGAAAATGAAAGTATGGATCAATGAATGGATAAATGGAAGGATGTATGTATGTATGTATGTATGGATGGATGAATGGATGGATGGATAGATGGATAGGTGGATGTGTGACTGAATGGATGTATAGATAAATGGATGGTTGGAAGGATGTATATAGGGATGGATGGAGGAATGGATGGATGGCTTGATAAATGGATGGATGAATGGATGGATGGAAGGCTGGATAAATAGACAGTTGTATAGATGGATGAATGGCTGGGTGGATGGATAAATGGGTGGATGAATAAATGAATGTATGTATGTATGTATGTATGTATGTATGTATGTATGTATGTATGTATGTATGTATAGATGGATAGGTAGATGTATATAGGGAAGGATGGATGGATGGATGGATGGATGGATGGATGGATGGATTGATAAATGGATGGATGGATGGATGGAAGGCTGGATAAATGGATAGTTGTATAGATGGATGAATGGATGGGGGGATGGATAAATGGGTGAATGAATGAATGGATGGATGGAAGGATGTATGTAGGGCCGGATAGATGGATGGGTTTATGGATAAATGGGTGGATGAATAAATGAATGGATGGATGCATGGATCCATCCATCCATCGATCCATCTATCTATCCATCCATCCATCCATCCATCGATACCTCCACTTAAAATACAGTCACGTCAATATTACATCATCATGAAGCTTCAAGCACAAACTTGTCTCAAATAAATAATATACAAACAGCAACACAATATGTGTGTAGAGAAACTCGTGCTGATCTACATTTATTTGGAGTCTTTGGAGAGGCGTAATCAAATCTTTTCTTGTTTTTTTTCTGTTCCTGGCTGTGGAGGAGTAGCAGATTAGTTTTTAGCCTTGGATGATTCCCTCAAAAAGAGAAATGAATTGTTAACCTAAGCAACCTAAATCATTTCTGTACATCTGTGAATCTTTCTTGTTTTTTTTTTTTACTTTCATACATTTTCACCTACTTCTACATTCTACTTGAGTGTAGAGTGAAGAATATTTTGGGGAGGAAAAAAAAAGTTCTAATTTCCATAACTGATTTTTTTTTTTGTATATTTAAATGTAGTCGATCAGCCAAGATACGTTTGGTGACTGATGCTTACTTCTTTAATTTTGCTTACGTAGCTTCTACATAGCGATTATCAAGGCTACGCTCACAGATACAGTGATTTTAGTCCTCAGGAGGCGTTTCTACTACCGGTTACCACGGTAATAACTAGCATTCCGCATGACAACAAATCAGTTGCCGCTTAAATGGAACATTCCAGATGGAGATTTGGTGATTGTTTGTAAATTTCAGCATCGTATCACCAGAGATCAAGGATCATTGTCACGGATCAGTCGACGGCTGAACTCCTCTGAAGTCACCAGCTCTCGCTGAACATTAACGATGACTGGTTGCTTTGTTCCGGATTTATTCTTCTTTAAACATTGAAACACTGGATCATCAAAACAAATTGAAATAATTTATTTTTTTTTCAAATTGAAAACAACACCATTAACCCTAATCACACACTGTGTTTGGGGTGAAAGGAAACATTTACAGTATATTTTTCCCTGAAGGAAGAAAGAGATGTCAAATACATTTAGATTTACAGCATTTGGCAGACGTCCTTATCCAGAGCGACGTACATACTGTAAGTGCTTAAATCTCTAACATTAAATACATTAATGCTGGCTCACTAGGTTACATACTTAAGATACCATGAGTTTAAAACATTTGTTCAAAGTTACAATGAAAAAGTGTCAAAGTTTTTTTTTTATTTTTTTTATTTTTAAATCGTCGCTGTCAGGCGGAATCCTCGTATCTCCAAAACTATTACTTTTCAGGAATTTAAAAAAACGCCGTACCTTATCTGCAGTGCACAGGGTTTAGTGAGCATTGCAGTGGATTGTCTTGCACTAAATTCCTGTCCTCAGACGAGCACCAGAACTAGCGGGGGTCAAGAGTTTTTTCTTTGAGCCCAGTGTTTTGAAGACATTTACCTCAGAAGATGTGTTGATTCGTTGCGACTCTTCTTGAGGAGAAATATGCCGTGAAGCTCTCCCGCGGAGTGAGGAAGAGGTGGAAAGTTGAAGTGTCCAATGGAGTTATGAGATTTGCGCTCAAGCTATTTTCAAGACTTTAGATTGGTTAATAACTTGTAAAAATAACAGACCCACGTGGGGACTGACCAATAGCATCGATATGTGAAAAAATATGAAATTGACCAAATTTGGACATACGAGGTTTCCGCCCAACAGCGACGATATGCAAAAGATAGGAAAAGAAGTGCTAGTTGAAGTGTTTCCTGAATAAGTAGGTCTTCAACCGCCGCTTGAAAATAGAGACCTTAGAGATGTAATTCATGCTTATATACACAAGTGCTATTTTATCGTACTGTTTTAAGACCAGCTTGTGATGTGTTGAAAGCAGCGAGCGATTTATTACAGCGATCGTTCATGATCAGAAACGACGATCAGAACCTGTCTCAATTGACTCGAGTTGGAAAAAAAAAGAAAGAAGGCGAAGCTCCGTTTATGGGTGAAAGGCCGTCGTTTTAGATGGCAGGAGAGCGATCGATGGTGGAGGCACGCGTCATCGATCACAGTGTGGTGGGGGCTGATTTGTGAGTAGAGGGAGGAAAGCGAGATGGATGCACTGAGAGAGTAACACTGATTTAGGCTGAAGTTCTGAACTAGTGACTGGAAAGTGAGTTCGCATAAGGAAAAGCCACCAGGTTCTTGTGGTTAAATTCACAGCACAGCTGATTCACCTTTAGAATTTTTGGGATGGATCGCTTTCTTTCAGTGGAGATATATTCGAAATATTTGCACAATTGGAACACTTTACAATGTCCTAGCACTTAACTGACTTAGGTTTGAATTAGCTAGTCTTCTTATTTCTTAAAATTTACACAATACTCCTGCTAAAAATTTCTTCTTGACGAATGAGTTTGTGCAGCGTTCTCTCCAGTATTAGCAGTCAGAATGTCCAGGGAATTTGTACATCATGATGGTTTTTACTCCTCACACCTCCACTTGCATTTTAAATGAACGCGTTAGATCGTCGTGGCCTCTGAGAGGCAGAACGTGAACTCAAAAAGCGATCCGCTTCACCCTCCGGAGACGGTCGAACACACCGAAACTGTACGTGTGCTGCATGCATTATGTATTTAAGCCTTGCATACTTTTGCATTTCTTTATGGCAAATTGATTTTAGTGCAGAAAAGACCTCAGGATGGATGAATAGTGTAAATGTGGGCTGTTGCTTTATCCAGTTTATGGCGTGTGTGTGTGTATACGAAGTGTTTAACTAGCATCGGATTTTAATTAAGCACATAAAAGCAATGTGCTAAGGAGAGAAGGGCTGGGGTCCATTATGAGCTAAATAATGAATGGGGTAATCTTGTAGCAAGGGACTGACTATTAATTACAGCCCTGATTTGTTCAGACAGACTTCAGATGACTGGATGAGCCGTCGTTAGATACTGTAAGTTCATTCGTTTCCATGTTTCTTAAGCAGGGAGCTGACCATGGGCAGGGTTAGGAAATGTCCCTGGTGTGGGTGGTGACTAAGGAGGTTCTCCTCATGAATTTGCTAACAGTTTGTCCTTGTACTCGTGCGCTTCAGGTACCTGATGATTTACTTATTCAACCAAAGAAATTGTGGAAGTACTGTATGAACACTTTATGCACTCAATACTCACAGCTAATAGAAAAGGGGTGGAGCTTCCAGGCATTTTAAAACTTTAGTTTATTCTGCTAAAGCTAGCAGCATCACCTTACGTGTGTTTGACATCTGCCATCAACTACTTCCTGTTAGTAAAGCATTGCTGTTTCTTTTGAGACAATACTACCTATCTAAAATTCATACTAGACACTAGTAAGTGCATAATGTATAGTATGTCATTTGGGACACAACTACAGTATATTATACTGTATGCATAGAAATATTAACACTGTTTAAAATACTTGGTTTATTGACTGCTAAATTTTATTGACTGTTAAATACATTACTCACTCACTCTCACTCACTGACTCACTCATTTTCTACCGCTTATCCGAACTACCTTGGGTCACGGGGAGCCTGTGCCTATCTCAGGCGTCATCGGGCATCAAGGCAGGATACACCCTGGACGGAGTGCCAACCCATCGCAGGGCACACACACTCTCATTCACTCACGCAATCACACACTACGGACAATTTTCCAGAGATGCCAATCAACCTACCATGCATGTCTTTGGACCGGGGGAGGAAACCGGAGTACCCGGAGGAAACCCCCGAGGCACGGGGAGAACATGCAAACTCCACACACAACTTGCTGGGGCGGAGGCGGGAATCAAACCCCCAACCCTGGAGGTGTGAGGCGAACGTGCTAACCACTAAGCCACCGTGACCCCTTTAAATACATTATCCACAATTAAATAACATTCCTCTACAGGAAGACAACCACTGAACTTGCTGTGATCTATCAGCGAAACCATGGAAACCAACAGTATTCTTGAATCAGGAAAGTTTCCTATTATAGATTTAATGAGGTGTCATGAGGTGGAAAAAAATGGCTTTCAATGGAAATGCACAAGGAACACGGCAATTTTAACCACACCCTCTGACTGATGAGTGTGTCAGAGGGTCACTCAGGCCACTCCAATCCATCACGAGTCCCTAAAAATCTGACTCTGATTGATGTTGAGAGGAAGCTGATATCATCAGTGGACCATCTGGTCTGCCATGGTGCTGTGGTGGTTCCATGCCAACTAGATGGTATAGAGGGGGTTGAAAAACAGATGTTCTTTACCATATGTAGAGCTATAATGAGACCGACAGGTAGGTTTATATATTTTGATAAAATATATAAATATATTATTGGTGAATGTTTGATAGAAGGGTTGTTTACGAATTGGTTGTTGATTCATTTCCCCCAAATGTGCAGTATTCATTGTTTTACAGTCAGTTCATCTTCAGCGGCTTAGAGAGTAACATCCACTCTTGAGTGCTCACTCTTCTTGATGTGTCTTATGGGCAGTGTTGTATAAAGTATTAGAAAGCAATACTTGAGTAAAAGTACAAGTATCGTACTAGAAAAAGACTTCGGTGGAAGTGAAAGTTACCTTTTAGAATATTACTCAAGTAAAAGTCTTAAAGTATCTGATATATACTGTACTTAAGTATCAAAAGTCATTTTCTGATATTTAATGTACTTAAGTATTTGAAGTAAAAGTAAAAAGTAAAATTTCAGTGATTTTCGGTAGGCATAAGAGCAGGGGCGGTTCTAGGGTCTCATCTTTAGGGGGTTTTAGCCCTCAGTGAGAATTTAAAACAACAAGAGTTTTATATTATATATTATATGACTACATAGTAAGCCAAAAGTTATGGTATTATTAAATGGCAAAAGTGGACACCAAAATTTTATGCATGATGTAATGATGCCAGTCTTGAATCAGATCAGTTCATGTATGTGTGCATTCTCTACAAACAGTGTGTCCAATGAATGCAGTCATTAATAATAAATATTCACAAGACAAAGACCAAATCAATAAATGTTATTTTTATTTAGTATTGAATGGATTGTTTGCATTAATATTTTGTTTGTGCTACAACTCTGGTAATAAGAATAGTGAAATTTCACTGCTTTTGGTTGCCGTCTTTGCGGCTTTCCGCCGGTTAACGTTATAGATAAACGCCTCCAGCTCTGACTGCGCGTGCACGCTGCGTGTCCCTGTGCTTCTCCGTAGAGCGTGCGGAGCATAATGCAATCTAGGAGCAGTGATTCACCAAACCTCCCTTATTGCAGTCACACACATTTCTTCTGATTTTTTTTTTTGTAGTAACGAGTAACGAAGATGCTTAGTGGAAATATAGTGGAGAAAAAGTACTGTATACATTTTATCTCGGAAATGTAGTAGAGTAAAAGTGAAAGTTGACATAAATTTAAATAGCGAAGTAAAGTACAGATACGTGACATTACTACTTAAGTACAGTAACGAAGTATTTGTACTCCGTTACATTACAACACTGCTTATGGGTTTAAGGCAATGCCGCTCTCTGTTTTTTTGTAGAAGCCAAAACATTCATATCTGTAATGAGATTTAAACCTAAAGTGGGTGTGGCCTATTCCAGAATAATAGTATCCAGTGGTAAAATGGCAGTTAAACTGTTTTATTCTTATTTTTGTTAATTACTGCTTGAGATGTTTTCTTACCAATTTAATTGGCTTTATTTCCCAAATACATACAAAATCTTGGCTTCAGCCCTACCCAGGGAGTTACTAAGAATAAGGTTTGACATTTCCTTTTATGGCATTTTGACAGACGCTGTTATCTAGAGCAACTTTTTGTTTACATCATTTAAGGGATTAAGGGACTTGTTGAGGGACAAACTGATGGCAGCTTGGTGGTCCTGGGAGTTGAACTCACAACATTCCTATCAGTAGTCCAAATAACTGAATTGAATAAACTGAATAGACAAATGAACAGAACACTGCAAATAGGTCACACAACTACCTCACATTAATGTTAATGACTTTAATGTTATGTTCTGTATCTAAAAGTATTCTTAATTGGTCGCATACATGGGGGAAGTCGTGGCCTAATGGTTAGAGAGTTTGACTCCTAACCCTAAGGTTGTGGGTTCCAGTCTCGGGCCAGCCACGACTGAGGTGCCCTTGAGCAAGGCACCAAACCCCCGCAACTGCTCCCCGGGCGCCGCAGCATAAATGGCTGCCCACTGCTCCGGGTGTGTGTTTACGGTGTGTGTGTGTGTGTGTTCACTGCTGTGTGTGTGCACTTTGGATGGGTTAAACGCAGAGAACAAATTCTGAGTATGGGTCACCATACATAGCCGTATGTCACTTCACGTCACTTTCACTTTCACATGACAAAAGTAGTAGAGTTCAAGGAGCTGTCCGCGGTTCTGAAGAGTAAAATTGGTATTATTTCATTGCTGTAGGTTTGCACCAAGAAGTGTTAAGATGTGTAACCAAGAAGTGTTAAGATGCTTAGAGTTTGTCTTCCGGGGGGCACGAAGTGTCCAGCTTTTTTTTTCCCAATGTGAAACAATACTAGTAAATAGTAAATCTCTCTCGTTAAACACAAGTTAAATAAATTGGTGTGAAAATCAGTTTGGTTTTCATGTTTCATGCCAGGCTTTATACTAGCTCTGTTAGCAGATTAGCATTAGATTAGATTAGCAAGATTAGTTACTGTATAAAAAATGACAAGAAAAACAATTTCTTATCCCTAACGCTTAGCCTTCCAACAAAAGAGTCTCCGTCTTACATGTAAATCATTTTGAACAAAGAAAAAATCTACTCAAAGAAAATAAAGCATTCCCTTTCGTCTCGACTCACTCATTACGAGGTTCAGGTGTCTGCTTCTGAATATCTCGCTCCAAATCCAACTTCAAGGTCAGAGGCTTTATTTTGTTCAGTACAGAGCAGCAGCTTCACTCATTATATTATGAAAGTGAACTTTTGACTTCTTGAACACTTACAGATGCTTACAATCAGCACACAGAGAGCCTGCTCGCAAAAGCCGAGACCTTCAATGGCGTCCGACAGGCCGATCTTCTGACCCTTATACTAAGTGAAAAATACATTAGTCTGAATAGAAATACTGCAATATTAATATTGCGTGCTGCTGATATAAAAAGATCTGTACGGTATGTAGGAGGGCTTGCAGACTCAGAGCTGACTTCCAAACATCACAGTATATTATATTAACTGTCATAGAGAAAGAGAGTGTGAATGGGAAATAGGGGAATAGAGGGGAAGAGAGAGAAGGTTTAGAGAGAGAAATAGTAATAGAGAAAGAGTAATAAAGAGTAGGAGAAAGCATGAAAAAGTTCATTGTTATCCTTCTTATTAATTATTACAACCACATTGTAGGATTTTTGCTCTGATATATTTAGGTTGGCTTATCATCAAACCCAGAAATGTAATGTTTTGGTAATTTTTCTTTTTTTAATCTATTGCAGTACTACAATATATTTTGCCACACACCTATTTCATAAATCTCTCCCGTTAGATTGAAAATAAAGAGCTGTATTCGGAGTCAGTGGATTAAGTCGAGAGGTTATGTGAATATTTAAGTAAGGGAAGTTATTCATATTCGGAGCTGACTTCTGCACTGTCGATTTTCTGGGCTTTGCAATCAGAATATTAAAATGAGCTGCATGTAACTGGACAGCTCAATATCCACAGAGAGAGGACTAAGGTCTTGAAGGGCAGAACTGCCGATAGAAATTTCATCAAATTACAGTGCGAGGAGTTAGATGAGGTGGCGAGCTTCACTTTATCTGGCAGCATCCTCTACAAGCATGAAGCAACTGATGCTGATGTTAGAGAGCGATTAAGTAGATAGATTCCAGCAGCTGAAGAACATCTGAGATGCCACAAGTTTGATTACAGACATGTTTAAGGATCACCAGTGTTAAAGGCAGGGTCTCCGATTTTTGAGAAATGCTTCAGAAAAGTGAGTCGGGCCGAATAATAAAAAAAAAAAATCAAAAACAAAATTCAAAACAAACGTGTAGCCAATGAGCAGAAAGGGGCAGGGCTTGTCAATATGGGCGGAGAGAGTGTTCAGTGCGCATGTGTGACATTAGCAGAAAGCGATTTTAACATTGACATGGAGGATAAAAACAAAGAAAGAAAGCGAAGAAAGGCTTACGATAAGGCAAGAAGTAGGACGTGTTAATATAGGATCAGCTTTCCAGCGCTGAAGAGAACTGAAGGAGCAGGAAGTTGGTACATATTCACAGATTGGAGTTTCCTGAGTCAATAACTCCTGAGCTAAACGCTGTTACTACACAAATAACACCTCTTTTCTATCGTAGTAATGTAGAGACGCAGCTACAACCGTGTTTTATGTAGTAACAGCGTTTAGCTCAGGAGTTATTGACTCAGGAAACTCAACTTCACTTAAGACGCCGAGGCGCTTTTTTCCTTCTCGATAGGTAAGTAACGTTGGTTTTGCTTTGTTACACAGAACTAATATATGCCTTTGTCCTTTACATGATTATGCTTGTGTGTCATTTTTGCTTGTTTGTTTATCTGCAATCGTATTGTTCTTCCCTTCAGCTATGATAAAGACACATTTCTTTCCATTATTTGCCTGGGTTACGTATGTATGTGTGGGCGGAGCTATCAATACAGGGGTGGGACCCATTTGGGCTAGGGGCGTGTTTGTTTTGGTGATTTCAAATGTCAACATTGGCTTTCAAAAATCGGAGACCCCACCTTTAAGCTCAAACATTTTTACATTTACATGCATTTGGCAGATAAACTTATCCATAGTGACTTTATCTCATTTATACAATGAGGGTTAAGGGCCTTCTGGCCTCACTTGCAGTAGTCCAGTGCCTTAACCAATGCGCTGCCACTACTGGTATATGCTGAACTACCATTCCAATCATTAAAATACTCCAAACCTTCATCATCATCTGGCTCAGAATGATCATTTGGATCTGCTGGATCTGATGCAATCATCAACCAAAACCTGTGGCAGCAAATGGGACCGGAGCCGGTAGATGATTGGTAGGTGTTGGGGGATGATTGGTCACACTTTGCGCAAACCTAAACCCAGCATAGTAGGGCAAACCTTCATCTGGAGTCCACAGGGTAAGAGGAAAAGAGGCAGATGGAGGAAACCGTGACGTCACAACCTCACAAGAAAACGGGACTCAACCGGGGGCAACTGGAACGACTGGCTGGGGATAGAAATACAGTACATGGAGAGATCTTGTTGTTGACCCAATAGGGGCTACAGATTATAATGATGATGATGATGATGATGATGATGATGATGATGATGTAGTTTTCGATTTAAGATGACCAGATTTTCTTGAGTAGAGGCATGTGAGAGGTTTCCATTACACTTACATATATTAATTGTCATTCCACTCACTTAACACTTTTTTTTTTTTTTGCTTGTTTATCAGACACTTTTATCCGCAGCTCAGAAGTGACACACTGTACAACATAAACATATACACACACGCAAAGCTTTTAATTAAAGGTGCCAATAGAGATGCAAGTGTGACCCGGTGACCAGAAACAAGCGCGCAATCAGGAACGCAACGCAAACAAGCCTGAGACAATAGAACAGACAGTTCCGACCTTAATTACCAGAGCTGGTCTTACAGAATACACTCACACATGCACACACAGACACTCACACACACACACGCACACACAGACACTCACACACACACACACACACACACACACACACACACACACACACACAGACAAACACACACAGACACTCACACACACACACACACACACACACACACACACAGACACCCACAGACACTCACACACACACACACACACACACACTACTGTACTGTATATACACACATCTACTCAAACACTTCCTGAAAAGGATTCGTGTAATCTTAGCTGGCTTACGGCCCACGTGGAATATTTAATATTCCAGACGTTGACACGCCGGCGAGTAAACAACAACAACAAAATGAGGTTATAAGCCTAGAGGAACAATTAATGTGTAATTTCATAGAGCTGCCCTTTGAAAAGCCAAAGCCCCAGCGGAGAAACAGCGAAACAAGTCTAATTACGTTACATGACTGCTGTTCAGTTACAATTGCCTCGTAACTCTGAGTAGAAAAGCTGCCACTAATAAGAGTGAGGCATCACGTCAGTGTACTCGTCATTAATATCATTCTTTTTTGTCACTAAAATTTGTTTTAACTTGCTGATACCTCAGTAGCTGCTATGTAGATGTATGGTATAATATATATGGTATATGGTTAGCATGTTTGCCTCCAGGCTGATTGGGATTCCAGTCAAGAAGGAGGACAGTTATTGACAGGGTTGCCATGTTTACATTTTATACAGAATTTTGTTTAAGAATAATTTGTGGATATAAAAACTCTATAGCAAATAATCGAATGAATAATCAGTTAAATATGTTTCTATAAGCAAAGGAAAACATTTGGAATAGAGAAAAGGGGGATAATGGAGTGGATATTGTTATACATCAGAAACGTACGGGAAAATTGTTCACTATGGTGCGATTATCATTTGTTAATGATAATAAATCACGAAGGTTCGTAAATCAAAGCATGATGTTTGACTGTACTCTCCTCAATCTGACTTCACCTTGTCTCATTTGTCTCAGGGCCTTTTTACACCCGGTCACTTCATGTGTTTTCTCTGATCCAATAGCTATCTGATTTGTTAAAACTGTTCCATTTACATTAGGCCACATAAATGCGTCTCGGCGAATCGGATATCGATCCGATCTTTCTACTCCCGCCCAAAATGCGAATATATTTTACCTCATTTCCGGGGTAATGCGGTTACTACAAAAAACAGCATTTACTGTTTGCTGCATTTTCGCTGCCGGCAGCAGCGCATTTTAAGACCCAACGAGACACCTGGGTGAAAGATCGCCTGCGAGTGACGTACTTCCGTTTGGGAGGAGTATAGCGCTGACGTATGTGGCTTGAACAACCACATTCATTTACACCTGTCCAGTTTCATCTGAAATGCGTCCCAGACCACCTCCTGAAGGGGTTTGAATGATCGGATTTATATCCGTCTCAAAAACGTTTCGGAGGGCATTTAGACCTGGTCTTTTTACCATCAGATAGCTGTCTGATCACAGAAAACGCATGAAGTGACCAGGTGTAAAAAGCCCCTTAGACCTGGTCTTTTTACGATCAGATAGCTGTCTGATCACAGAAAACGCATGAAGTGACCAGGTGCCCCTTAGAAACGTACGGGGAAATTGTTCATCATGTTGCGATTATCATTAGTTAATGATAATAAATGACGATGGTTCGTAAAAAAGCCCCTTAGACCTGGTCTTTTTATGATCAGATAGCTACAGTATCTGATCACAGAAAACACATGAAGTGACCAGGTCTAAAAAGCCCCACAATTTTTTCCCACAAGTCTATTCTCCAGCTCTCCTTACTACTTCACTACCACTATTTTCCTATTCAAGCTTATCATCTTACTTTCAGTAACATGCTTTCATTCACTCACATGCTTCTCTGTCTATCTTCTCTCTGTTTGTGTCTCCTTACCATTCTTTCATTCCTCAGTCTTCTTTTTCTGTCTTTCTGTCCGATCGTTTGACTTTTATTTCTCATGTTATTTTTTCTGACATACTTGCTCTCACTCTCTGTGTTCATCCTCTTTTCATTCTTAGTCACTTAGTCACACACTCTCTCTCTTTCTCTCTCTTTCTCTCTCTCTCGTCTTCTTTCTTTCTCGTTTTTCAATTTTCCATACGTCTCTACATCTCTCCTTCTTCCTTTAATCAATCTCTCCCCTTTATCTCTCTCTCTCTCTCTCTCTCTCTCTCTCTCTCTCTCTCTCTCAGGTAACAAGCTCTTTCATCCATCTCCACTTTATCTCTCTTCGTCCGTCCCCTCGGTGGAGCTTTATTATATCCAGTGTTCTGCGTGACTGGTGAATAATGAGACTCTAGTCACTGATAATCCTTTGAGCTCGTACCTGCACATAAATCCGAGGGATGATTACACGTTAGAGCGACGGGTACACTCCGGTGCTATATTATCAGGAACACCTACCATACAGGTGTACGCTTAGTGACATCGGACCATCTGTGCACATTGTGTCCAAGCCCTTAACATGATGTATTAATAGAAAGAGACCTCCTCAGGTCTTTAAATCACAGCCTGAGGCCTGGCGATGAGCTAGCACTGCATCCCGGGTGTGATCCTGGCTTTACCTCAGCGTTCCCACAGCTACTGCTTCCCTGAGCGGGTTAATACGCTTAGATTAATGCTGGAGATGAAAGAACGAGTCTTCACACCGACCTGGCAGTGTGTATTGCGCTGATATGAGTCATTTGAATTCCTGGAACATTAATACCTGTAGTTTCTGTGAAGGATTTTGTCAAACTGGAAACATTGAGTTAGCAGTGTTCTAATAACCTTGTGAAACAAAACAACATTTATTTCTTTATGTATTTATTCACTCACTCACTCACACACTCACTTTCTACCGCTTATCCGAACTACCTCGGGTCACGGGGAGCCTGTGTCTATCTCAGGCGTCATCGGGCATCAAGGCAGGATACACCCTGGACGGAGTGCCAACCCATCGCAGGGCACACACTCACACACACTCTCATTCACTCACGTAATCACACACTACGGACAATTTTTCCAGAGATGCCAATCAACCTACCATGCATGTCTTTGGACCGGGGGAGGAAACCGGAGTACCCGGTGGAAACCCCCGAGGCACGACCCCCAACCCTGGAGGTGTGAGGCGAACGTGCTAACCACTAAGCCACCGTGCGTGCCCCCATGTATTTATTTATTTAATTTTTTTTTGCGTTATTTTTTTCAGCCTGTTCAATATTTACTAAATGTTCTAAGAGCTTTAGTAATAAAAAAAAATCAGAACACGTTGATTCTTTTCTCTAACGTAAGATTTCACAGAGATTTCTTTCTTCTTATCTTTTTTGTTTTCTAAATTTGATTTTGTGGAGGGTTTTTTTTTCTTTTTCCAAGCACAGGATTCTTCCTCGACTGAAAGCGCGTTGCGATGATGTCACACTACATGACACAAATCTGCAAAAAATCGGCGGTCGTTTTGAAAAAAAAATAAACTTCAGAATATCGCATTATTGATTATTTTGTATTTGTACGATCGTAAAATGGTGAAATCAGAGAAAGACTGATAACAGCAGCTCTGACAGAGCTTGGTTTTTTTTTTAAGCTTTTTAACTGGCTGTAAAATATTTTAATTTCTGTCTTTATAAGGTGGTGTGGTGTATAATGGAGTTTTTTTTTAAGGAGATAATTTTAGTATTTTTTTTTTTGGAAGGAGTCTCATTTACATTTACATTTACATTTACATTTACATTTACAGCATTTGGCAGGAGCCCTTATCCAGAGCGAAGTACATAAGTGCTTAAATCTCTAACATTGAATACATTAATGCTGGCTCACTAAGTTACATACTTAAGATACCATGAGTTTAAAACATTTGTACAAAGTTACAATGAAAAAGTGTCAAAGGTTGTGTTTTTTTTTTAAATTTTTTTAAATGCAAAAGATAAGGAAAGAATTGCTAGTTGAATTGCTAGTCTCCAGTGTCAGTGCAGTGTAACAGTCAGCGGTAAAGCCTTTTATTACCAACATAAGGAAAGTCTACTTACTAACTTGTTTAAAGGACCTTTAACAACAATACACATAACTCAAAATGGATAACAAGCACAGTGTGTCACCTTTAATTAAACAGAACAACTCTTTTCTGATTAGTTTACTATAACATCAAGCCCCTGTCTGTG
The DNA here is from genome assembly GCF_030014155.1 of Tachysurus vachellii. NCBI lineage: Eukaryota > Metazoa > Chordata > Actinopteri > Siluriformes > Bagridae > Tachysurus > Tachysurus vachellii. The sequence continues at coordinate 13,405,004 of NC_083484.1, read as the reverse complement.
TTACTTATTTCCATGTTATTGTTCTCAGTAGAACTGGATTTTTGTTGTCATCTTTAGAATTGATTTTAAGCTAATTAAGGTCTTAAGGAAAAAGAATAACGTGCTCGAGTCATGCTAGCAAACAGATTCCGATCACGAGCCAGATAAAAAAACTTTCGACTCGATTAAAACTCGATCTTTATTACAGCAAATATTATTTATTCATCATCTGAATGTTGGTTATTACTTATTTATCTCTTTAATCACATAATGGCTAAGTGAGGGCTTTTAACACTCGCAGAGCATCACGGTGCTATTTACTTTTAAAGCAGCTCGATAAAGACATTTGGTTTGAGTGGTTCGGCTTCGGTGATCTTATTTATACGTTTTAACGTGATAAATCAAAAGTACACTTTGTTTTTAGTTGCGTTTCACGATGTTCGGAAAACATTTACGGTTTAGAGCACAAAACAGAGTAAGTGTGCAAATTTACCCCTTAAACTACATATAATTTGCTTAGAGATGACTTTATTTGTGTGTGTGTGTGTGTGTGTGTGTGTACAGTGCACTGTTACAGCATTTTTCATACTGCCCCACTTCCTATTATTAAATCCCCTGCGACTAAGAATTTGATTATTTTTTTAGACGTTTTTTTCTTTGTAATTAAAATGATATTAAATTACATTACGGGTAACTTAAATCGAACCAGAAGGCTGAATTTGTCCAAAGGGCTTTAAGACAGCTTAATGTCGCTGTCTAGGAAACCAAATTTGGACCACCGCTGTGTGTATAACGCTAATGGACAATTATCATTCATTTCTTGCTTCCTAGCAATGTGTACAATCCTGGGCAATTTCACAGGGTAACTGAAAGCTAGCGGTCAACCAATTATCATGGCGTAATGTTTTTGCATAATGCTAATTAAGGTTTTCTTTATTAGTTTGTCTTGAGTAATTCACTCATGAGTCAATCACTGGAGGTGAGGTACGAGCTGCGAATAGACGTCGGAGTAAATGCTAGTCCTTTTCTTTCCATCGGTACCCATCGTCAGTGTCTTGGTGCCGTGACCCTGAGGGAGAACTTGCGAGCTTGACTTGGACATGCGGAGAACAGGAAATTCCCCACACACAGCTAAACTCGTGATTGAACCGAGGACCCTGGAGCTGTTAGGCACTGTCTTTCCTTTATTCATTCTTCTAGAAGGTTATCTGTTTCAGCTGTCACACACTGACTTGCACCGGTAAGGCATGTGTGAGTAATTTGATGTGTAGACGTGTAAATAATTGGATTATACGCCATGTACTTCGGTCCGGCTTTTTTCTTAATCCATGACAAATCACCTACGCCGACTCGAGGCCAGAACCGCAACACGGGACTAATGCTATGCCGTGATCGATGTGACTGTCTTGATCTCCCAAATCTAATTCCCCCTTCTTAACAAAGGCAATCAAGGATTTCCTAAACCACCCCCTCCACAACCCCGCAGCCCACAGTGCACCCCCCTTTTCCCGGTAATTTGCTGTTGCAAAGGGATGCACAATTATCTGCACTCTCCGTGGACCAATTACTGATGTGCAGACAGCTCAAATAAGTAGTAGAAACCGTACTGTCTTGTTACGTCCCATCAACGCTTCTGTAATGGCCGCTGGAGATGGATCATTCGACAGAACTGGAGGAACGACTTGATGATGTGGTTGAGATCAAAGTTTGGCTTGCAGTCTACATGTCAGACACCCCCCCAACACACACACCCTGACTGAATATATTGGCCATCTTAATTAGTTTAAAGCGGAACAGCAGTAAGGAAAATAAAACACCAGTCAACAAGTTAGCAGCAGTAACTCGAAGCATATTTGAAATATTTGTTGCATGAAAAGTGGGCGTGGTCAAACGTCGGTTATGGCCAGCAGGTTGGGCATGATTTTTCTTGATTGGGTCTTGATTGGGTCTTGGTTGGGTTGGTGATGCCTGGGATCAGGGATGTGAGTTTTAATCCCGTGTCCACAAAGCTATCACTCCTGGGCCCCTGAGCAAGGCCCTTAACTCACAATTGCACAGTTGTATAAATGTATGTCGCTCTGGATCTGTTAAAATGCTCTCTCACTCTCTCACTCATTTTCTACCGCTTATCCGAACTACCTCGGGTCACGGGGATCTCAGGCGTCATCGGGCATCAAGGCAGGATACACCCTGGACGGAGGGCCAACCCATCGCAGGGCACACACACTCTCATTCACTCACGCAATCACACACTATGGACAATTTTCCAGAGATGCCAATCAACCTACCATGCATGTCTTTGGACCGGGTGAGGAAACCGGAGTACACGGAGGAAACCCCCGAGGCACGGGGAGAACATGCAAACTCCACACACACAAGGCGGAGGTGTGTTAAAATGCTGTAAATATAAATATATATAATACTATTTCAGCCACTAATAGATCCAATAAGTTTCTTCTGGGTTGTTAAAAAGGCATTGATATTATTCACAGTGTTCTGTATCACTTATCCAGTAAAGAATATGAACTTCTTGGCAACTTCCATGTCTTTTTATATCCTCGCAGAGACCGGTGCGGTTCTTTGCCTCCTGACCATGCAGCTTCAAAATGACAAACACAGCCGTTATTTAATGCAGTACGGTGCTCACTTGCCCTACTGAGTGCACCCAGGAGTCCACTGTTCTTCTGCCTGACCTTTAACCTCAGCCTACACTTCCACTTATTAGTACACAGCCAGATAACCGAAGCTCCAAAGGTTTTCCGGTTGCTTCATCGATTTCCTGGATATAATGAAGCTCGAACTATTGTAGAGCGTCTCTATGGAGAAGCGGCAAAACACTGTGTATCTGTCAAAATACTTTCCAAAAAAAGCTTTTCAGAAGACATTCCACTCTTGCAGGCGTTACGCACTTGGTTTGGAGTTGGTTTGTTCTGATATTTAGCGCAATTTGTTTAATGTTTTTAATTCACTATTTTAATTTGCCAAATGAATAACAGAAAGAACACCAGTGTCTCTGTAGGTGGTGGGTTGGGTGTCTTTTGTGTATGTTTCCTTATTTTCCCCCAGGCCTACCAGAATTATGTCATTTTCCCATTTATGAATTTTATTGGATGATCCTCAATGCTCCGCCTACCCCATGCTATTGGTTGGATGGGTCTTTCCAGCGGGCATTTAAACCTCGTCAACTTACCTCTTGGAGTCGCTGCCGTTATGCCGTGTGTTTAAATGTTGTGAGCTGCTTGCGTGTTGTTTTGCTTCTATGTGCTATCCAATGTTGTTATAGACCTTGTGTTGGACCCTAGACACTAGTTGGATATCTAGACGGGGATGTGGTAGCCTAGAGGTTAAGGTGTTGGGCTACCAATCAGAAGGTTGTGAGTTTGATTCCTACGTCCACCAAGCTGTTACTGTTGGGCCCCTGAGCAAGGCTCTTAACCCTCAATTGCTCAGTTGTATAAAAATGAGATAAAAAATGTAAGTCGCTCTGGATAAGGGCGTCTGCTGTAAATGTAAATGAAGACCCCTCATGTTTTACTGCTATATTGTATATACAGTACACGTCTCTGTAAATATCGTAAGTATACCCCGTTTGGTGGTCTGTAGGAAGTCAGGGTAGGAAGTGACGCTTAATCTGTTTGCTCGTTTTTTTGGTTAGATAGGGACCGAGGGAAGGACGCGCAGTTTTCTTTTCTTTTCTTCGTGACACGTTAATTGAATGGGATTATGTTTAGTTAGATGGAGCTTTGTGTATTATTCTGTCCTTGCCGACTTCTGAAGCCGTCACCACCTAAGCACAGAATAAAACCAAGCAAGCAATACTGTACTAGGCTGTGCCACTTGTTATCTTTTTATTTATTTATTTTATTTCTACCTCCATGTTGCGGTCTGATCTAGACAAGGTAATAACATGTTAAAGAATAAAGTAAAACCTTGAAGAAGCTGACCAAGCACTCATCTGCTATAAGAAGACGTCAGAGTCTGTGAGGTTTTCATTCGTATATAAACAAAAGTATCATATGGTGAAGAAATGTCTGGAGTGTTTGATCATATTTTCAACACTTTTATAATCTTTAATCAGACTTTGTGTTTCAGTTTCAGTCTTGTAGCAGTTGCTATGAGAAACAAACTGCTTAGACATGTTTCTCTCTCTCTCACTCACTCTTTTCTACCGCTTATCCGAACTACTCTGGTCACGGGGAGGGGGGAGGCTGTGCCTATCTCAGGCGTCATCGGGCATCAAGGCAGGATACACCCTGGACAGAGTGCCAACCCACCACACACTCATTCACTCACACAATCACACACTATGGACAATTTTCCAGAGATGCCAATCAACCTACCATGCATGTCTTTGGACCAGGGGAGGAAACCGGAGTACCCGGAGGAAACCCCCGAGGCACGGGGAGAACATGCAAAATCCACACACACAAGGCGGAGGTGGGAATCGAACCCCCAACCCTGGAGGTGTGAGGTGAACGTGCTAACCACTAAGCCACCGTGCCCCCCTAGACATTTTTCTGTGCGCTAATTTTTAAGCCCTCTTTGAAGCATTTAACTTTTATTTATAGAACCCCTTCAACTCTCTCACTTATATCTACATCATAGCAGATTGTTGTGAAGCCGCGTTATAAAATAAATGTGATTAATGGAGTGAGTTTTTTAGTTCCTTGTTCTGTTAGAACTTTCTCAAAGTTTTTACAGCCAGTGAGAGTTCATCTTGTGCTGCTGCACGAGTCTACAGGCTGAAATAAAGCTCGCCAGCTGTTTATAGGCTGTTTATTTTTACTCGAATACATTTATATAGACAAATATGGACATTTATTTTGGTAATTAAGCCCATTTTGTTTTAGAATCTGTGTTTTATGTACTGCATTACTGCACTCTGTACTTCATTACTGCACTCTGTACTTCATTACTGCACTCTGTTTACCTGAGCAGAGATTTTATCTAATCTAATTGTATTGGCTTCTTTAATCACCATTGAGTTTCAGTGACAGTTTAGATCACTTCCACTTCCTTCAGTTATGGATCTCTCTGAACCTCTACGTTTATATATGGGCCCAGCAGTGGCAGCTTGGTGGACCTGGGATTCAAACTCACAACCTTTTGTTCAGTAGTCCGACACCTTAACCACTAAGCTACCACATCCTACTTACACCCTTTCTTTAGCAATGATATTAAACTCAAGCAGAAACTCAACAGAACGTCAAAGAGAGGACTGAAGAACGAACACGACTTTAAATTCAACATCAAATTTTAAAACATCAGCTCTTATTTTAAAGAACTAACACTAATGGTTTCTGTTCTTGCTGAGAAGGCTTTTGGCTTCAGGCTTTTGTGAACGCAATTAAACCCAAGAACAATTTAAATATAATTACAAAATAATTTAACCAAATTATGATGTAAAGCTTTGTATTGAAGCGGCTGTAATGTACAGTATATGATGTATTCAGGGATCTTCATTCACTTCATTCTTCTTCTTCTTCTTCTTCTTTTTTCTTCTTCTTTTTCTTCTTCTTTTTTCTTATTCTTTTTTTTCTTCTTTTTCTTTTTCTTCTTCCTTCTTCTTCTTTTTTGTTTTTCTTTTTTGTTTTCTTCTTCTTCTTTGTTTTCTTCTTCTTTTTCTTCTTCTTCTTCTTCTTTTGCTTCTTCTTCTTCTTTTTCTTCTTCTTCTTCTTTGTTTTCTTTTTCTTCTTCCTTTTTTTCTTTTTCTTTGTTTTCTTCTTCTTCTTCTTCTTCTTCTTCTTCTTTTTCTTTTTCTTCTTCTTCTTCTTTTTCTTCTTCTTCTTTTTCTTCTTCTTCTTCTTTTTCTTCTTCTTCTTCTTTGTTTTCTTCTTCTTTTTCTTCTTCTTCTTCTTCTTTTGCTTCTTCTTCTTCTTTTGCTTCTTCTTCTTCTTCTTTGTTTTTTCTTCTTCTTCTTCTTCTTCTTCTTCTTCTTCTTCTTCTTCTTCTTCTTTTGTTTTCTTCTTCTTTTTCTTCTTCTTCTTCTTCTTCTTCTTCTTCTTCTTTGTTTTCTTCTTCTTCTTCTTCTTCTTCTTCTTCTTCTTCTTCTTCTTCTTCTTCTTCTTCTTTTTCTTCTTCTTCTTCTTCTTTTTCTTCTTCTTCTTCTTCTTCTTCTTCTTCTTCTTTTTCTTCTTCTTCTTCTTCTTCTTCTTCTTCTTCTTCTTCTTCTTTGTTTTCTAATTCTTCTTCTTCTTCTTCTTCTTCTTCTTCTTCTTCTTCTTTGTTTTCTTCTTCTTCTTCTTTTTCTTCTTCTTTTTCTTCTTCTTCTTCTTCTTCTTCTTTTTCTTTTTCTTCTTCTTTTTCTTCTTCTTCTTCTTCTTCTTTGTTTTCTTCTTCTTTTTCTTTTTCTTCTTCTTCTTCTTCTTCTTCTTCTTCACACAGCCAGTAAGTCCTGTACAGTACCTTTGGTGACTCGGTGTTCAGAATATAAGAGAATATTCAGTAATGAATATAAAAGCTGAATGATCAGAACAGCGACCAGCTGATTGCCAGAGAATTACAGAAAGCAATCCAAAACCAAAATTAGCCTTTTTACTCAACTGCCACTTCACACTGGAATTATCACGTCAGCCATAATGACTGCAGACATTAAACCTTCCTATTCACTACTTATCAATGTTCTGGGGCCATATTTACATAATAAAACAATATAAATGTAATAAACGTTATTTTATTGTCTTAAATATAACAAATCTTTGTATTACTGTAAACACTTATAGCCCCACATTGCCGATGGCCGTTTCGTGTACACTAGTAGCATAATATTACTAGAACGAGTAAAAACAGGATCAATAACTTTAATTGTCGTGTAATATATAATTCATCATAATAACCCTCTTTTAAATTATACATGTGCTTATTGATCCTTGTCGATTGCATCATCGTGGCTTCAAACGGCAAAATGTCACCTGTGTCTGTTTCTGTAACTGTTTTTTTTTAATTAATTGCCACCTCATATGGACCCAGAATTCTTGAAGCTGATTGCTCACATGGTGTTTAAGGTGTCCAGGAGACTGTCACGCCTTCTTTGAACCATTTGTTGCGTCGCTCAACTTTATAATCAAGTCTTCATCAGCGATCATTCGAAGACTTCGGCAGTAAGGAATTAGTGTTGGGTCTTTGTTGAACTCCGAAATTGCGGCCTATCCGTTAGTTCCTCGGAAGCTGTTGTAGAAAGGACATTATTTACATTTATATTATTTCCTGTCCAGTGTCACGTAAATGAGGATGAGGAACTCTTCTGAGTCTGGTTCCTCTCAAGGTTTCTTCCTCATATCATCTCATGGAGTTTTACTGTATCTCACCACCGTCACCTCAGGCTTGATCATTAGGGATAGATGTTAGAGTTAATAATAACTTCATTTCAAACTTTAAACTTTTTTTTTTTTTCTGTTTCTGTACTTCTGTAAAGCTGCTTAGAGACAATGTGACTTGTTAAAAGCGTTAAACAAATAAATCGAACTGAATTAATATTCTACAGCTTCAGCTACAGTATATATGGTTGAAATGACAATATAAAGCTTCTTGTCTTGACTTGAGACAAAAGTTCAAGATTAATATTAGACTTATATTTAAATGTGTTTGTATTTATCTCTAATGAACATCTCTGAGGTGACTGAGGCGACTGCGGTGAGGAAAAAACTCCCTTAGATGGAAGAGGAAGAAACCTTGAGAGGAACCAGACTCCAAAGTGAACCTCACCTTCATTTGGGTGACACTGGAGGGTGTGATTATAAATTATTATAAACACTGGAAAGTGTTATTATGAATAATATGTCCTTTATACAGTCAGATACAGTCAGTTGGAGTTGTGTAACCTGGAGCTCCTGAACAATTCAGAAATTAGCTCAAAAGCTGAGATCATTATAGATTGAACACCAAGCCTCCGATGCTGAGGCCTTCAAATGCTCAAGTGATCTCGATACAGCATAATCTCTGTCGGGCGGAAACCTCGTATGTCCAAATTTCATATTTTTTCACATATCGATGCTATTGGTCAGTCCCCACGTGGGTCTGTTATTTTTACAAGTTATTAACCAATCTAAAGTCTTGAAAATAGCTTGAGCGCAAATCTCATAACTCCATTGGACACTTCAACTGTCCACCTCTTCCTCACTCCGCGGGAGAGCTTCACGTCATATTTCTCCTCAAGAAGAGTCGCAACGAATCAACACGTCTTCTGAGGTAAATGTCTTCAAAACACTGGGCTCAAAGAAAAAAAAATCTTGACCCCCGCTAGTTCTGGTGCTCGTCTGAGGACAGGAATTTAGCGCAAGAAAATCCACTGCAACGCGGACTAAACCCTGTGCACTGCAGATAAGGTACGGCGTTTTTTACATTTCCTGAAAAATAGCGGTTTTGGAGATACGAGGATTCCACCTGACAGCGACGATATATGTAGAACGTTATTGTAATGACGAGTCGTAAGACTGAGGATCCATTTGCAGCTTTAATAGACAATCTCGTCAACAACAGGCAGAGTTCGATACCGGTAAACACGACAGCGTAGGTAAGGCAAAGACGTGGTCAGAATAACAGGCAAGAGGTCAGGGCAGGCAGAAAACAGTCGTGGGGAAAAATACAGAAGCAGCTCAAAAACCAGAAACAGGAATCACTAGAAAACGCTCAGAATGACAGCCGTAGCAAATCAAGACTTCGCACTGGAGTCAAGTTCATGTTTGCCTTAAATAGGCACTGGGTAATTGGCCGCAGGTGACGGTGCAATCAGTCCCGGCATGTGGCTTATGGGAAATGTAGTCCGGAAGTGTTAATACTTCGCTCTGTTGGCAATCAGAGGACGAGACAGGTGCTTCCATCATGACAGTTATATTGTAGAATGGTATATTGATTAGGAGCTTGTTGTCCTTTAAGACCACATTTAGTGGCGTAGTTTTCTTGTCTTTGAATTGTCGGACTGTAGATGACTATGAAAGTATATTTATTATGTAAAAAGGTGATTGTTCCGTTATATTAGTGTCATTTATTCCCTTGTTTTTTTCTGCTTGTCTGTTCCTTATATATCTAATAAGAACGTTACCGTATAACAGAGTTTATAATTCTAATTAAACTTTTACTTTCTTCTCAATGAAAATTCAAGGACGTTAATAATGCTTATCTGAGACATCAGCTGCTGTCTTTCCCTCTTTTCTTTCTCTCTTAGGCACTTTCATTGTGTTTGGGTTAATTACTGTTCTTAACCCTAGCCTGCTTTTGCAGTTTTGAAATAGGAATTAAATGATGATCCGATGCTTTCCTGAACCCTATTTTCAAGAGTTGACAGAGTTCCTCAGGAAAAGAAATCATTTTTTTGATACCAAGAAATAAAATGTCACCAACGAAACGAAACAAGAGGCGACTCATTCTGCTGATTCTCTAGAGAGGAAGAAAGTTTCAAGATGGCTGACGACACTGAAATGTCTTTTATATTAGCCCATTTATATTCTTATTTATATTAGTTGTTTGTCATCGGCTGCATTTGCAAACTCCTTGTAAACCTAGTTGGTAAAATAAACATTAGTGTTCTGTGTGAGATGGTACTTTACCATCTAGTATATGAATTTTAAGTGCGTAGTATAAGTGCATAGCGTGCGGTAGGTGATTTGGGACAAAACTTTTGTCTTTGGATTAATACACGTAATACGATACAGGAATATGTTATTTGGAATCAGTAAAGAGTTTAAATCTGTAGCAAGAACTGTAAGTACTCTCTCCAGTGACTGTTAACAGTGTTAACATCAGGTCCGATGGCACTCCAATAAAGTGCTGCACTGTGCAGTATTTTATTTGAAATCGCACATCCTCAAGCTCCCAGAAATTTCATTAAAGTTTCTCTTATTCAATCCTCTAAAACGTTCCTCAGAGCCTCATCCTCAGACTTCATCCTTCTCTTTCTTTCTTCTTACTTTTCTGTCTCTCTCTCTCTCTCTCTTTTTTGTCACTGACTTGTTACCCAATTCCATGCTTTTCCTATCTTTCTCTGGTTTACTTTGATCACTTGAAGTCTTGGGGTATTCTTGGTATTCTCAGACCACGAGTGAGAAGTTTTCTTGTTGGCCAGATCGGAGAGATGGTGTCCCAGCTTAGCAATATTTAATTTTTTTCTTTTGGGCTCCAAGTATTTTGTCAGACCTCGCTAAATTTTTTAGCCTGCCAAACATCAAGCTGGAGGTTTTTCAGGATACAATGTAGAGAGCTGGACAAAAGAGTGTGTTTTTTTTTTTTTTTAAATTCTGCACTGAATCAAACATGAACTCTGAGAATACTAAAAGAATGTTAAATCACTGAACTGGCAAAACACCAATGCAGGGCCCTTGAGTAAGTGCTTTAAGCTCTAAACTGATTAACTGTATGCTTTGTCTGGATTCTTGAATTAAGTGATTCTGTCGTTGAGGATTGTTTTGTTTTAAGAATGCAATGATGTTAAGAATGATGATGTGTGGAGTAAAAGTTAGGAATAAAAGATTTGATGGAGTAGTGAGAAGGTGGTGTGATGGGAATGTATTAATGGTGAGAATGGTGTTTGCAGTGTAGTGTTGTTGAAAATGGTGTTGCGTTAGGAACTTAGTGTTGAGTAATGAGAAGGTGGTGTGTTGGGAATGTCGTGTTGAGTACTGAGAAGGTGGTGTGTTAATGGATTTAGTGATGAGTAGTGAGAATGAAGGTGTGTTTGGAGTGTAGTGTTGAGTAGAGAGAATGATGGTGTGTTTGGGCTGTAGTGTTGAGTAGAGAGAATGATGGTGTGTTGGCGGATGTAGTGTTGAGTAGAGAGAACTTGGTGTTTTAGAGGATGAAGTGTTAAGTCGTGAGAATGATGGTGTGTTTGGGCTGTAGTGTTGAGTAGAGAGAATGATGGTGTGTTGGTGGATGTAGAGTTTAGTAGAGAGACTTATGGTGTTTTGGCAGATGTAGTGTTGAGTCGAGAGAACTTGGTGTGTTGGCGGATGTAGTGTTGAGTCGTGAGGATGATGGTGTGTTGGGGATGTAGTATTGGGTAGAGAGAATGATGGTGTGTTGGAGGATTTAGTGTTGAGTCGTGAGGATGATGGTGTGTTGGGGATGTAGTATTGGGTAGAGAGAATGATGGTGTGTTGTGGGATGTAGTGTTGAGTAAAGTGTTAATAATGCAGTGTTGGTGAGAATGGTTGCGTGTTGGGAATGTAGTGTGTAATTCAGTGTCCCAAAGCCCTACCCCTCTTTTCCTCTCCACCAGTGAAGATTTTCTCTCACTTACTCACTGCAGTGGACAGAACTGGCTCTGAAAACTGATTCATATGCAGTAAGGTGATTGATCCAGTGTTGTATCACACTAGTGTTAAAAATACCTGACTATGCACTTTTGTGACAAACAGGAAGTCATTGATTTTATTAGCATCTGAAATGCTTGTGCATCTTTATGCAGGACTGCAGTCCCCACATGTGATATACTGTATGCAGCCTGTTGTTACCAGTGGATTTGTGCTAATTATTGTTGTCCTGCTGGATAATGACTAATTTTCAAACCCTTGTGTGAAAAGGCGCATACATTAATCACTGGCCGTCCCTCCGGAGGCCACTATAAAAATGTCCTGCCCTCTGTCAGACCCCACATCACACTTGCCGTTTATATGACGCTTGTCTTACCAATATTTCTGCAGCTCTAAAGGCAACATTCAAAATCCTGAACTGAAGCCAGTTGTAATTAAAGCTTATTTTACAACTTTTGGAAAGATTTAAGCCAGGCAAAAAACTCTGTCACTCTGGCTTCTGCTGAATAATAAAATAGTTATGATGGTGTGGAAGGGGGGCACGGTGGCTTAGTGGTTAGCATGTTCGCCTCACACCTCCAAGGTTGGGGGTTCGATTCCCGCCTCCGCTTTGTGTGTGTGTGGAGTTTGCATGTTCTCCCCGTGCCTCGGGGGTTTCCTCCAGGTACTCAGGTTTCCTCCCCGGTCCAAAGACCTGCATGATAGGTTGATTGGCATCTCTGGAAAATTGTCCGGATTGTGTGAGTGAATGAGAGTGTGTGTGTGTGTGCCCTGCGATGGGTTGGCACTCCGTCCAGAGTGTATCCTGCCTTGATGCCCGATGACGCCTGAGATAGGCACAGGCTCCCCGTGACCCGAGGTAGTTCGGATAAGCGGTAGAATATGAATGAGAGTCATGGTGTGGAGATAAACAGTAAGATGTTCTTGCTCAAATGGCTGATCTTTAGACATCAAAGAAACCGTCGCTTCATCGCTTTGTACAGTGTCCTATGCACTATTAAATGTCAGGTGATGGCATACCAATGGGGTACATTTTTACTGGATGTTGATGAGCATAGCTTTTGCTAATGAGGAAGATTTTGATTGACTGGTGATGATGACTGGTATCTGTGGAATGATACCGATTGGCTACCCATGATGTCTTGAAGACTTGAGATGATTGGATTCTGAGTGTTATTAATCCTTGTGAAGGGGTTTTAAGATTTCATCAAATCCATCAAACCAGAGAAAACTCGCTAATACGAATATGTTGTATTATTATGCATCATATTCATGAAGTATCAGCTCTGTACCTAATAGAGCTCCACCCACTCCCAGAAAAAGAAAACCTCCTATCCCTTGTCCCAGAAAAACAGATTCAGATTGCTGTCAGAAAGACAGCAGCCTCTGTGCTAATTAGCAGGGATAAAAAGTGATGTTCAGTATTTCCTTTCATGTAACAAACTAAGACAGAGGCAGTATGTGTAATTGCATCGTGATGAAGGAAAAATAACCATCTGAGTCTGGTGCATCGTGTGAACCTAACAAAGTGCAAAACATTTTAGGCAGATTGTCTTATTCACACACAGACGCAGTAAGAGAGTTGTAGCACGACACAACGAGAAATGCGTCTCTATCCTGGTGCTATCACACGTTTTTTGTATAGAGGTGCTTCAATCCAAAAGACACACAGTGATGGTTTTTTTATTTGCTGCTCATCTTTTCGGCTTTGCGTCTCAGGTAAAGCTAACGGTGAATTCTAGACACGCACGAGGATCACTAAGCTGTGATACTCCAGTGCAATAAATACTCACTTGAAATCAGCTAAATGTCATGAAACTGAAAGCGGTTCCTGCTCTGATGTGCCGGTATATCATCAGGGTTTCATATTTTCAAATGGACATTATGAAATTGTACATTTTAGGGTGGAATGAAACAGTTTTTTCATTTCTGATAATGGAGACCCAGGAATGTTTTTGATTTGCTTGTAATGACAAAGTAGTAATTATAATCTTTGTCCGATTCATGTCATATAGTACTGAATTCGATTCAGTACCTACCGCATCCAATTCAGTATCTACCGTATTCGATTCAGTATCTACCGCATTCGATTCAGTATCTACCGCATTCAATTCAGTACCTACTGCATTCAATTCACTGCCTACCGCATCCGATTCAGTACCTACCGCATCCGATTCAGTACCTACCGCATTCGATTCAGTACCTTCTGCATTTGATTCAGTACAGTACCTACCGCATTCGATTCAGTACCTACCGCATTCGATTCAGTACTTACTGCATTCAATTCAGTTCCTACCTCATCAATTTAGTACTTTCTGCATTCAGTTTAGTACTTTCTGCATTCAGTTTAGTACTTTCTGCATTCAGTTTAATATCCACTGCATTGGATTCAGTACCTGCTACTGCAATTGTTTCTTTGCCTACAGCATGTAATTTAGAACTTACTGCATTCATCACCAACTCCATTCGATACAGTACCCACTACTGCATTTGATTCAACACCTACCACATTGCCTTCAGTACCTACTACAGCATTTGATTCTGCACCAACATCATTCAGTTCAGTACCTTTCGGTTCAGTATTAGTTCGATATCTTATATCAATTCAGTACCCACTACTACTTTTGATTCTGTGCTTACTGCATTTAATTCAGAATTTACTGGATGTACTTCAGTATCTACTGCACTTGATTCAGTACCAACTGCTCTCTATTTAAAATGCTCTATATTTATCTTGACAGAATATCTTTCTTGACAGCTGATAGTTTATTTAAGTACCATGCTGCCTCACAGGCTAACAAACATACAATTAGTATGATTACAGTTAGAATGCGGTCTTTCTTAGCATCTAATAACTACAGACCTGTACCTTCCTAATCCCAAACCACAGGCATCTTCCACAAGCTTTCTGATGACTGTTATTATAATTTTTTTTTTTTTTACAGTGAATGCTCCCTCAGTCATTTATGCCTCTGTCCGGTACTTAATGCATACTGTATGCACTTTGCTCTTTTGCAGTAATTGCCATCCCTTTAATGTGAGCAAAAACCAGCATCCGCTCACGAAGAGGCCAGACACGTTTGCTTTTAATAGCAGGTGTAAATGCAAGGGTGTGAACATTGGATGTGCGTAATGCTGAGCTCTACGTTAATATCTGGCATAAATGGGACTTTAGAGATATTGCATTGTGTAATTTAAACTCTTTGGCTTGCTATTTAAAAAGCAATATATACAGCTGCGCTACTACAAGGGCTAAGCGATGTGAAGTCGATCGTAAATGGATCAGCTGCTAATAAAGACTGAGGCTTCGAACAGAAACAACACTGAGGCAGAGAAAATCAGGCTTCATGTAATTATGTCTTCTCTCGCTTTCATAAGCTGTGCCTTTGTGTCGTTCACTGAATCTAGTCGTTTTTTTTCTTCTTCATTTTTCATTCCAGATTTTCTTCCTTCTCTCCTTCCCTAAGATTGTCTTATTATGTTCTGCATGAAAGTTTTGAGGTGTAGAAAAGAAAAAAAGCAAGAAAAAGTGATATTTTTTATGGAAAAAAATTCAGGGCGTCTCTAATAAACATAGTTATTAAATGTTAACTGTGTTAGTCTGTTTACCTGCATAATGGTAACTATGTATAAAACATTAGTAGATTTAGTTTCACAATAATGAACATTCTCCATGTTGAATAAGGGGTGGGGCTTCCAGAGGCATCTATCGATCTACTGAGTTTAAAATACTGCAGAACTGTCACTCGTTTTATAATTATTTGGTGATAGGTTTATTCTGACATAAAACAGTATGATCTTATTTACCAGAGTAGTCCAGTCTCCTACGACAAAAGTCTACTCCCATACCTGAAAAGTCAATTTCATACCAAAAATGTCCACTCTCATTCCAAAAACGTCTGCCGTCCTACCAGAAAAGCCCACTCTTCTACCACAAAAGTCCACTCCCGTACCAGAGAAGTCAATTTCATACCAAAAATGTCCACTCTCATATAGGAAGTCCACGCTTATACCAAAAATGTCCACCGTCCTACCAGCAAAGTGTACCAGAAAGTCAATTTCATGTCCAATCTCCTACCAAAGAATAAACTCTTTTTTTTTAAATCTTTTTAAAATCTTCTTCCCATAAAAGTAAAGTTCACTTTCCTACAAGAAAGCTCCCAGATGTGGTACAGAAGCTGAATCAGCACTCATGATCTGACATAGTTTAATTAAGGGTCACCATGACAAGATCTTTCCTCTCCAGCTGTAGAAAAACACAGCGGTTGAATTGTTGAAGCTGACAGCTCGCTGTTAAATCTGCCACCTCATGTTAAAGCACCAAGATCCAGATAAGAACCAGGAGAGTTCCTTTCAACTTGGGTACATGTCAGAAAGAAAGACTTATAGAGTCGATAGAAATTATTAATGTTAGGTCCTTTAGAAGGATGTCCAGACTTTCCTGTGGCATCAGGACAAAAAAAAAAACATAAAACATCATCCGTGTCGAAATTAAACAAAGAGGGTCATTGACCTTTCATAAATGACATATTAAACATATATTGTATCTATATATATATATATATATATATATATATATATATATATATATATATATATATATCCAAGAGACATCCAGATACTAAACCTTGACTGACTGACACAATATAGACACATGTTAAAAAGCTTATTTTCATGCAAGTTTAAGATTTTAGTTTCCTCTAGTCAACATGATTGAATGTCTCTATTGCTGTATTACACACAGATCCCTTCTGTTGTTCAGTATTCCAAAGACTCGGGAAAGAAGACATTGACGTTCGGTTTGTATTTCAAGCTGTCTTCACTGTAGGTTGTTTATTTAGGCTTCATTAGCTTTTTTTGAGCTTTGGCATGAAGCACGGAAACAAAAATCTGCCATTTGTTTCTTTCTTTCAAGGGGTTTGTGTGTCATCTGTAGAATCCAAATTGAAAGTGAATTGTGAGAGCAGCGTTCTGTCATGGCGGATCAATCTGGTGCAAGAGCTCTCAACATGGCTGACTGTGTGATTGATTCCTCTTGTTGTAGCATGTGCAATAACTGATGACAACCTCGCTGTTCGAGTGCTAAACCACAATAAAAACGTCTAAGTGAAGAAACCCATACGTTTATCAGCCTCCATCTCTTGTAGTTTTTCTGATTGATTAAAAAAAACATCCAAATAGATCGACCTTTTATACTAATTAGTCCAAACTGATGATAATGAGGTCACATTTTATATTCATTACATTAATAGAGGAGTTTGGGTAGATAAAAAAGGTGCCAGAAGCATACTTTGGTAGCATGGTAGCATAGATGTACCTCAAGCTCACATGCTACTTAAAAGCTGTGCAGAGCATTTTGGGAAAACCTTCTGACACAACTTTCCAGCATCAGAACAAGATTCATTTTTATATTATTCATAAATTATTGTTCTTGGGTTCCTCTGTGATTTAAAACACCTGTAAACACGTCAAGATTTCACGCTAATTAGAGTTGATGACTGACACATTACAGGTGTTTTATTTGATTTTATAAGCTCTCAAGCTAAAAGCTAAAAACACCTCAGAACATATAAGCTGTCATGCTAATAAGGTAAAAACAATAGCCAAGCTAGCACAGATTTTTAGGTAAATACAGCTTAAACATAGCATGAAAAAATACATATGTGCTAAAAACTGCTAGCATGGTATCAAGTCACAGATTTTCTTTTTTGTTTCCTGAACCAAAATCAGACCAAGCCTGCCATTCAAGCACAGGATCCTGTGTATAAAAACAGGGATATGTTGACTCCATGCTGATTCACTCTCAGCTTTCATGCTAAGATGCTAACTGATAAGTTTACTTTTAGCCTCTTAAAAGACTGACAAATACACAGGACGTGAAACACAGTAATGTGGGTAAAGACATATATATATCTTTGCAGGTAGTCAAAAAACATTACACACACCATATTCTTCTCCACCACAACGGAGATGTGTCTGATGCTCACAGTTGTTAAAATACATTGTTAATTTTTCTCTGTCTATCTTTATTTTTTTTTTTTACTTTCCAGATGCTACATCATAGCAAGAGTTCCTGCTAATTAGATCCAATTAACTACCAACTAAACTGCCACTCAGAATTCTGGGTAAAGACAGGCAACATATGTTGGCTGTAAACCGAAACACTCAGCATTGTTGCCAAGTTTCTAAATAGCATTACTTCATTTAGCGGAAACAGCTTACTCTAAATGTGTCGAAGCAATTCAAATTGATAATGACATGCTACCTTTAACATATTTTTTGTGCTGTTTGGCATGATTTCTAGGTGCTAAAACATCAAGCTTTCATGCTAATTAGATAAAAACAATTAGCACTTCTGGATTCTGGCTAAAGACAGGGAACAAATGTTGGTTTAAAGTTTTATTGCCAAGATGCTAGTTCTATTTGTCAACTTCTTACTTTTTTAGTATTTTTAGCATTTTAAATATTCATAGAACACATGTAGTTCACATCAAAACAAGTAAAAAAAACTGAAGACCATTTAGCATTCATGGTAATACAGTGCCTTGCATATTTATTTCTTCTCTCCCACCTTTTATTTATCCACAAATGGACTTTGAATATTGATTTATAATGCCATCTGAGGAAAAATGCTGTTTGTTGATCTGATCAAACCAGTATTATATTATCATATTATTTGGCCTTGGGATACAGCACTTTACTACACAGGAAAATACAGAAATTACTACACAACTACACAGAAAAAGCACACAAATCTGTACAAACACGTACAAATCTATTCCCACAGTGAAACATGGTGGTGGTAGTATCATGTTGATTACCCAATTAACTCTTTAGCTGAAGACCCGTTAGCATGTCAGACATTCAAGCTAAGCAGACACAATTACATAATAAATGTTGCCTAAATAATGGTTTTTATAATCTTCTTTTTCCAGTTTTTGTTAACCTCAGATTTTTGTTCTTTGCTAGCTGGTGTTGAACTTGAAGTGGACACTGAAAAGCATGAAAAGCATTCTGAGATGTTTTTCTTCTCACCACACTGGTAAAGTCAGTCTCCTCTGACTTCTCTTATCACCAAGATAGTTTTCAGCTCAGTCTGCTCAGTGAATGTTTTTTCTCACACTTTTCTGTGAGAAGCACTGTTGCTTCTGTCAGATTTATGGTCAGGTTTTTACTGTATCAGTGATCATTTGAAGACTTCGGTAGGATGGGATTAGTGTTGGCATCGGAAACTCTGAGCTCTTGGTTGCTTAATTCCATTCAACTACAAACTGTATTGAAAATGTCATTATTTAAATCTACATTATTTCCTGTTCAGTGTCACCCAAGAAGGGATGAGGTTTCCTTTTGAATCTGGTTCCTCTCAAGGTTTCGTCCTCATATCATCTCAGGGAGATTTTCCTTGCCACCCTCACCTCTGGCTTGCTCATTAGAGATAGATGTTAGAGATATATAATAACTTATCATATTCAATCTGTTTCTACAGTATACTTCCAGTATGTTAAACTGCTTTGAGATGATGTGAATTGTTAAAAGCACAATACAAATACAGTGAATTAAATTGAAATTAAACTCTAGAGACTCTCGTTCCACTCATGGGGCACCAAAAACTGTACCACATTCATTGGCATTCTGGATGAATTCAGCAACCATATTTGAACCCTAATGCCAGAATCAATAAACCCACAATAATCAATGGCTCTACTGAATTCTGTTCATTGTAATATCTTTTAAAACAGGAGCTCCTCTGTACACTATACAGTAATCTATATCTTTATCCTTATCTGTTCTGTGAAGGAGAGTGTTTGGAGTTCAACATTTTGTTTTGACTGATTCATTGTGTTATGACTATAAAGCCCGTGTGGGGTTGTTGACTGACTGAAACTAGCCTCCGAAACGAAGTTTGCTAATGCTTACGTATAATCAGCAGAGCTTTATGAGTAATCTGAAAAGAGGACTTCATCATGGATCAGTGGCCTAATGAGCACAGGGATGCTAGACAACACCTGTTTGTGTGTTAGTGGGTTTATTTGATGGATACTATAGACGTCGTTTTATTCAAGGGTAGTAAATTCAGCAGTAAACTTAAGCACTCTCAAACTTCCTGTTTTTACAATACCATAAGCAACATCTAAACCTAGTCATGTGATCACTGTGAAATGTTCAAAAGTGAGCCTGAAGCTTAGTTTTCTTTAGACACAAATAGCAGCAAGTATTTATTCCACGATTTATTCCATGCCGTCTTCTGTCTATTTCTTTCTTTCTCTCTGTTTCTGTTAGTCATACTGAGGAATAATTTTCACACACAAACACCATTTTAAATGCGTTACATCATTTACTTGACACTTTATTAAAATATGGAGTTATACAAATGTAAAACCATGACGTTAAATTGTACGGTTGTCGTACTGTGAGTTTATCAAGCTACTCCACCTCTAATTTG
Organism: Tachysurus vachellii; assembly: GCF_030014155.1. Classification (NCBI taxonomy): domain Eukaryota; kingdom Metazoa; phylum Chordata; class Actinopteri; order Siluriformes; family Bagridae; genus Tachysurus; species Tachysurus vachellii. The sequence continues at coordinate 13,385,336 of NC_083484.1, read as the reverse complement.
AGGCCCTTCTTCATTTCTGTGTTCTGCTAGTGGCGACCTGAGCTGCTCTGATTAGGCCGTAGATGTCAGTGAAGGTTTAATCACAGGGCTGCATGTGACATCATCACCATGGCTATTAATCTCATCCAAGCATTAATGCCATGATACCGGCTCAAGGTTTATGACCCACGTAATAAGCTTTATTTGTATATAGTAACAGGTAGTGACTAAGTTCATGGGCATGGAAGTGCAGATCTGTCCACACTGCTAATGGTGTGCAATTTTATGAGAAGAAATTAATAAGCCATGATGCTTAGTATTTCCAAACTTTCATATTGTCTCTGTTTCTTATTTACATTTCTTATTTAAAGAATTAAGATTTTTATACTAATGCTAAAATACAAACTGGGTTTCTTCTAAGAAAATATTGCATTTGGAGTGAAAACCTGTCCAGGAATTCCAACCTTGCAATTTTACCAAACAATTCCTTTTTTTATATATGTCTGGTGAATGGCATTTTAACAGAAAGTGGCTCAGAATTGTTTCTGGGCCATACTGTAAATAAGATAAAGCCTAAAATCAAGAAACCTCCTAGGTCTATTGATCCAGAGCTGTAAAGGTCACAGTATACATGCCTTGTGAGTTGCCTTTTAAGGCTGGGTCAGAAAAGAGTTTAAACTGAAAATTAAGTAAATGGCCACATCCTTTGAATAACAGTATTTACAACAATGCCTGAAATTATATGATTATTAGTGGTCACCAATAAAAATTACATACTGCCGCTTTAAAATATTAGTATTAATATGAATTGTGTAAATATGAACTGGGGCAATGAAGCATCCACTACTACTGTAAGTAGTGAGAAAAGCATGTGAGGTTAAGGGTGAGTGTATGTGCGTGTCTATAACAGCTTGCCTTTGTCTCTTGTGTCTCTCAGGTGTTTAAGCAGAAGGTGCTGGAGCTTGGTGAGAAGCTGCTGCCGGCATTCAACACTCCGACCGGCATCCCACGAGGAGTCATTAACCTGGGCAGGTATGTGTCATGCTGAGCCAAATGGCAGCTTTAGATTTCAGGTTGTGTTTGGATACTCACCTTTCTATGAATTTTTAATACTTAAGGTTATATAAGGTGTCCTTCGGAGACAAGATGAATTTCCTGCTACAGTATGTGTCTAACAATCCACTGATTGAAGATGTGGTAAAAGATGGCAATGGATTAATATGATAACTAATGTGTTTATTCGTTTTGCTTCTGTTTATTCTCATCACTTAACCAAATGTCTTTTTAAATGTAGTGTTTAATGTAGCACAGAAGTTCTCACTACCTTATTATATTGTGCGAGTTGTGTAATGATAAAGCTGACTTTGACTTTATGCTGTTTTCGTGCATTATGATGCAATGGGCAGTTGGCATGAGGCTAAATTGGAGACTTAGATCGAGAGATACAGAATGCTTTGGCTGATACATTAAAGGTTTAAATCGATTCTTGCCATAATCAATAACTAATACAGATTAGTGTTAGATCAAAGTCCTCGTAAGGATATTTTTTTAATGCGAACTGAGCCAAAGGACAGAGCTGTAGTGCTGCAGAAAGGCCAGGCGTTCTGGATATTTTGAACAATATAAAAAGGAACATAAACGCTGGATGTGTTTCATAAAATAAATTCAATATTTATATAATTATCTAATTGTTTATTGAGCCTCAGCTCTGTGTTCTCCATGCTAATATGATTTTCGTATTATCATTTCTAAAGGTTTGTTCACATTTTAATTTTGTTTTTGTATTTTTTACCCCTGAACTAGAGAGTTTTTAGAGTTTGTTTTGCAGTCTTGATCGTCAAAGTGTGTGAAGACACAAAAATGTTTGAAGGCACATTAACATGTGTTTAGTTTTTGTAGATTCCAGGGTAGAATCAGCTGGTTCCAACGATGCTTGGAAATCCTGGTGAAGTCACTTCTGGAAAATAATTTTAAAAAAACAGATTTTTTGTATTCCAATATTTCATATATTCATTCATATATTCATATATTCCTCTAATATAAAAGTGTTTACATTTCTTCAACATTTATTGCGTAGTCATGCCTCATGTCTCAGAACAGAGTGATTGAGGGATAGACGGAGTGATACAGTATATGAGAAACCGGCAGCTGGAAGAATGCCAGCTTGTTCCCTGTAGTGACGATGTCACTGGGTGCCCCTGCCCTTCTTCACTCTATTAGGCATTGATTTTTCCAACCTGAAGATGCTCGGGCCATTCTGTCCCATGTGGGTAATGATGTAGAGAGCATTTCTAATGGAGGTCCAGTTTAGCATCTCTTTCATCTCCTTTTCTCCTCTGCATGACCTACGACAAAGCAACAGGAGAACCATGGTTTTGTGTATTAGTGTGTGACTCAGAGCTAAGACTGTGACAGCAATGAGACTTATTTATTTCTGTTATGCATCACATTTCAGTATAATGTCAGATGATACAGCCATTTATTTTCTTGTAGCAAGATCATGATTTTGCCATTTGGGAAGTTTAACAATAGATACATTCACTAGATGTGAAGCACGTTTGCTTCAGACCTTGGAGATTGGGGGTTTGATTCCATGTTGTCCCTTTGCTTCAGGGGTTTCCTCTGGGTTATCCGATTTCCTCTCCCACACACTATAGGCTGTTGAATATCTCTAAAATGTCCGTATTGTGTGTTTGTGTGATTGTCCGGTGTGTCCCCTGCCTTGTGCCCTGAGTCCCATGGGATAGATATGGGTCCAGGTTCTCAGCAGCCATGTGTAGGATAAGCACTACAGAAAATAAATGGATGGATGGATGGATGGATGGATGAATGGAGGGATGGAGGGGTGGATGGATGTTCACGAGATAACTAAATATGTTGTGTAGAACTGGTAAAATCAAATTTCCTAATAAAAGAGCTTACAAAATGACTAAAATGTCTATCCAGATGGGGATAAAATTGATCAAACATCCATTTGACAAGACTTTGTCTAGCAGAAATTAAGCCAGTTGGTAGAACCTTACGAAGTTTGGACTGTTTAACACACTCAGACCTCGATAAATAATTCCCTCTTTTTATGTTTTGAAAGTCATTTCAATGTCACTCGTGTGCCATTAAATAATAACCCACTTTACATGAAGACAGCAACAGCAGTTATTAAGCTACCTGATTGACCATCTATGTCACTTTTGTTTTTCGATTTTTTTTTTGTTTTGTTTCCTACTGATATCTCGGATCAATGTTTTGAGACAAAAGTTCTCTCCTGGCCCTCCCCTCCTCCCCAGACATCGCTGATATCGATTTTCTTTTCAGAAGGAAAGCAAGCCCTGGGCTGCTCTTACAATGAGAACTAGAAGCAGCAATTGTGTGAATTACACTCTCTTTCAGCAGGAATCATGCAGGAGCAAACAACAATGCAGAAAGGAGCCTAGTCAGGAAAATAAAACCAGGATTGAACTCTAAAGACATTTTGTCCAATCATATTGTCCTGTCCAGAGGTGTCCAAAATCTACCCTCAGCCTGCGGACTCTTGGCTTGTCTTTTATAGAGTATGATAGTAGATGGTCCTTCAGCCAACACATTAAAAGTTTTCCTTTAACCTGGTGGTGGCAGCAAAAATTAATTTACAAATAAATTTGAATAGAAGTTTTACTCATGGTTTATCAGAAAGGGTATTTTTCAGACCTGGCAACCACTAAGCATGAAAAACCTTAGGTGCATTCATAATAGTTGAATTAACGACGTGTTTACGTATTATTTAAGTATTATTTAGTTTCTTGTATTATTTAGTTCTCTAACATTCTCAAATATATGTTCTTGACATATTTATGATCAGGATTTTTGTTGATGAGTTCTAATCTGGTCCCCTATGGAAAACATTTTCTGATCTAGGTATGTGAAAATCTGATGACCAAAAGAAAGCTAAATGAATCTTAGCTCAGTTAGCTTTTTTGTATTAAAAATGTTTCTATGCTGCTGTTAAACACACACACACACACACACACACACACATTATAACAGGCATGACAGTGACTGCTGTCCCAACACACTTAATTTGTCATCCAAAATAATGTAACACTAATCTCTATGTCATTAACACACAAGCAACACAGCGTGCTATTAATTCTATGCCAGAATTAATTTTGTCTCTTCCCCATCTATTCCCTACATCCTTGTGTCTATTTTGCCTTTTTACCACAGTGAGTGTTTTTTGTGTCTTGTTGCCATGACTCCATCCGTCCACGCGGCTCCGTACCTGCTCACATGGTGGGCTGGTTGCCATGGTTTCCAGTTGCTGTGGCACACGGCGGGGGCGAAAGTACTCACAATGCTAATTCGCCCTCTGTTACAGTGGCACCAGCTGGAATTGGGGCTGGGCGTCAGCTGGGAGCAGCATCCTGGCTGAATTCGGGACGTTGCACCTGGAGTTTATGCACCTGTCGGAACTTTCCGGAAACCCCATTTTCACAGAGAAGGTTTGGTGCAGTATTCAGTTTAGAAGGATGACAAACAGCTGAAATATTAAAGGAAAAACAAAAAAGGAATTTCTTTATTTTCCGAATGCCCGAGTATAGTATTAAAAAATATTTTATCATTGATTGACATTTCTATCTTGATGGGTGTGGTCTCTTCCGTGATGACTCTGAACCCATTCACATGTCCAAATGAGCCCCTGAATCATTTGATGATTTTACAAATGATGTAAATCACATGCTGTGGTCTTCACACTGACACACAGATCTCAACACAGCATCTATCACTTCATTTTTTATCTCCTTACTAAGACACTTTAATGTGCTGAATATGTTTTTCCTTTAATTTCTCATGCAGTTCGACATGTTGCGCTTACATTCACTTGTATGGTTCAGACAATTCACAGTTCCACACACTGACATCAAGATTGCTTTTATTTTTTGTTTCAGGTGATGAACATCCGCAAGCTGCTGGATAGGATCGAGAAGCCCCAGGGCCTGTATCCCAATTTCCTGAGCCCTGTCAGTGGGAACTGGGTCCAACGTAAGTAAACAAAACTGTTTGGGTGATAGATAGATAGATAGATAGATAGATAGATAGATAGATAGATAGATAGATAGATAGATAGATAGATAGATAGATAGATAGAATTGTTTACTTGTTTGTTTAGATCCTTGCCGTGTGTAAACTCTTCGTTAGCAGCCTCATTGACATTTATATCCATGCTTATTCTTTTGCTCAGCTCTTTGTGATTCTCTATCAGACTGAAGCAGTGAGCAGCAGCGTAATACCCCAGGATTATTAAAATAACAATGTGTTTCATTAGCGGTGGAAATTTCAGATTCAGATACGTTCTGAAGTGCGAGCCGGTGCATGTATTCTGCACGACGGAAAATTAGCAACGGATAATTGTAACTGTTGATGAATGGTTACTGACGACCTGAGAGATAAAAAGAGGTAAAGGATGTGGTGCAGAAAGCAAGCTCACACTTCACTTCCCTACTTTGTGTGTGTGTGTGTGTGTGTGTGAGAGAGAGGGAGAGATAATTATATATATTAAGTAACTAATTGCCCTTTATAGCGTTACAATAATAGGTGTTAAATGTGAACAGGGAAAGCAGTGAATATGAGCTTTTGCCTCCTGGTGGAGGAGGCGTGGTCTCTTCTCTGCCTCAGATCTAGAGAAGGAGGTGTGGTCTGTGTCCCTCAGTCTCAGTGAGGAGGTGTGGCCTGTGTGCCCCAGTCTCAGTGAGGAGGCGTGGCCTGTGTGCCTCAATCAGTGAAGGAGGTGTGGCCTGTGTGCCCCAGTCAGTGAAGGAGGTGTGGCCTGTGTGCCCCAGTCAGTGAAGGAGGTGTGGTCTGTGTGCCCCAGTCTCAGTGAGGAGGCGTAGCCTGTGTGCCTCAATCAGTGAAGGAGGTGTGGCCTGTGTGCCCCAGTCAGTGAAGGAGGTGTGCATTAGTCTGTGTGCCTCAGTCAGTGAAGGAGGTGTGAAGTGTGTGCCTTAGTCCCAGTAAAAGAGGTGTGGAGTGTGAGCCTCACCAAGTGACGGAGGTGTGGAGTGGTCCTAGAGAAGGAGTTGTGGAGTCCCTCAGTAAATGAAGGAGGCGTGGCCTGTGTGCCTCAGTCATTGAAGCAGGTGTGGCCTGTGTGCCTCAGTCAGTGAAGGAGGTGTGAAGTGTGTGCCTTAGTACCCAGTAAAAGAGGTGTGGAGTGTGAGCCTCACCAAGTGACGGAGGTGTGGAGTGGTCCTAGAGAAGGAGTTGTGGAGTCCCTCAGTAAATGAAGGAGGTGTGGTCTGTGTGCCTCAGACAGTGAAGGAGGTGTGGCCTGTGCCCCTCAATAAGGGAATGAAGCATGGTCTATGTGCCTCAGTCCTAGTGAAGGAGGTATAGTATGTGGCATCAGATCATACTCTACACATATATATAGATGTATAGTGCCAGTCAAAGGCTTTTAGAGTTTCTTAGATTTTATTACAATTAAATCACTATTATTGCCACAGACAAAACTAAATGAACAGCAATTAAATAAAGATTCATTTTTGCAAAACTTTTCCTCAGATCCTAATGGGACTCTAAATGATGCCTTTATCGCTTTAGCAAAGACGCTCGGAGTCTAAGGCTGTTAAATAAAAGACTGCGCCGATATTATCCATAAAACATAAAAACATGGTGTGCCACGAGCACCGAATTAGATCAAGATTTTGATTCGATTTGTCAAGCAAAATAAAATCATTTCTAACATCAAGCAGTGATTTATAGGTTTTGGCATAGAAATGGCTTTTGATTATTTTTTTTTGCTTCCCTTCTCTTAGATCACGTTTCTCTCGGAGGCCTAGGAGACAGCTTCTACGAGTACCTGATCAAATCATACCTGATGTCAGACAAGACGGATGAAGAAGCTAAGCGCATGTACTACAGCGCTCTGGAGGTAAGGGATAGTGCATCTCAGGAGTACGTGTGAAATGTACACACAAACTTATATACTATTGCTACTCGTGATCTCTTTTCCAGCTGCACAACACTGCATGAAAACAAAAGCATGTTGGGACACATCAGTGAACATGACTTGTAGTATTCGCCGAACAAAACCACTGTTTGTCCTATTTGATTTATTTTGATTTAGCCTGTTTTACTAAAGACACACAGTAAGCAGGAGTCCAGATCAGCACTCTCTGTATAAAGAGTAAAAGAACGTCAAAGGAAAAGCGAGACAGGAGATAAAAAGAAGAAAAAGGATTAAAGATAATGTTGATCGTTTACTATTGATCTTTTGGTTTCACCTCACATAAAAAGCTGAATAGAGACACAGGATGCACTGGGAGACTTCAGAGATTGATCGCTGGATGAAAAATACCTCGAAAATGTAACCCTGTTTCCTTTCTGTCGTATTGTTATCAGCAGATTCATAAGTTTCCCTTACGGAAGCCTGATGAAATCTCAATGAGGCTTGACTTCAGTGCACCAGGGAGCGGACCCTTCCGTTATATCATGCATAAATCATAGACGCCCAGAGCAACATGGGCTCAGTGTTCCTATTTAGCATGTGCAGAGAGATACACCAGAAATGGATACGCTTTTGCCAGGGTTTGACACTGTTTGTAATAATCTACATGTTTGTGCTTCTGGAAACGTAATCTAATATCCGTTCAAGCGAGTTAATATCCTGTTAACTGCTTCCTGCTGTATTAACAGCTGAGAGAACCTGCTTGTCCTCTGAGCATCTGTGAATGGGCAAAACTACACTCTATAAGGCCAAAGGTTTATGGTCATCTGGATTCATCACACCCATACTGTACACACCCATACGGTTCTTCTCCAAACTCTGGCCACAAATTTCACTAGACCTACTGTATGAAGTCTAAACCTGACCCAGCTTCACAATGCACCTGTGCACAAAGCAAGATCCATAAAGAAGGTATTAGTGGAAGAACTTCAGAGCCTTGACCTCAAGCCCACTGAACACCTTTGGGATGAACTGGAACGGCGACTGCACCCCAGACCTCCTCATCCTACATCAGTGTCTGATCTCACTACTACTCTTCTATGAACACAAATCCCCACAGATACACTCTAACATCTAGTGGAAAGCCTTCCCAAAAGAGTGGGAGATGCTCTACATTCTGCTACTTCTGCAAATGGATGTTCAAAAAGCGCAGACATAAGTCTGATTGTCAAACTCAAATATTGAATCCTAAAATAGCTATCAATAAAATATCAGTCTTATGTTTATTAATCATATTCTTCTAAAATCACAATAAATATCTAGTGTATCTAGTGGAACTACAGTAAAGATGTATAGGTCCATATTAACAGTGTGATGATGTACTAGCATGATCGTATAGCATTAGTAGAAAATAAATGATTGTAGGATTAAAGCTATACCAGTGCATCACAAAAAAATGACCAGAGATAAAGAGTAGTCTTGGATTTTTAAAAGGAAAATGTTTCTGCATTGATAATTAATTAATAAACTTCATAAGGTTAAAAGTTTCATCCTTATAGTTGATTGAAATATTGCATGTTAGATACCTTTCTATTATTGATTATGTCCTGTGTCCTGGACCAGGCGATAGAGATCAACTTGGTGCAGAAATCTTCAGGAGGTCTTACATACGTAGCTGAATGGAGAGGCGGAATTCTCGACCATAAGATGGGGCATCTGGCTTGTTTCGCCGGCGGGATGGTGGGCATCGGGGCAGACGATGGCACTCCAGAAAAGAGGCAGCACTACCTAGACCTGGCTGCCGAGATCACAAACACATGCCATGAGTCTTACAGTCGCTCAGGTAAGAAAGACACCTTCCCAGGTGCACTTAACAAATAGGGAAGATTAACCGAGTAAGATATGTTCATGTAGATCAGTTTTAAGGTAAATTTTGAGGTAATTTTAGATAAAGTTGTACATTACATTTTTAAATAAAGATTTTTAAAAAATGGTATTTAAACTAGTAGGAGAGTTTAAACTCCTCATGAAGTTTAAACTCCTCATGTTTGCTAAATAGACGAGAAGAAACTTTTTTCTACAAACGTACAGAATTACAAGATACTAAAAATGAAATGTGATTGTATCAGTCAATCAAAAAAAAAAACAGTAACAAAATGAAGCGATGAGCTGTCTTAGAACAGAAAAAAATCAACCTGATATTTTGATTTATAGTGGAATATTAAATCCATTATATTTAACTATTAATATCCTAATTAATATCGTTGGCCAATTTATTACCTATGTTTCTGTTCATCTGTCAAGACAAACTCAGTTGGTTATAAATGAAATGTCTTTGCCTTAAGGGTGTGAAAACTTTTAAACTCAACTATACTGTCTACTGTCATTTGTTTTCAAGGTAGCATTACTGACTAGTTAGATAACAGTTCGATAATTAGATTAAAGTAGTAAACATTGCTAGCTAGCAAGGATTTGTGTTGTATTTTTATCAAGTTAGCTTCAGAATGAAATCTTGAAGAAATCCTGAGGGGAAAAGTGGCATACAGGCTTCTGGGTGACTGAGTTATCATACATACAGGACTAAAGCATGTATGTCAAAGAGTGAGGATGATAAAAAAGATAAAAAATATAATAAAAATTATTATGAAAAAAGAAACAGCTACACCTCAGTTGTTAACACTACCAACTTTTGTAAACAAACCTTCTACTGTAGATTTTGTTGGTTATTAAAAATATTCTGGAAAGGGCCCTTTGTTTTAAATTTTTTTTACATTAATCTTTAATTTTTAAACATTAAACATTAACATTAAACATTAAACATTAATTTTTTTATTTTTTTAATCTTTTTTTTTTTTTTTTACATTAATCTAATTATTAATCTAATTATACTTATTTTTACTTTATAAATCAACCCTGTATTAGCCAACATGGCTAATACCAAATGACAGACTCATACTGCTAAATTAGAATACTAAACTAGTATGTTAACTATTTCCTACAACCAAAGATTGCTTTAAAATATAACTGTAAACTTTTCCTGGATTCTAAAATAGGAAGTGTAGCATCTGCGTCTGCATTGTGCTCCAGCTAATTTGGCAAAACGTCCTGCGATTTGAAGTTATCAGTGCGTGGCAGAAACTCATAACTCTCTGCTGAAAAACAGTCCTTCTAACATATTATTTTTCTGTCAGAAATTCTGTCTCACGTCGAATCAAATGTGTCCGGTGCTTCAGATTAGAAGAGATTGTTAGCCACTATCTCTGATGTTCTTTCAAAACTTTTAAACAAGCTGTGTTGATTTTTTTTTAGAGATGAATCTCAGACTGGATCAAAACCCAAAGCTTTTTTTTCTTACCCAGACCAGAGGGAATCATGGGAAGAGGAAAGATATTGAGATTTTTAAGTGAAGCTCAAACTAAGATCCACCAATTTTGCCCAAAAGGCTTGTTTGATCTTTGCTTTCTCATCCATTTCAGTCCCCTGATTGCTTAGAGAAAAATATCTTAGGGAAGATTTGATGCAGCAGAATAGGCACCGTAAGCCATACTCTCTCTCTCTCTCTCTCTCTCTCTCTCTCTCTCTCTCTCTCTCTCTCTCTCTCTCTATATATAAATCTATATATATAAATATATAAATATAAATATATATATATATATATATATATATATATATAATGTACAATAACTAATGTACAACATCAACATCAAACAGCACTTTGCAGAGTTGGGGCACGGTGGCTTAGTGGTTAGCACGTTCGCCTCACACCTCCAGGGTTGGGGGTTCAATTCCTGCCTCCGCCTTGTGTGTGTGGAGTTTGCATGTTCTCCCCGTGCCTCGGGGGTTTCCTCCGGGTACTCCGGTTTCCTCCCCCGGTCCAAAGACATGCATGGTAGGTTGATTGGCATCTCTGGAAAATTGTCTGTAGTGTGTGATTGTGTGAGTGAATGAGAGTGTGTGTGTGCCCTGCGATGGGTTGGCACTCCGTCCAGGGTGTATCCTGCCTTGATGCCCGATGACGCCTGAGATAGGCACAGGCTCTCCGTGACCCGAGGTAGTTCGGATAAGCGGTAGAAAATGAATGAATGAATGAATGAATGAATGCCCTCTGCAGAATAGAGTGTCATATGTAGCACTCTTTAATGCTGACAGTAAAAGTCGTCCTCTGAGAGAGTTTCTAGAGTTCTGTTAGCTAACACGCTGATTAGCTTTATTATGGATAAACCCCCAAAAAACCAAAACACCACAAAAATCAAAACTGGTTTATTCAGAAAAAAACAAAAAAAAACAAAAACAAAAAAAACAGAAAGGTGCAGAAAAAGATGTTTTCTCCTATTTTTATAGGCTTTCCTGTTTAAAGATTATTTGAAGCTCTTTATAAGAGTATGGATTTAAAGGCACATCCCAGGCAAATGAAATATTTTACATCTTACTCCAAACGCTTTTTCTCCTCTCTAGCAGGTGATATACAAAGTTGAGCATTTTTCAGATATCATTTTCTTTTAATAAAGCTATTCGGTGCTCAATGCTCGATTCTGATTGGTCCAAAGGTGCTGATTAACACTAGATAAAATATACGTGAGCGTTTTTCTTACATTCGACTGATCACATATCCTTCAGTGTATTCGACTGATCACAGATCCTTCAGTGTAATCAGTAAGGACTGCTTTCTTGTTTAATTCTCTAGTTTTACTAGAGAAAAATAAAAAGTATGATGTTCCGTTCTTTAGCTCTTTTTACCAGAGGCTAAAAAAGTGTAATTTGTTGAGCATTGAATGTCTTTGTCGCGTCCCACTCCACCTGCTGGTGAATTTGGAGCTCATACGAAGGTAGACACTCAGAGCTCTCTTTCACTCAGGATTTCTGTTTATCGCTAGCCTGCTAGGAGCAATATATTCATAGAAAGGTTCTGAAAAACAAAAACAGGTTTTTTTTCTGCATAAATGTTTCTATCTTCAAAGTAAATGATGATATCAAACCCATTTCTACTCCCTGAGACGCCCCGAGTGTTTGTTCATAAGCAGCTAGAATTTGGAAGTTTATCTTCAACCAATAAAATTCGGTGTAAGGTTATCAACAGAGGGAAAAACGCACGTCTCACACTGAAAGATCATACTCACAGCCAGAAAATAATCTGTTTGTTTATACTGATTGAAAACGTCCCATAAGTCGATTTCCTTTCAGCTGGTGTACTGCAAGAACGGGAAGAAGCTCAGCTATAAGACTACAGAGACCAAGAGGCTAAACGGACAAACAGAAAACCTGCATAAACAAAACTGACACAAGCGATCGGCCATTAAACGTTACAAACACAACCAGATTCTGCAGAGAAGCAAAAAATAAAAATTAACCAGTTATTTATTTATTTATTTATTTATTTATTTATTTATTTATTTTTGTCTCTGAACCTCTGACATTATAAGCACCTTGTAGTTTTTAAGATTTTAAATTGAGCAAGTCGTTTTCTAGCAAGAGGCTACAAAATAGACCTGCGGATGAAGAGGTTAATGAAGCATTAATGTCTGAAATAGATAAACTGATCTGACAATGGAATAAGAACATTTACAGCTAGTCAAATATGCCTACAAAAAGGCTTAATAATGTGAGATTTGTTTTATTGTAGATTCATGACATTACCACTTGCTAAGATGTCAGTGTAGGATCGCTAGAGTTTAACTGTAATCAAACCTCATAGCTTTCATCTGCTGATCTCCGTCTCTGTGCTTGGACTGGATTCCACTTCAAGTCATTTGGGGCAACCGCATCTGCTGAATGAAAAGCAACCATCTGGACTACAAGCAAACATATTTAAAAGTCTCTATGGTCCATCTGATTCTGACTTATCTAGTTTTTATCTAGTTTTATGAGAAAAAAAATACAGATTTGGGCAAAGTCTGAATTCAACAGTCATGATAAATGATGAATGAGTCAGTCATGTTGTTTTCTTTTTTCTCTGTTTTTTTTCCTCAACTTTAACAGCCACGAAGCTCGGCCCCGAGGCGTTCCGCTTCGACGGAGGTGAAGAGGCGACGGCCACCAGACTGAGCGATCGCTACTACATCCTGAGGCCGGAGGTCATAGAGAGCTACATGTACATGTGGCGTCTGACTCACGATCCCAAGTACAGGGAGTGGGGCTGGCAGGCAGTGGAGGTGAAAAGAAAAATAACTCTTCTGTAGTTACTTCTAGGTGGAGGCTTTTTTTTAACTAAAGGAACACCATTTAGCATTGAGTTCACTAAAAAACATATATTTTATACATATATTATTCATTAATTCATTCATTTTCTACCGCTTATCCGAACTACCTCGGGTCACGGGGAGCCTGGCATCATCGGGCATCAAGGCAGGATACACCCTGGACGGAGTGCCAACCCATCGCAGGGCACACACACTCTCATTCACTCACGCAATCACACACTACAGACAATTTTCCAGAGATGCCAATCAACCTACCATGCAAACTCCACACACACAAGGCGGAGGCGGGTATCTAACCCCCAACCCTGGAGGTGTGAGGAGAACGTGCTAACCACTAAGCCACCGTGCCCCCTATACATATATTAATTAGACATAATTAGATATGTCTTCAAACGCTATGTTAAAGTTCAAATGCTTAAATGTTTAGAAATTTTCTCATTTCCATAGTTAAAAGGTTCCAGATTTTGGGAGCATCATGGATCAAATCTGCTTCACATGTTTACTTAAGCTTTACTTAACACTTAGTCAAGAAATTTGGTATTTAAAGAAAATCCCATGATTTTAGAAAAAAAAAACCTTCTTATCCTACTGGTGTGTTTTAATCCTGTGTGCAAACTTCCACAAAACAATTAACCGAAGTAAACCTCGACTCGACGGACTTCAGGTCTAATCATCCGAGTGTGTTTAGTCATTTGCAACCCAGAAGCCGTTCTGTTGTTACGAAAGAAACAGCGCTGTAGCTGCAAGCTGTAAATAAAGGTGAAAGGTTAAAGCCACGATTATGAGAGAAAGGATTTTTTAGGATGATTTTGTCAGCTTATATATCAGTTCCTTTTGCCACGGCATCTCCTGCACTTCAGCACATCGACCGGGATGTTTTAAACAGTTCTCAAAAAGCACTACGTCGGCGTGCGAGATCACCTGAGTGCAGCGTAGAGCTGTTTTTTTCTGTGTCACACCATTTTCTTGTCAACTCAACTAATTCATCCCAATTTACCCTTTTTATGTAATTTGTCTCTAGATGTTGACCCTTATCTTGAAATATGTCCTCGATGTAATAGAGTTCCACTTCTGATTTCCTGCCTTTACTCTCACTGCTCCTTTCGTTTTCTCAGCACGATGTGCTCTCGCCCTTTTATGGAGTTCTGTGGCCTGATCGACGTGCTCACACATGTAGGAAGGAGAAACGTTCGGAAACGTTTCTAAATTAGACAAAATTCCTGTCTGCGGTTACAAAAAATATCTTCACAACTAAATTCAATGAAATAATCTGTTTCGTTTGTATATCGCTTTGTTTTAACAGCGTACGCTGTCGCAAAAGCAGCTTTACGGAACTATCTCTATTCAGGATATACAGTAAATTATACACTTTTAATACGCTTATCAAAGGGTAATCAATTGTTAATTGAGGCACATTGAAGATGTTTGATCGCTTACGTTATAGAAACTATAAACATCCTGTCAGGAGCTATGGGACAGGACACCCAGAGGGGGCAGGCGTTTCACCATAGGCTGCTTTTTGTTTGTTTATGTATTCCCCACGTGTGTTGTGCCACACCCTGACGTGTCAACGTGCCATGTTGTTACGTGTCATCTGTTCCACATTTATGCTAATGTTTTGTCCTATATACAAATACACCAGCCCTTATGTATCTGCCTTGTCAGACAGTGTTTTGTGTACTGTATGTGCATTATGCTCCAGGTATCTGTGTAGTAGTCATGTCATTGTTATTCATGTTTTATTTGTTTTGTATCACGTCAGGTCTTGTTGTCGTGTCAGTTTTCTTTTGAGTTATAAAAGCATTGCCTGGTTTTATCCTGCATGTGGGTATAACTCTGTAGTGTGGGTGAGCGAGTCTATTGGCTCATGGGATTGCTGTGAATGGGTCACCCAGAGACGGTCACGCCTTCTCTGAACCACTGTTGCTTCAGTCAGCTTTATGGTCAGGTCTTCGTTCAGCAATCATTTAAAGTCTACAGCAGGAAGGAATTAGTGTTGTGTCTGTGTTGAATCCAGAAATTGCACTGACCCATTAGTTCCTCACGAGCTCTTGGTTGCTTATTACTTGACTACAAACTGTTGTAGAAAAGACAGTATTTACAGTTATATTATTTCCTGTCAAGTTTCACCCAAATGAGGATGAGATTCATTTCTGGGTCTGGTTCCTCTTAAGGTTTCTTCCTCATATCATCTCAGAGAGTTTTTCCTTGCCACCATTTTGAACCAAGTCCAACCAAGTCTAACCAAGTCGTGGCCTAATGGTTAGAGAGTCTGACTCCTAACCCTAAGGTTGGGGGTTCAAGTCTCGGGCCGGCCACGAATGAGGTGCCCTTGAGCAAGGCACCGAACCCCCCCGAACTGCTCCCCGGGCACCGCAGCATAAATGGCTGCCCACTGCTCCGGGTGTGTGTTCACAGTGTGTGTGTGTTCATTGCTGTGTGTGTGCACTTGGGTTAAATTTTGAGAACGAATTCGGAGTATGGGTCACCATACTTAGCCGTATGTCACGTCACTTTCACTTTCACTTTCATTACCTCCAGCTCATTAGGGATAGATGTTAGAGATATATACAGTAATAACTTAATTTTAAACTTTAAACCTTCTTATTTTTATTCTGTTTCTATACTTATGTAAAGCTGCTTTGAGACAACGTGAATCTTGGAGATCTGAGTTTGATACTTTTTTGTTCTTTTTCTATCATTTTCTTAAATATGCAATTCATCATGGTACTTACTGTAGAAAGCAGGTCGAGCAAAGACCCGAAGCCTTTCCTGTGTCGGAAAAGCTCTACCGATGGAGACTCCTTTCTAACATACTGTATAAACTTTCCTCAAAGAAAACGTCATTATAACAATTATTACATTTTAAACATCAACACTTTTTGACATGCAATTTTTTAAAAGCACCACGGTTTAAAAGTCGCCGAGACGCATCATGGGGAAAACCAGCACATCAGATGATTTTACAGTATGCTTTAAAGATAGGAGTCAGATGGACAAAGCGAGATTAAAAAGATCACGACAGAGCAGCAAACCTGCCATTTAATCCCATTAGCTTTTGCAAATGAAGGCTTGGCTAACATCAGTGTATTAATACACCTCGAAGGTCTCTCTCTCTCATTCTCTCTCTCTTTCTCTGTCTCTCTTTCTGACAGGATGACATGTTAATTATAAGGCAGAAGAGCTCTAAAATAGATATGTCACGTTCATTTTCCCAGAGAAACACAAGGGCCGGTCGTAATCACAGTGTAGATGTCTGCCTTTGTTACGATTTAATCGCACCTTCGTTTGCCACGTCAGCTCTTTTTTAGTCTCCTGTCAAATATTCCCATCCTCTGGCCCAAACGGACGGGACAGCATTCACACGTTGTTGCTTTGTTTTCATTCCATGTAATGACACCAGGAATGTATCGGTTCATTAATTGTTAGCTTTGTTATATTAGTAAAAGTACAACGGAGTGCTTTTTTTTTTTTTTACAGGCACTGGAGAAATCCTGCCGCATCGAAGGAGGATTTTCAGGGATCAGAGACGTCTATGCTAGCACGGTCAGCCATGACAACATGCAGCAGAGCTTCTTCCTGTCTGAAACGCTTAAGTGAGTGGTTTGTAGTGGTTTGTCTGACTGAGTAACTGCTTGTTATCAAATAAAGGTATAAAAAAAGAGTAAAAGATAATCTTGCTAGAAATGCTAAATGTTCACACGTTACCCGTCGCTGTTCTATGAAGTCGTCAGGTCAGGAGGAGTTCCTATTTAGGTTCCATGGTAATAACGTTTATCACTAGACGCGTGAACGCAGCATAACTAACCGTGAATGCCATTTAGGTTTTAGTCTAATGATTAAAGTACAGTGAAGTCTAGAATTTTCCATGCCTTTAAAAGAAATGGGAAACATTCATTCATTCATCTTCTACCGCTTATCCGAACTACCTCGGGTCACGGGGAGCCTGTGCCTGTCACGGGGTACCTCGGCACCAAGGCATCAGGCATCAAGGCAGGATACACCCTGGACGGAGTGCCAACCCATCGCAGGGCACACACACACTCTCATTCACTCACGCAATCACACACTGCATGTCTTTGGACCAGGGGAGGAAACCGGAGTACCCGGAGGAAACCCCCGAGGCACGGGGAGAACATGCAAACTCCAGACACACAAGGCGGAGGCGGGAATCGAACCCCCCCAAATGGGCAACATAAATAAAGATATTATTTTATTATAATTTATTGAATTTGAACTCAATATTGAATTCAATTGAAGTTGAATTTACAAATTAATACTTAAATTAAACAGATGTTTTGAGTACATTACATTTACTAAAAATGGATTCAGGTTGTATGAATATGTAAATATTTATCGTTAGCGAAATAAGATTTTAAAAAAATTGCCTGTCTGATTGATTGATTGATTGGTTTTATTCAGATATCTGTACCTGCTTTTCTCCGACGATGACCTGCTGCCTCTGGATGACTGGGTGTTCAACACCGAGGCTCATCCTTTACCGATCATCCGCAAGAGCTGCTTGGAGGAGCACCACAGTGGCACCACACGAGACACGCAAAACACACACCTAATGTAACCTGCAATGACACACCCTGATACCCACATGCACAGCGAGGCAGGGCCTTGGTTTCCAGCAGCCCTGCCCGCAGCCCCTCGGCTCCTTCTCCTGTAAAGGATCTCGTGCTGCACGCTGTGATCGTAACATCTGAGCCGGGACTTTCTCTGTGGACAATCAAAATGAATATTACTTTTGTGACAAGAGCACCTTTGTTCCCTTCTTTCTTTCCTCTGTGAGGAAAATTGAATATTCTTCAAGCCCAGATTGGCGGGTGGGCGTCGCCTCATCACGGGCTACTTTGCTAGAAAGAAAAAAAATCGCTTCACTTTTCTTCAGCACTGTCCATCTTAATTCTGTCCATCTTTTTACTCTTTTTTACAAGCTAGTGAAGGCAATTTGTGGATGATTTGTTTTTATTAAATGACTCTTTTAAGTGATTTGCAAGCTTAAAAGAACAGAAAGCAACAGAATTTCAGCAGTGAACAGGCATTACATAATTGAGTAATTTTTTTTTTCCAATAATCAGTACATAACCCTGTTATCATTATCCAGTTTGCCTTCCAGTCGTCTTACCTGATTTACCCTATGTAGTGTTCTTCTTTCATCTACATTATCGGTGTCCTTTCCTGATCTGCAGTAATAACTTGATTGGACGCTTGAATCTCTGTCCGTCTGTCATAACATAATCGACATGTCAGTGTGGTTCCCTTGTGTTTTAACCCAATATGCATTATTTGTATCATTACTCAATCATCTGTTTTCTGTGTCATTACCCAATCTGTGTCCCCCATGCTGTAAGCCAGCATCGGTGTGTCATATCTCAAGATTTTTTTTACTGCACATTATTAACCAATCTGTCTCCTGTCATTAGACAGTTTGTGTCTAAGGCTGTAACCTAATCTGCATCTTGCTTCACTCCCCATTCTGCTTCCTTCATTCCCTTCTCTACCCAATCTGCAACACCGTCACTCAACCAACCCAAGCACAAAGTCTCCTTTGCTGTGTTTGTTACATGATCCACATTCCTTGTGTCTTTAATCAGATTCTTAGATTCTCTGTATCAGCAGCCAGTCGGTGTGCAATGGAGACGTTACCATGTCTTTTGTAACCCAATCTGTGCTTCTCGCGTCATTACCTGATTAAACTTCCTCTGTGTCCAATTCTGAGTTCCTCGTGTTATAACCCAGTCTGCATGTGTCATTACCCAATCTGCATCCCAGTGTCATTACCCAGTGTGCATCCCAGTGTCATTACCCAATGTGCATCCCAGTGTCATTACCCAATGTGCATCCCAGTGTCATTACCCAATGTGCATCCCAGTGTCATTACCCAATGTGCATCCCAGTGTCATTACCCAATCTCCATCCCAGTGTCATTACCCAATCCGCATCCCAGTGTCATTACCCGATCTGCATCCCAGTGTCATTACACAATCTACATCCCAGTGTGATTACCCAATCTGCATCCCAGTGTCATTACCCAATCTGCATCCCAGTGTCATTACCCAATCTGCATCCCAGTGTCATTACCCAATCTGCATCCCAGTGTCATTACCCAATCTGCATCCCAGTGTCATTACCCAGTGTGCATCCCAGTGTCATTACCCAATGTGCATCCCAGTGTCATTACCCAATCTGCATCCCAGTGTCATTACCCAATCTGCATCCCAGTGTCATTACCCAATCTGCATCCCAGTGTCATTACCCAATCTGCATCTCCCTTGTAATTCCTCAATCTGTGTCCTCTGTGTCGCTATTTTAATGTGACCCCTCCATCACTGACCTTTTTTTTTTTTCACTAATTTTCACAAAGATTTCATTCATCAAACACAGAAACCAAAAAAAAAAGTCCAATATGGATTCACTAAAATAGCTCACTCACATGCTTCATAACTAAATATCCATCATTTAATCTTACAGAATGTTTGTCCAAAACTCCTCAGACATCAATAATCCGATTTTGCTTTGCTTCTTTGTTTTGCTGTTTTGTTTGCTTTTCATCCCGACCTACAGTAGGTGTATGAAAGCCTACGAGTGGGAAATAAATACAGAAATTCAAAGGTGGTTTTGAAATATTGTTTTTTTTACGATATTTCCTTTGAACAGTATCAGAAGCAGAGGGCATATGAGAGTAAGAGAACCAAGAGAGCTTTGTGTCATGCTTCAAAAAGCAGCATGGACAAGTAGGAATAGGGGAATACACACACACACACACACACACACGTATAAACAGCATACACACACAAAGAGCAAAAAGTGACATGACACAAGTCCACAAATCTCCTCTAGCTCCCTTCATCTCTGCCTGAGCAGCTGCACTGAGAGTCTTGAGTTTTTTTGATCCACCACACTGCAGGAATGTGCTGTACATAACCAAATGAGTGTGACTGTGAGTGACCTGTATTGTTAATCTGTTAATCTGCCCCAGATTATCTCCCTCGTTCTTCTTTTTTTTTTTTTCGTCTGTATCTTCTCATACTTCTCTATCTCTTTTTTTTCTTCCATTCTTTAGATTTTTCTGTACAATTGTATTCTTTCCTTTGATTTTCATTTGATTCCCTCAGGTGTTTCTGGAAAAGGAGAAACGTTGATGATTATCGTTACCTTTTAATTATGCTATGAATTATCCTTGTTGATTTGACTTATCTTTCAATGTTGTTGTATATTTTCAGATACTGGTTCAAAAAAAAAAAAATATCTGTGCAAATTTATACATTTAAAATAACTGCACAAACCTTTGCGAGTCTGGGTCTTGTTATTTTATGATGCTTATATATAATGTGTGTATATATATTATTTCTTCAGCAACGTATATTCTACAAACCCAGTTCATTTCTTCTGAAACGAACAAGTTCACAGGATTTGTAGGATTTGTTAGCGAAGTTGGGATTCTATAGATCTGTCAAAAAAAGCTAATTATTATAAGAATCCGATCATAATGATGGATATACTCTCATATCGTCGCTGTCAGTCGGAATCCTCGTATCTCCAAAACCGTTATTTTTCAGGAAATTAAAAAAACACTGTACCTTATCTGCAGTGCACAGGGTTTAGTCCGCGTTGCAGTGGATTGTCTTACGCTAAATTCCTGTCCTCAGACGAGCACCAGAACTAGCGGGGGTCAAGATTTATTTTTTTTTTGAGCCCAGTGTTTTGAAGACATTTACCTCAGAAGACGTGTTGATTCGTTGCGACTCTTATTAAGGAGAAATATGCCACGAATCTCTCCCGCGGAGTGAGGAAGAGGTGGACAGTTGAAGTGTAGAATGGAGTTAAGAGATTTGCGCTCAAGCTATTTTCAAGACTTTAGATTGGTTAATAACTTGTAAAAATAACAGACCCACGTGGGGACTGACCAATAGCATCGATATGTGAAAAAATATGAAATTGACCAAATTTGGACATACGAGGTTTCCGCCCGACAGCGACGATATATAATACTTCTTTTCTTTGCGACAGTCCAGACGTGGACCGAATCGTAGCACATACAGTACAATGCAACACAAAACAAGACATTTATCACACTTATCCAGACAGAAAGATACTGAGATGTCTTCGTCTCATGGACTTTTGGCTTAGCGCTGCGCTAGCAGGACTCCACTTCATGCATTTTTGGTTCTTCTTATATTATAATCAGCTGCATTCTTTGTCTTGTTAACTTCCATTGAAAAAAAAAATGAGTTATTTCAGGAAATGAGTGATTATAGCTGCTAATAGGAACTAACTTCTTTCTCAGATATTCCACAAGGGTAAATATAAATTATAAAATAGAAGCCTTTAATAAATAAATCTGTCTTAGTGTTGGCTTGGATTTAGTGACTGAATGCTTTTAGTGTTTTATTCTTACAAAATCATTATTTCAAGAATCATTACAGCAAACAGGATGCTAGCCTTTTTATTAACTAATAATAATAAAAAAGTAATAATAAAATCTAATAAACGGCATCAATACTTTTTAACCCCTTTCCCCGAGCCAGGACAGAAATTATAAATACTTTCCTTATGCATATAAATCCTGACTGTATCTACACATGCGGCATAGAAGTACGGAAAGAAGACTACAAAGACCATTAACACCTAAACAAAACACAATAACACAATAACAACACAAAATGGCTGAATAAACAGAAAAAAAAAATGTGCACACGCCAAAACTGTTACACAATTAGTTTTTTAGGACGTAACACGTTTCAAATTGGTCTTAAAGTGTACGAGAGAGACAGAATCTCAAGTCATTGTGTAAAGGTCACTTGCTCTAACAGGCAGGTAAATAGATAAATAATAAATTAGATAGCAATAAAATCTTTGCACTTTGTGTGGGAATTTAAAGCGTTAATTAATGAGCAACTACGCTGATGATAACTTAGCCTCCAGTAATTTTAACAGGAAAAATTAATGGCCCGCTGTAGTCATGTGACCTCTTCTTAAGGTGCTCCAGATTCATCACGCACGTTCTCAATCCCAGAGGCCTTTGATCACTTGCATTAATTGTGCGTTTATAAATTTTGGAGTGTAATTGCGTTCAGCGTTAATTCGTAAGGTCATATGTCTCTTGTTTGTTTTCTGAGTAATTATGCTATTTTGTCAGGGAATGTTTTAATGAAATATAGCTAATGACTTTAGCATTACTGCCTAAAGAAAATGATCCTGAGGCAACACTTAAGTTCAATAGAATAGTTTCTGAGACAGTGAATTTATATATCTATGTAATATTCATTACACAAGACAAATACACAAATAATAACCTTTTTTCCGACACATGTCCCGTTGTGATAAAACATATACACAGAGCCTCAGACAGAAAGATGTCCAAGGCTCAAAATGTCACCTATATATTAAAGTCTTCCAGTAAAGGTTTATTGAGGGATCACACATTTGGTATCGTCTCACTAGTTAATACAGATTAGTAAATTTAGTGTTTGGATGGAACATTGATGGTAACATTAGCTAGCTAGCCAAATGCTAGCCAAATGCTGTAAATGTAAGCTAGCTAAACAGACCACAGAGGCGAAGTAGTGCTAGCTAGATTGACAGACTACAGGATATGCTAGATTTTGAGTTTCTAATGCTAACTTGATAATGTGTTCCTTTAAAGCACAATGTGGACAATAAATTGTA
The DNA here is from genome assembly GCF_030014155.1 of Tachysurus vachellii. Lineage (NCBI taxonomy): Eukaryota > Metazoa > Chordata > Actinopteri > Siluriformes > Bagridae > Tachysurus > Tachysurus vachellii. The sequence continues at coordinate 13,362,563 of NC_083484.1, read as the reverse complement.
TAGGAAAGGTTGTTATTCACAGACTACCATGTTCCCAGTCACACAAAACACAACAACCAGACTCCAACACACACCAGTCACAAAGTATACATTTGGTTTGCTTTTGTTTTCTGATGTTACCAAGCCTGCTTTCACCCTTCTATGTCTTTGTAAGATCAGCTTATCTCGTCTGCTGGTCTCTGTACATTTATGCCTAGCCCAGTTTGTCCTGTTTGCTGATCACTTGACCATAGCCTGCTCAGTGCCTTTACATAAACATGGCTAGTGTTTTTGTACATTTGCTATCATTACAGCTGCTCAACTGCATCTCTCTCCGTCTGCATTCATTGGACCCCAAACTTTTTCCCTAAATGAGACCAATAGAAAACTTCAAACACTGACATGGTGACTTAGAGAACACACTGAAACAAGTCTTGCTTTGTTGGAAGATTTTTTTAGTGCAGGCATTTGCAGTATCAGTGTACTGTAACAAAGATTTATGTTCCAAAGATGATTAACACTATATCATGCACTCCTGATACTGTAAGTATGTGTTTGTCTTAGGGTAGTCTACTTCACACAACACACACACACACACACACACACACACACACACACACACATGTGCAGTCCTCAGTCAATAACCAGGGAAACAGGGACAGAATGCAGAAGATAGTACTCTCTCTTCCAGACTGTGGTGTTCAGCCCTCCTGTCTCTATTCCTTCTCTCTGCTTTCACGCTTTGCTGAACATAGTTATTTTCCCACAGGGTTCCTGTGTGTATGAAAGGAAAGTAAAAGGAAGAGCAATTCCAGACAACACCAATCCATATTTATTCCCTGTAGTGAGAACTGGTGTTAATCTTTAGTGACAAGACAAGCGGATTTAGACAAGATATTTAATTGCATGCTTAAAAGGTGAGAAGAATTTGTAAATATAGGATAGAGTTAAAGCTTTCAATGTGATGTGACTTAATTCTGGTATAGTTTCACATCAGCGAGCAGAAAAACTAGAAGATAGCTGTGCAGAGTTGGCAAATAATTGAAAGCAAAGGCCAAAGGGGAAATATAATCACAAGCACTGGTTTTGGACCTGGTCCTGTCAAACATGCAACAAGTCTTTATAATTCTACTTGATGAAGGGTCAGCCCCTACAGAGTTCTTGGCTCCTGCCCAAATATTACTTTTAGTTTCTAGTGCTCACTAGATGCCTCTAGTGGTCAAAAATATAGGCATGCATACAGTTTTTTAAATCGACAGCTCTGAATGTGTAAAATCTGGAATAAAATCCTAAAAGAAATAAACAACTGATTTAAGACATGAGAAATAAATTATTGCATGAAAGTGTCTCATGTATTTGAGCATAGACTAGACATCTTTCTGTATACTGATAGAGCTCATAATGCTGTTGGTTGTGTGAGTTTGCATTCCTTTTAAAGGTCTTTGAGAAGATCAAGTCTGTAATAATGGCTTGGTTTTTTTAAATGGACAGTCACTGGGTTTTCGACAGTGAGCATGCTTGTACATGGTCAAAGTATAGTCTGTTTGAAACAAGCACCACACTGGACCCATTTTTTGAAGCAAGCCAAAGGAAGCTTCAAGTTGTCATCATCAATGACATACAAGAGAACATTATCATCAATACATAAAGAAACAAGCCTTTCAAAGCTCTGACAGCAAGAATGTCATCAATGGTCTTTCCTTTTTAACAAATGGACCCTATGGTTGTTTGGTGGTTTACTGTAAACAACCATGGTTGATCATGGTTACAGTGGATCATGTTTGTTAGCCAATCCAGGGCACAAGGAATTCACCCTGGATGGAATACATGGCATACCTTTACACCTGGGACAATGGATGGTAGGAGGGAACAAACCTGGAAAAGTGGTTAAATGCAGAAAAACTTTTACTGCAATCCAGGGGTCTGTAATATCCACAAAGTGTGTCTGCTGGCTCTTATTTTAACCAAGCAGGAGGGCCACCTAATTTTATTGTTTAATCAGTTCTTCTTAGTCTCCAATCATTTCTCAAGTATGCCTGGAAGAGCCCTTCAGTAAACCAAGCTCAAGATCAAGCCAGGGACCCTGGAGCTGCAAGGCAGCAATGTTACCCTTTCCACCACCACTTTACCTGTTAACTCTAGATGCAACAAGTTTTTTTTTAATTCCAACCAATCCCACTAATCAGGAGCCACACCTGATTTCACCTGTTTTATTGTTTTATCTTTGTTGGCCAATTCAATCAGATGTGGCTCTTGCTTGATTGAAGCAGAAACTTGTAGCCAAGCTGATGTTTTGTGGATAATATTGGATAATCCAGTATTATAAAAAAAAACTCAGAAAACAAATGTTTGGTCTGGCTGGAAAATCTGGCTATGGTTTGACTTGTAATATAATTCTATTGTCTTCAAAAACTGTGGATCTAAAGTTTAATTTCCAGGCTTGATTTCTAAAGCTTATGCTCAAGACATGCACACAGCTACTAATACCACACTCGGCTTGCTGTATTCTCTGCTTCATGTAATGATGATTTCTCTTTTTGAGATCTTATGAGTGCCAATAGCCATATTCTATATTGACAATGTTCATCTTTAATTAAAGTACTTACTGTTACCCTCCATTCCTCTTTAGACAGAAGGAGTGTTGTTTGAATTTTGGTGACAGTATGACGTTTATGGACAGATTCCCAGCCTTGGCCACCTGATTTGGGCTTCGTGCCTGAGATTAGCAATACACTAATGAGAGGAACGAGAGAACTTGAGTGAGCTGGCAGCGGCTGTCTAGCAGGAGGAAGGAGAATCCGTCTGTTGGGAACGAATCCTGCATTCTTAAATCCTCTCTCCGTCTGCTGCCACTTCGCCAAGCTGCCTTTTGCCCTGGTAGGGCTTTTCCAGAGATTTGGCTCACATTGGGCTACACTGTGAGAATTTACTGTTCATGGTATGCTCTTCTTTTGTCTTAGAGTGTTTTTTTCTATATAAGACTGAATTTTTTTTAAATATTAGATTATATTTGCTACAGTTGGAGCTTTTTCCACCAGCAGAATGGCTTAATATAGAACTGTTGGTATTGAAGACTTCGTTTGGGGGTAAAAATGAATCCATTCTTTATAAACCATATCGTCTACGTACAACTTTTGTCTCAGAATATTTGTTAAAGAAAATCCTGGATAGGGTGCAATCCTGCAATTATCTGGTTCTTCTGATAATCTGCATGGTTCTTGAAAATGGATCAACACTGGCTTCGTGTTCCTAGAAAAAAATTATATGAACTAAAAAGAAGTTCCATGTTTTCTAAAAAAAAAAATTCAGAACTAACTTGATGTTTTTAAAAAGTGAATCATTACTAGTTTGACATTTTTTGTGCCTCAAGGAATGATAAGACAGAGATCTTGCTTATTGGCAAGCCTCACCAGCTTCACAAAGGTGGTTCACTGTTTCTAAACGTAGATGGCTCTGTTCTGGAAGTACTGTACAAAGCAAATTATAAAATTTAGGAGTAATCTTTGATTCAGGGGGGCACGGTGGCTTAGTGGTTAGCACGTTCGCCTCACACCTCCAGGGTCACGCCTCCACCTTGTGTGTGTGGAGTTTGCATGTTCTCCCCGTGCCTCAGGGGTTTCCTCCGGGTACTCCGGTTTCCTCCCCCTTGTCCAAAGACATGCATGGTAGGTTGATTGGCATCTCTGGAAAATTGTCCCTAGTGTGTGATTGCGTGAGTGAATGAGAGTGTGTGTGTGTGTGCCCTGTGATGGGTTGGCACTCCGTCCAGGGTGTATCCTGCCTTGATGCCCGATGACGCCTGAGATAGGCACAGGCTCCCCGTGACCCGAGGTAGTTTGGATAAGCGGTAGAAAATGAATGAATGAATGAATCTTTGATTCAAGTGCTTGTCTTTTGACCCTCATGTTCGGCACATTGTAAAGAACTCATTGTTTCATCTCAGAAATATCGCTAGACTTCACCCTATTTTATCCCGTTCAGTGACTGAAAGGCTTATTACTGTAAAACTTTTGTGTTCTCCCGCATTGACTATTGCAATGCACTTCTGGCTGGGCTTCCTAAATCCACACTTAATAAACTGCAATGTGTGCAAAATTACACCAATTCTCAAGTCCTTGCACTGGCTTCCGGTCAGGTTCCGAGTAGATTTTAAAGTCTTCATGCTTGCATACAAGGCAATGCATGGCAATGCCCCACAGTATCTGTTTGCACTTTTAACTTTATACACACCCGAGCGTTACAGTACTTACGCTCCTCACAAGCAGGACTACTGGTAGTCCCACAGACACGGCTGCATTCTGCATCTTACGCGCCTAGACTTTAGAATGCACTCCCTCCTCACATCAGAGACGCACAGAACTTTAGTACTTTTAAATCTCTTTTAAAAACTCATTTTTTTAAAGTAGCCTTTTCTTGACTACTTTATTTTTGTGTGTGTGGGTATTTATATGTCTGTATTACTTGTTTTACTTTGTGTGTGTTGTATTCTCATTTGCTTTTTATGTAAAGCGCCTTGAGAAGCTACAGTACTTTAAAGGCGCTATATAAAAATAAAGTTATTATTATTATTATTATTATTATTATTTCTAGAAATGTTTTAGGACTAGCTTTGTGTTTCTGAAAGATTCATATATAATCTAGTTACATGTTTCTGAAAATTGGTTATGTGCACTAGTTTCACTCACCCACTCACTCACTCACTCATTTTCTACCGCTTATCCGAACTACCTCGGGTCACGGGGAGCCTGTGCCTATCTCAGGCGTCATCGGGCATCAAGGCAGGATACACCCTGGACGGAGTGCCAACCCATCGCAGGGCACACACACACACACACTCTCATTCACTCACGCAAACACACACTACGGACAATTTTCCAGAGATGCCAATCAACCTACCATGCATGTCTTTGGACCGAGGGAGGAAACCGGAGTACCCGGAGGAAACCCCCGAGGCATGGGGAGAACATGCAAACTCCATACACACAAGGTGGAGGTGGGAATCGAACCCCCAACCCTGGAGGTGTGAGGAGAACTTGCTAACCACTAAGCCACCGTTCGCCCCACTAGTTTCATATGTCTGCAAAATGATTGTGGAGATTACTTTAGGAATAGTGCCCAATTTCTAGAAAATGGATCAGGACTAGTCTATGTTTCTAGAAAATTATTGGGTGGACCTGCTTCATGTTCCTGGAAAATGATGGACTAGCTCAATGCTTCTACAAAATGGATCAGGACTAGTGTGTGTGTGTGTTTGTGTAAAATGATGTGATGAGATAAAATATCCCCCACATGCTCAAACTCATGCCTATTTATCCAGACTGTACACCCCCTGGCTGCTCAGCCATACCGAGCACCATTCTGTCATCTTCCTGTGACAGAATGATTAAAAACAAAGCCCAGACTACGGCAACACTTCAGGTCTAACTCTGTTTTTCAGCACTGCAGCCTGAAACCAATAACAGGTCTTTCTTGCGATATATTAGATAGGCTAGAGTTGTGGCTGGAAGTCTGCTCTTGCCTGACAGTTCAATCCTATTGGAGAAACAAATCAAATTGATAAACCTGAGCCTCAGTTAAGTGAAAAGTCCCAGCCTCACACTTTAGTGCCTGCGTTAATGCTGCATTTCATTTTTATATCAACTCCATCGTTGCCAGGTAATTGCACTGAGCAAATAATTATCTCAAAAGCATTGTTTTTTATTGCTTATTTTTATATGGTTAATCATGTGTTGGAAAAGGGGATATTGTAGACTAAAAAATATTGAATTTGTTCCCTGCAAATAATGTTTTTAGCTGTGAAAATAAGCTTCTGAGTCATCAACATGTTTACTTGTATAAAAGGCACCAAACAAATGTTTTTCATTTATTATTATCCATGCTTAGAGAAATACAAAAATAACCCATCAAGCAAAACATAATACTTCATTTTGATTAATAAGCCGGACCTCACTTGCATGAGGTAACCATCAATTGCTAGTGTTTTCTCATTATTGTCAAAGTTAGCTGTGTTTTTCATAATTTAATGCAGCTACAGTGATTCAGATGTCAACAGTCTACATCAATTTTAGATATATATCCCCATCTAAATGCTTTGTTCTCAAAATTACATTCAAAGTATATAGAAAATGGGGGGGGGGGGGGGTGGCTGTACAAAAGCAGAAGTACTGTACAGAAGTACTGTACAAAGCAAATTATAAAATTTAGGAGTAATCTTTGATTCAGGGTGGCACGGTGGCTTAGTGGTTAGCACGTTCTCCTCACACCTCCAGGGTTGGGGGTTCGATTCCCGCCTCCGCCTCGTGTATGTGGAGTTTGCATGTTCTCCCCGTGCCTCGGGGGTTTCCTCCGGGTACTCCGGTTTCCTCCCCCGGTCTGGAAAATTGTCCGTAGTGTGTGATTGCGTGAGTGAATGAGAGTGTGTGTGCCCTGCGATGGGTTGGCACTCTGTCCAGGGTGTATCCTGCCTTGATGCCCGATGACGCCTGAGATAGGCACAGGCTCTACGTGACCCGAGGTAGTTCGGACAAGCGGTAGAAAATGAGTGAGTGAGTGTGAGTGAGTGAGTATATTGAAAATGAGGATTGTTTATATTTTTGGATCCTGTTACTAGCACCACTAACAGCTGTTTTGCTAGCGAGATTAATTACGCTTATGCTAACCGATCTAGTTTTAATCCTTAATTTGCATCACAATCTATTTTCTCATATTCCTTAAACTGCATATTTCTCGTAAATTTAAATTATATTAGTGTAAAGAAATGTAATTTATCCTGACATCGGAAACACGGTAGCTACTGTACACTAGATTGTAAACATAAATGCTAACTTCCATAACAATGGGGAAAATGCTAGCAAAGGTCACTTCACCTTACTATTTAACTCAAGCTAGGTTTCGGTTTTTACTAGCAATGTTGTTATTTTTGTTATTCGTTCATACTGAATAATAAATGAATGAAAAAAGACTTGATATTGGGATTTTCTGTTGGAAATTTTATTTTTTTTTTTTTTATCTAATGCATATCCACCTCAGTGTCTAATATCATTTCTTCATAAGGACGTGATTCAGATTCAGAGAAACCCTGGACAGTGCAAAGCGGATTAACCTTTAATTCTATCAAGGTAATTTACTTAACAGCGCTCTGCCTCAGGCTTGAACATAAACTTCCATTATTCTCCAATAGAAGCTGGTGAGCTATAGGTTTCATTACCAGTTAATGTCATAAGTATTTAAGAGGAGACAAGGAAAAAAAAAACAGTGGCATTGTAGGCAATATTTATTTAAATTCCTTAAGGTTTATTACACGTTGAAGAATATTTCCTCATGATCAGATATGAAAGCATGTTGATATGAGTTTTTTTCCTTGAAGCTCTGTTTTAGACGAAATGGGCTGAAGTTTTGAAGTACACATTTTCTCGAGTGTATTAGAGATGTTACTGGTTTAATAGTCCATTTCAAAATCTCCTCGAGTTGGTTCTACTCAAGCTTTAATACATTTTGTTGTATGTCATTTTGTTGTATTCTCTCATTTACAGCCCTGTATCAATTCAATCTGTTCTGTACAGCATGACAAAAAAACCAACGATCTCTCTGTGGGCCCTGAGGCAGCCACAGAGCCATGTTGACATTCTAAGAGCACTCCTTAATCAGTGACAGCCTTTATGAATGGTGAATGCACAGCACTAATTAACTGGGCTGAATATTATACACTGCTCGGGTGGCAGCACATCATGCAGCCAAAATGGTCAATGACAATCTATGGAAACAATAGCCAGTACTAACACACACACACACACACACACACACACACACACCAGGAATTTTAGGCCACACCTACTTCATTTCATCTGAAGAACACAGAGGCCACACCTCCTTCATTCTGACTGAAGGACACAGAGGCCACATCTACTTCAATAGGACTTAAGGACACAAAGGCCACACCTTCATTTCGTCTGAAGAACACAGAGGCCACACCTCCTTTATTTCGTCTGAAGGGCACAAAGGCCACACCTCCTTTATTGGGACTGAAGGACACAAAGGCCACACCTCCTTTATTTTGTCTGAAGGGCACAGAGGACACACCTCCTTTATTGGGACTGAAGGACAGAAAGGCCACACCTCCTTTATTGGGACTGAAGGACACAGAGGACACACATCTTTCATTGGGACTGAAGGACACAAAGGCCACACCTCCTTTATTGGGACTGAAGGACACAGAGGCCACACCGCTTTCATTGGGACTGAAGGACACAAAGGCCACACCTCCTTTATTGGGACTGAAGGACACAGAGGACACACCTCTTTCATTGGGACTGAAGGACACAAAGGCCACACCTCCTTTATTGGGACTGAAGGACACAGAGGACACACATCTTTCATTGGGACTGAAGGATACAAAGGACACACCTCCTTTATTGGCACTGCAGGACACAGAGGCCACACCTCGTTCATTGGGACTGAAGGACACAGAGGCCACACCTCCTTCATTGGGACTGAAGGACACAAAGGACACACCTCCTTTATTGGGACTGAAGGACACAGAGGACACACCTCTTTCATTGGGACTGAAGGACACAAAGGCCACACCTCCTTTATTGGGACTGAAGGACACAGAGGACACACCTCTTTCATTGGGACTGAAGGACACAAAGGCCACACCTCCTTTATTGGGACTGAAGGACACAGAGGCCACACCTCTTTCATTGGGACTGAAGGACACTGAGGACACACCTCTTTCATTGGGACTGAAGGACACTGAGGCCACACCTCTTTCATTGGGACTGAAGGACACAGAGGACACACCTCTTTCATTGGGACTGAAGGACACTGAGGCCACACCTCTTTCATTGGGACTGAAGGACACTGAGGACACACCTCTTTTATTGGGACTGACAGACACAGCTCCTTCATATGCATAAGCCATGTCTCATTCTGTTGGCTACACAATACCAGTTTGAGTTAAAACTAATAAAACTGATTTAAATTTCAAACATTTGCCTCTTCAGTTCTGACTGTAAAAGGTCCACCGACATCTTGGGTCTAATTCAGTGCCAGCTTGCCTCGGGCACATTCCTGGCACAATTCTGGCTGCATTCATCAAGATGCATTATAAATTTGTCTAGAGCACCAGTGTTACACTGTTGTACAGTAAGCTATACCTAGTGACTTTAACGACATATCTGTATAACTAATTTGCATTTAAATAGAGGCCTTTATGGTGTGTGCACCGGGGCGCACTGGAACAATGTGATAACACGCTGTTCCACTTCATGAGTTCCTCGCCCTCTCTGATGAACGAGTACAGAGCATGTTCCGGCAGCTCGAGAAGCCTAGTGTAAAACCAGGTGCTTGTACACAGTGTGTAAACAGAGTGTAACACTGTTAGCATTATAATATTCTAGCATCCTAAAAGCTGTTCTGATATTTTATCACCTTTATTGAAGCGAGTTACACTCTCTGATGGATCACAACAAGGACAAAGGAAAAGATATATTAATTACTGAAACTTCTAAACCGATATGAGATGTCTGTTTAAACATCATGAATCTCAGACCCTCATTTTTGTCTTACATTAAAGCGAAGATCTCAGTAAAAATATGCAGTTTTCTGATTAACAAAAGTCTTAAAAACCAACCGGAACTCAATTATTACTCATCTGAAAATATGAGCATTCACAGGTTGTGTTGTAAGTTATTAGGGGCCCAAGCACTGAAGACTTCTACAGTACTTCTAATTGCAATGGCAAAGGAAATGGCAAAGGAAAGAAGCGGTATACATGCCACTACTCTATCCAGTCAGGACAGCCATATCAGGCTGATGGTGTTCTACATTTTGGGCACATTTCCACTCTTACACACTCACTCATTTTCTACCCCTTATCCGAACTACCTCGGGTCACGGGGAGCCTGTGCCTATCTCAGGCGTCATCGGGCATCAAGGCAGGATACACCCTGGACGGAGTGCCAACCCATCGCAGGGCACGCACACACACTCTCATTCACTCACACAATCACACACTACGGACAATTTTCCAGAGATGCCAATCAACCTACCATGCATGTCTTTTGACCAGGGGAGGAAACCGGAGTACCCGGAGGAAACCCCCGAGGCACGAGGAGAACATGCAAACTCCACATACACAAGGTGGAGGCGGGAATCGAACCCCCAACCCTGTGGTGTGAGGCGAACGTGCTAACCACTAAGCCACCGTGCCCCCGGCACATTTCCACTATTGTGGAAATCTATAGTTCAAAAATTTCTTGTTTGATTGCTTTGTTAAATAAATTAGCGTTGCCCCAAATAGGTACTTAGTTTAACACCGCTATTGTTAGGCATTATAAGATAATCACGACGACCTCATTTACATTTACATTTACATTTACATTTATGGCATTTGGCAGACACCCTTATCTAGAGCGACATACATACTGTAAGTGCTTGGAAGTCTCAATGAATACAGCAACACTGGCTTGTACTAGGCTTATACAGTACGATACATGATAGAAGATGCTATGAGTATCCTCTCTCATGTTACATCTGAGACAGATGCACAAAACACAATAGTAACATTTCAGTTCTATTCTTGCCTTTGTCACCCAACTAAAAGTAGATTTTGAAATAATGCAATCTTAAAAAGATAAATGTCATGTAGGAAAAGCTGCGTATTAGAGTGTTACTCTCTGAATCTGTTTATTGTAACAGAGATGGCAGATCATCCATAAAATCATGCTGACCTTTCAGCAAATCAACAAAATAATGAGCGGAATTACATGAGCAAGACTGTTTGGCTTGACATTTGAGCTCAAATGGGTAATTATCATGAGCAAAACGTATGCCGTAACGTAGCCCTGCAAGCCGGATGCCTAGCGTTTCTTAGATCGGCACTTCACTAATGTTTTAACCGTAACTGTTGGCAGTTTAAGAAACGTTGCACTAAAGCCAAGCTACCTATTTTCCTTTTTTATCTTAAAGCCTGTAGGGAAATGTGACAGTATTTGTATTATATATTAAATGCTACAGGAAACCAGCATGTAGAGGTGCAGAGAGCCAATCAGATTGCAGCTGAAGTGAAAAAGCCAATAATTTTTAAACCCACAGCTGTCTGGAGCTGAAAATTCAACTTTTGAGTCATGTTCTAACAGAATGCGGATATGTTCAGGTGTCCATATTCTATATATTAATATATTCCAAAATGTAAATTATACATAATAAATCATTCATTCATTCATTCATTCATCTTCTACTGCTTATACGAACTACCTCGGGTCACGGGGAGCCTGTGCCTATCTCAGGCGTCATCGGCATCAAGGCAGGATACACCCTGGACGGAGTGCCAACCCATCGCAGGGCACACACACACACACACTCTCATTCACTCACACAATCACACACTACGGACAATTTTCCAGAGATGCCAATCAACCTACCATGCATGTCTTTGGACCGGGGGAGGAAACCAGAGTACACGGAGGAAACCCCCGAGGCACGGGGAGAACATGCAAACTCCACACACACAAGGCAGAGGCGGGAATCGAACCCCCAACCCTGGAGGTGTGAGGCAAACGTGCTAACCACTAAGCCACCGTACTTTACATGTTTTATGTATGTTTTCATACAGCAAGCCTTTCCCCCCCAACCTCTCTCTTCTTTTACTATGTTCCCCTGCTGGCCATGCAAAAGATTTAACTGATAGTGTTTTATTACACTGTAAGAAAGACACAGTCATTTATATGCAGACAACATCACAGTTTCTGTAATTAGCACTACAGCTTGGACACCAGATGGATTCCCTTCTCATCTCCTCGAGAGTGTGTGTTTCGCAGTTTAATCTACCTCACAGCCTGTTGCTTAACTTTTTCTTACTGTCTGTAAGAACGCATCTTTAAGACTGAAAGTTTCCAAATCTTGAACATGCTCCAATTACCATCTACCACAGTAACCCTGTCTTATCACCGTTTACTCTCTTGTATAGTTATTTGGCTGTTAAACACACAGACTCACCAACAATGGACTGAAAAAGAGCTATTTTTCTGGACATTTGTGCCCATGATAGCCTTATACTGTATATTCGCTGTACTGTACCTCATCCACCTTACAATATTTTGTTAATGCTGAGATGCTTTTCTGCTCCAAACATCTGCAGTGTGATTATTTCACCCTCTATCCTTAATTTATACTTTCTGTCAGCTCAGACCAGCTTGACAATTTTCCTCTATCCTCTAAATCATAACAAAGCTTTTCCTCCCAAAGAACTGTCGCTCACTCTGTTTTTATTTTTCACACCATTCTGTGTAAAGAGACTCTTCTGTGTGAAACTCTCAGGAGATCTACAGTTTATGAAATACTCAAACCAGCCCATCTGCCACGGTTAAAGCCATAGAAATAACACGCTTGCTTTCTTTATTCTGATCTGTGATGGGAACATTTCCTGAAGCTCTTGAACTCTATCTACATTTTTTTTTTTTTTTTTGCATTGTGCTGTTGCAATATGATTGTCTGCTGAGATAACTACATAAATGTCCAGATATACAGGTGTTCCTAATAAATTAGACAGTGAGTGTATAAAGCATGCACTAGTCAGATCATGTACAGTATGTACACCTACTATTAAACATTGAGCTAACTTGCTAACACAACAGGAACTAGCTAAGGGCATGTACTAAGATTATGTAGTTAAATTATCTGTGTATTATAAGACTAGTATAAGTCTTACTGTTATAACGTTTGCAGGTAAGTAGTTAAAAAAAAAATTCTCTGTTCGACTTTGTATTAAACATCATTTTTGTTTCATACTATTAGACTTTCACAAACTGTTGGATTATATGCAATTAAAACATTGTAGTAGCCTGTATTTTTTTTTACTAATTTTGAACTTGTTTAATTTCATTCATTCATTCATCTTCTACCGCTTAACCGAACTACCTCAGGTCACGGGGAGCCTGTGCCTATCTCAGGCGTCATCGGGCATCAAGGCAGGATACACCCTGGACGGAGTGCCAACCCATCACAGGGCACACACACACACACACTCTCATTCACTCACGCAATCACACACTAGGGACAATTTTCCAGAGATGCCAGTCAACCCACCATGCATGTCAGGAAACCCCCGAGGCACGGGGAGAACATGCAAACTCCACACACACAAGGCAGAGGGGGGAATCGAACCCCTAACCTTGGAGGTGTGAGGCGAACGTGCTAACCACTAAGCCACCATGCCCCCTTGTTTAATTTCATTGCATCTAAATTATGTTTTACTTTTGATGTAATTCCAAGAAATATATACAGATATATATATTTTTCAGTTTGATTTTTGATCCTAGAAAAAAAATTGTGGGAGGAGTTATAGCTTTTACCTCTGACACTGGAGACTCCTTCCATAAATGCTTAATAAATAATCCTTACATTTTTTAAAAATGTAAAAAATTCTGTTTATGTGGAGCGTCTGCCATACAGCGCCCTATGTGTACTGGGTATGTGGTAGCTCAGTGGTTAAGGCGTTCGACTACTGATCTGAAGGTCATTGGTTCGAATCCCAGGTCCACCAATTGCCACTGCAGGGCCCCTGAGCAAGGGGGGCCCCCTTAACCCTCAATTGCTCAGGTGTATAAACTGAACTAAAAATGTAAGTCACTCTGGATAAGAGTGTCTGCTAAATGCTGTAAATCTAAATGTATACTGCTACGTTCGTTCGAAAGAATAACGTATTAGAACAAATGCATTCATATGAACCTGTGATTTACCTGGCAGAACAGATATGATGTTCTAGACAAGAAAAAATGAATCAACGCGCTCTGACCAATCGGAACTGAGAATTCAACAGCACTGTGGTATGTATACCTGTTCTTATAAATGACTCACAGCTGAACTGTAAGTAAGATAATGGATTTAATCTTATATGCTCGAATATATGATTGATAAAAAATTCATAAGCGGGTTTATTAAGGCTGTGAATTTAGTCCTCTGATGATGATCTGCTTCTGTTGAACTATTGTTTGACGAACAGTAATAGGGAGGATTTAATGGATTCTCCATAATGCATTGAGAGAGAGAGAGAGAGAGAGAGAGAGAGAGAGAGAGAGAGAGAGAGAGAGAGTGTATCATTGATCACTGGCACATACCTAAACCTGACAATCACAAAGAAAGGTGAGAAGTGCTACCTCAATAACCTCTTTTTCTCTCTCATTGCCCATTCAGCCAGCTGTCACTACCACAGATGAGGTGTGTGTGTGTGTGTTTGTGTGTTTGTGTTTACCCAGTCAAAGCACTGCAGCAGGTGCTAGGGTAATGACAGTCAGCCACAAAATCACCCACTGATGAAATCTTTGAGCTCAGTCTGGCTGTACAGGTAGTCAGTGTACTTCCCTCGTGCCCTCTGATGGAAATAGAAACACCATCAACTTCCTCGCCATGTTCAAAGCATTCTTTGATCTTTAAGATATGTGAGTGTACACACTTTATACATTTCATACTTTCAGATGAAAGGATGCACGTCACTGTCGCTGGTATTAAACATTGAGTTTCCTTTCTATTAAGACCCCTTTACACTAGTTGTTTAGCAGTCCAACATCTTATAAATGTCACATGACTGCTGCATACAATATATAGTGATATAAAGTGTAAAGCTCTAGTTAGCTGCAAGTGATTTTCTTACACTGTGAAAGTCATGCTTTTGTGAAAAACATATATAAGTTCAGGAACGCCAATAGTTTTAAGTTCACTAATAGACCATGTGTTTAAATATTTCGCCGATGCTTTCCACAATCTGTCCCAGAAAAAAAAAATCAAGAGCTTAGATGAAACTTCCTCATCCTTTGACAGAGCGAATCATTCATTGTGTTCAATCTCACTGAGACAAACTTCAAAGGCGACATACAAGCTAGCACCGTGGCAAATTTCTGCCCGAAGCGCTCGGCCAAAAATAAAAAAATAAATAAATAATAGAGAGAAATGTAAAAAAGTTTGATAGCACTGGCCCTGTGTGATGAAACACTTTTCAGCCGTTTCACTCCAGAACTGCATTGTATATTTTACGATTCACTTTCTTTTACACCTTGTTGCATCAACAATATGAGCATGTTTGATGGATTACAGTACCCATAGATTCACCGTGACATAGCAAAAAAATCAGTCCTCTATCAGTGAGCAATAACAGACCTAACATGACATGATCTTTTTTGCACCAGCATGGCCTGACTTAAATTGGCTCATAAAAATAAGTTGTTATCGGTCTATTTTATATGGGTCCTGCCCCCCCTTCATCTGCCCTTTAAAATATGTCCTTTAAGGTCCATATTAATTTTAATAGCCACAACAAATTCATCCTACAGCTTCACTCTGGCTCAAACCTGAGTGCCATATTGGTGACTAACATACACATTATTTTCATAAAAAAATTTTTAAAGTTCGGTGACCTTGCAGACTTCCTAACAGCATGACCTCGTTAAAGTGCCAGAGTCCAAAGATTGTATAGAAATCCTTTAAAAGTTGACCAGTGAGGACAAGTTCTACACTAATGGCCACATTAGGTGTGACAATCAAATCCAAGGACTGTCCTTTGGCACTCATTTGCTCAACCCTGAGCTTCATTTGGATGCTTGTTTAGCATTTAATCACTGGATAAAAGCACCTGCTGTAAGCTGTGAACACTGTGCGTTTATAATGATCAGGTGATCATGGCTTTCTGTTGGTATTTATTTGGAAGGTGGCCCACATACTGTACAGTATGCACATCTACCCCCATTAAGGGTTAGATGTTGGGCCGTACACTACAGAGTGTCCCGTAAGTCCTGGATTATAGGCGTAGTGTTCACTATATGGCCAAAAGTTGCTGGACATCAGACCATCACACCCATATGTGGTACTGATGGACACACACAATTGCCCAGAATGTCTTTGAACACTGTAGCTTACAATTTCCCTTCAGTTTCTCTAAGAGGTCCAAACTTGTTCCAGCCTGACAGTACATCTCTACACAAAGCAAGCTCCATGAAGTCAATTTTTTTTTGAAGCTTGGAGTGAAAGATCTCATTTGCACTGACTCTGGAACTGCAACAGCTCATCAAACCTCTTCGCCTAACACTAGTACCTGATCTTATTAGCTTTTGTAGTTGAATGGACACAAATCTCCACAGACACACTCTAAAATCTAGTGGAAAGCCTTCCCAGAAAAGTAAAGTGTATTAAAACAGCAAACATGGAAACTAAGATGCTCATAAAGCATTGAATGAATATGATGGTCAGGTGTCCACATACTTCTGGCCCCTGACCATGATGTGTCTAAGCAATGAAAAACAAGTAAATCTACTTAAATGAAAAAGCCAAAGCAGACAGACTGCGTAAGTTCAGTAAATAATAACCTTTGCTTTCCGATTTTATTTGTTTTGTTGCTGAACTTCTTTTGACTTTTACGATAGTGATGTGCAATTTGTAAATGAGCATCTTTAACAAGGTACTTAAAAAATAATGAACTGAATCAGCAGAAAATGAAGGAATGACCATTTATTGCTTCTATAATATGTAATGACAAAAAGTTGTTTAGAAATCACTTTGGGACATGCTAGGATTAAAAAATAATCAGCTCTTATTGAGGGGGGGCACGGTGGCTTAGTGGTTAGCACGTTTTCCTCACACCTCCAGGGTCGGGGTTCCATTCCCGCCTCCACCTTGTGTGTGTGGAGTTTGCGTGTTCTCCTCGTGCCTCGGGGGTTTCCTCCGGGTACTCTGGTTTCCTCCCCCGGTCCAAAGACATGCAGGGTATGTTGATTGGCATCTCTGGAAAATTGTCCGTAGTGTGTGATTGCGTGAGTGAATGAGAGTGTGTGTGTGTGTGCCCTGCGATGGGTTGGCACTCTGTCCAGGGTGTATCCTGCCTTGATGCCCGATGACGCCTGAGATAGGCACAGGCTCCCCGTGACCCGAGGTAGTTCGGATAAGCGGTAGAAAATGATAATGAATCATAATGAATGATACCTTATTGAGGTATCACATCACACCTCATCATTGATTTGAATATATTATTCCATTCATTATTGAAATAAAGATATATTAGGAATATATAAGGTTGTACAGTATATATGGTTTCAGTAGTATTGCTTAAATCTTAAAGTCCTTGGTTAACGGAATGGGACATTGCTAAGTACGTAAAACAAAGAGACAAATGATAAAGAGCCCGTCTCCTCAAACGGCCATCAGAGAAAAACAAACTTTAATGCAGTTCACTTTTTTGAGCTGAAGCTGTATATCATGTGCATAAAAAGTAACTTAGGCATAACGCCAGACTGTGTCTCAACACCTTTTTATGCCCTGCCTATCATTCTGGCTGACAGACTCTTCCATCCTGCATCTCAGAGCGGAGACGGCTGTCCTTTCGAAGAATATAGAGTCCCCTTCAAACCTGCGTAATAAATTTCGGTGAGTGGCAAGGGACCAATCATTCTCACTAAGCCTGACGAATGCAGTCTAATCTAGCTCCTGACGGGAGGCCAGCATGTCTGTTCTCCGCTTTCTATCACCCATAAACCTCTCAATCTGCTCACGTGGCCTGGAGGTGCCAGGAAACACAGAGCCAAATATCATCACTTCCTGAGGTTTATGAGCTCAGTACTCTAGCTATACCTGTTAAAAGCATGTCGCACTATTTTCTCCCTCTTTGACAAAAAATGAAGTAAATCTATCTGCTCCCAAGGACGCAGAGACAGCCGGCGGTAATGAAGCAAGCTGGGTACTACATCTTCTCAGATGCATTTTTCTCACTCACTATTTCAAGTCTTCAATTTATTTCTATTTTTTCCATCTATCTGTAGAGATCGAACGGGAAGGCGAAGTACTCCATCTTCATTATTTGTCCGTAGCTCTGACTGCTTTCAGATCTCTAAACCATGCATTTCGTTATATGAATAAACTCCAGTTTTAAGGTGTGCATGGGTTTGTTTGTTTTTTCAGGGAATGCTGAACAAACTTGACTGCATCCAGGTTGAGATTCTCCCCACAGGCTATTCGGGGACTCAAACAGGACAACATGTATAACTTTTCTAGACATTTCTGCATAACAGCCAATACCCAATACCTAAAACTGCACTAAACTGCATACATTTGCATTCACAATAGTCCTCTACAATATTCCTCTGCCACTAATCCATACTCATACAGTATATATGTCCCACAGCATCGTGTAAGCACTTATGTTGATGATCACGACCTTCGTATCTGACCACAGAATACAAAAATTGGTCACTACTACAACTTTTTTCTCCCAGTCCCAATGCACACCTCTTCTCCAGTTTCATGAACTACCACAAGCAGATAAATCCAAACTGGCTCCAGGATGCAATCAAAATGGTTCCTGCCAAAGTTCATAGAATCAAAAGTCTTTATTCCCATTATTTCAGATTTTCTCATTATTTTTTGGATTTCCCAGCTGCCTCGAATATACCATCAGCTTGTAGCTTTGTGTTTGGCCATGTGGGCTCACATGGTCCCTGCCAGCATGCACCCACAGACCTGCTGTCCCTTTGTGGATGATTAGAATCACACAGTGCCTACAAATGAAGCTTTCTTTCTTCTTCTTCTTTTTTAAACACACCTTTCCAGGCTGAGGACTGATCCAGCTCTGTGTTGTATACCTTGATCAACAGCATCGACAGTTGGTTTAGTCCAGCGGCACCGGAGTTGGGTTGATTTCGGTTTTCAGTTTTAGGTTATTGGCAAGAAGGGTTATGCGTTTTAGACTTTTATTCTAAAGTTTTATTCTGAACTTTTGTCACCTAAATTGGTGCAGAGAAATGTGGCCCAAGTGTACAAATGTTGAATTCTAAACATTTAGAATTTCTTACATTATTTGTTTGGATGGATTGATGGACGAATGAAAGGATGGATGGATGGATGGATGGATGGATGGTCAGATGGATGAACAAATGGAAGGATTGATGAAAGGACTACTGGACAAATAGGTGGATGGATGGAAGATGATTGATGATGAACAAACTATTGGACGAATAGAAGGATATGAATGGATAGACAGGTGAACATACAGTATGGATGGATGAATGGATGGATAAATGGAGGGATTGACAGATGGACATGCCCAAACCAAATGCTATTTCCAGTGTTTTCAACCGTTTCTTGACACCGAACTATATCTTTTTCCACATTTGTCTTTTATGTTCATGATCTAAAAATCAGAATGAGAAATCCAGCTGTTTAATGCATGCACAATTCTTGTTCTGCTTTAAGAATCTCTGACCGGACGTTCATCATTGAACAATCTAACAGCAATAGCAAATCCCATAATACCAAGTGCTTAAGTGCCATATATTCAGAACTCTGCTCTGGCTCATGTATGTGCCATGACGCTATGGCCACCTGGACGTTTAATGAGGCTCTAAGAATAGTTTCCTAAAAATCTTAGGATACCTTTGATGCCAGAATGGTTTTAACAGTCAACATTTTAGTATATAACTAGTTCTTGGCTTATTTTGAATTCTTAACTGAGCTGAATTTTTGAGGATTTTAGGAAACCTGGCAACCATAGACTAATCTTCTGTACTGCAAAAACACAAGTTTAAACATAATTACTGTACACAGGATGTTACTGCTGTTTAAAGAGTTATTATTAGAGAATAATATACACAAGAGCATTAATGATGACCTGAGGCACAGCTAGCGATCCTACACTCATTTTACACTAAATATGTCTTCATGGAGCTTGCTTTGTGCACAGCTGCATTGTCATGCTGTAAAAGATTTCAACCGCTTAGTTCCAGTGAAAGGAAAATATCATTCTATAGCACACAAAGACATTTTATTCAAACTTGAAACTTGAAAACTTGAAAAAACACGTATGGATGTGATGTTCAGGTGTCCACAAACTTTTGCCCATATAGTGCACAGGAAAGGATTATATTACAGAGCGTGGTCATGATTCTTGATTTTGTTTTTCATAGTTTTTTTTAATCAAGAACAAATCTCACACAGAAAGCGGCCTCTCTGAGCTTTTAATCAGATTATGACCATCTGCTGCGTGCTGATTAACTTAAACATAATTTGCACCACAAGTGTACACTCTTCTTCCAATATTTTGATTTCATCAGCTTTTAGGAAATATGTTTAGAAGTAGCTTGTAGAGGATTTCATTGTTAATGGTTTGTAAGAGGAAGAACTGAAGGCAATAATAATAATAATAATAATAAAATAATAAATGAATCCCTTTGTGTAAAGTCACCTAGTCCTTTCAGAAGAAAAGGCAATTAACATGTCTGGCTCCAAATATTAATATTAACAAGCAATTAATTCTGTAATTCTCCGGGGGCTGAAATGACACCTGGCTATACTTATTTATAGCCGCAGTGAAAAATAGAGTTATGTTGTTTAATTCAGAGGTTTTTTTTTTATTGCTTTAACGGTTTAAAGGTTCCACATGTCAAGAAATGCTGGCAGATCTGTTGCAGTATTGAATGTTCAGTAATGAAACCAGTGATGGCAAGTAAGAATTTTGCTCTTTAGTCCTTCTAATTTTTTAGTCCTCAAGGGTGAATAGAGTCCCACTGATACCTAGCTGATTAATTAAAGATTTCTGCATGTGTTCCTGATGACTAATGATAATTATGTAACTTATTCATGACCCGAGGTAGTTTTACATGTCCAAACCTTTTCTCAGGGTTGAATGGATTATGCTTTGGTTAGACAGCCAATTAAATGAAGAGGTTTGGGTAAAAACCTGGAGGGGTTTTTTTTTGTCCTGAATTAAGCAGAAATATGAAGACAAGTCACTGGCTAATGATAATACAGTAGTTCTCTGAAAAGCTAAGCGGTAAACATCTGATGTTTAATGTTAAACTGTTTAGAAAGGCAGCATATTAGCTAAATAGGATTACTGGACAAAATGTGTGTGTGTGTTTGTGAGTGTGTGTGTGTGTGTGTGTGTGTGTGTGTGTGTGTGTGTGTGTGTGTTGTGATTAAACCACACTGCTTGGAACCTTGAATTGTTTATCACAGAAAAACAGCTAATTAGCCATATGATTAAAGCTTGTGAGCTTGTGTTGTTTTAGCATAACATTACCTAGCAGAGAGTTTGTTTAACTAGCTAGATGGTTACTCAAAACTGAAAAAACTTCTGCTATTACTAACCAAAAAAGATTTTTAATATAGAAACCTGACAGATTTTTCACTAAGTATCCAGCTAGCTAGCTGAATATACCGTCTATACGGTATAATACCGTCTATACTGAGTATAATTAATGTTATATGCTAACACAGTAGCAAACCAAAAGCATTAGCTGCCTTTCACAAGAAATATAAAAATGTGTTAAGTTTCTGGATGTATAATGACTGACTGATAATGCAGCTAGTATGTAGATTTTTGTACAAAACTTAAAAATATTAAGTCTGTCATTCCTGCCTTGAAAAAAGGTTTATGTAAGTAATACTCACTCAAGCTATTCTTGTGCTGGAAAATATTAAATCAATATTTAATGCAAGTGAGATCCTTACAAGACTTTATACTTGCAAAGTCCCCAGAGTCATTAACATGCATTAACTTTAGCATGAGGTCTCTGTTAGCTCTAAGTGTGTATGTGTCCTACAAATTTGCTCATGGACAGATCATTGATCACTGAAATTTTGTATTCAGAAAACGTTTATTCCTGCAGTTCATGAAAATGTTATAATGCTACGTACGTTGTAGTTTTGAAAAGTTATTATTATTATTAGACTTAGCTTATTTAGCTCATCCTTCATACAGTATGAGTCACGATTAACGAGTTGTTGCTATAGATACCATCAACTATAAACCTATTATAACACTACTGTTCGAGCTGCTATACACTGCTGTATAAATTAATCTAAATCGTCGTTCTAAAGACAGGAAACTTGCAGGCGACCATTAAATCCTTAAACCATAGACCAAATAAACAATAGACACAGTAATACAGTATGCTTCAATTTCCTTTGGCTCATTATTTCAGCTGATGGTGAGATTTAATGTTGTTTAAATTGTTAAATTTAAATTTAATTGTCTTGTACAATACTTGTGCTTTGAGAATAAACAAACTTAATTTATTTATATGCAAATATGAGCTAAAACAAGTTGCCATTTCAACCCTTTCAGTTCTTTTTTTTAACACCATCCTATAAACTTTAATTACTGGAACACATGAAATGAATTGCAACTTTATTACAGTCTCCTGCTGTGTTTTTAAAATATGTTGTTTTTTTTTTAATCCTCCCCAGCGCGCCATTAACGCTGGAGTATTTTCACTTTCATTCGATAAGCAGACCCCCTGCTGATACCGAGGTCGGAGCTCCAGTCTGGTCCTTCTGTGTAAATAAATTGTTGATTTTTTTTTTCTGCCCCAGTATTGATTAACGGTGCACAATGGACAAATGATCTGCTTGAGATTCTCAATTGAGAGAGATGCCTGGACACTAAATCCTTTTTAATGAAGGATCTCATTTACCGTGATCCCTCTTCAAGAGCTTCCTCATGAGGCTCAGATTGAGACAGATTGAATCAATCTCTTCAGCATCTCATAATGCAACACCATGGGAGCACTTATTCTGGCACATTTTGAAATATAATATGTCTTGTTATATAAACATAAGGCAATATTTTATTTATGATTAAATCACATTTACCTAAATCTTCACTTACCCCCAACTTCTTTGTAAATTAGGTAGCCGGAAAAATGGAACTACAGTATATTATCAGCCGCATCACTGCCAGCTTTCTGAACAATTCAAGCTATGCTATATAAAAAAAAACTAAAAAAAATTGAGGGAGGAATGTCTGGGTTTTTGTTTTTGGGCATTAGGAGGTCTTATTTAGATTAGTCAACTAATATGTTGGATATTTGCCACTTGGGCTGTCAGGTAGTCAGAAGACGGTACAGAAATGCAGACGGTAAATAAAGCAAGAACTTTAAATTTCCTCATGTGGATACCTGTAAACTGTCTTTCAACAGAGACCTCAGTGTCTGTCTTTGCTCAAATAGACGATGGGATGGGATGTCTACAGCAGTGTCTGGGAGGTTTTTACACCAGGTTTTACTCTGAAGAAGTACATGAGCTTCCATGCTGCATGCTTTCAATGAATTAATAATTTATTGCAGCTGAATGGTTATCCGCACGAGTGTATTTTAATTTGTATGTCCTTAAAGAGTGTAATATTGTACACAAATAATTGATGTTGTAATTATTTCTACTTATTGCACTGATTCCTTTATTTTTATCATGGATATTGTAGCCTAAAGAAGCACTGGAGCTGGAAATAAATTTAGAGCCTGTGTATGGGAGCCAAAAAATAATGGCTTCACACCTCCAGGGTTGAGGGTCTGATTCCTGCCTCTGCCCTGAGCTTCAGGGGTTTCCTCCTGGTTATAGGTTGATTGGCATCTCTAAATTGTCTATAGGGTGTAAATGGGTGTGTGTTTGAGTGTGTGTAATTGTGCTCTGTAATGGGTTGGTACCCTGTGCAAAGTGTCCCCAATCTTGACCCCCGAATCCCCTGGGATTGACTTCATTCTCCCTGTGACTCTGTGTAGGACAAGTGGTAGAGAACATGAATGGATGGAAGGATAGATGAATGGATTCTCATGATCTCACTTCACTTTATTTCAGGCAACTGAACTTCCTGAAATAAATGAAATCATCACTACACAAGGAAAAGCTGTGTAAAAGCATACTCTTTTTGCTGACTTGTAGTTCTACGAAGGTGAAATGAATCACCGGGCACTATAGATTTCTTTCAAAACCGAACTTGATGATTCAGAGCTTCTTACACCATTTGAAAGTCAATGCCTGAAACCATCTCGTTCTAAAAATCGGATAAAACATCTATTTTACTAGCACTGCACTTACATTCACCACTTATGATGTGTTTGATTTTGAAAACAAAGCAAATAAATCTGGTTTCATTTCATTAATTAAACAATGTGACATGTTCTGAGTGAATCGGTGGAAATCATTCTGCATATGGACATTTTCATTTTGGTTCTTTGTCTTGACTGAAAAGCCTTGAATAGATTCCATACAAATATCAAAGCTGAATTGCTTAGCCAAGGATCATGTGAAAATCATTCCATAAGGCACAAAGTTTTGTCGATGCTTAAAAAAAACATCTAAGACCTTCTTTAAAGGTGTTTGATGGTTGATTGCCTGCTTCGTGACTTGAGCCTCTGCCGCTACTAACACATCCTCCAAGCCTTATGTATAGTAATGGTTCTGTAGCTCTCTGTACTTTCTACAACCCCATATGGTTTTTTCTAGTCTTTTGTTGATAATTTACTTCTGGAGTGCTGGTATTACTGTCAGCTATTTAACAGCTCAGTGCTTAGATTGGATTGTGCTTTACTGGTTAGTCACTTTGGATAAAAGCATTTGTCAAATGAATTCATTCAAAAAGTCCTTCATTTTCCTGGTGTAGGGGTTGTGGTGGGAAAAGTCTGAGAAGGTCAGTTCAAATGAAAATGACATTGGATGAAAAATACTCATAGCCGCATAGCTCCGGTTAGTACAAGAAAATGGAGAAGCCTTTATTTTGCCACATATACATTACATTCATTCATCTTCTACCGCTTATCCGAACTACCTCGGGTCACGGAGAGCCTGTGCCTATCTCAGGCGTCATTGGGCATCAAGGCAGGATACACCCTGGATGGAGTGCCAACCCATCACAGGGCACACACACACTCCTTCACTCACGCAATCACACACTAGGGACAATTTTCCAGAGATGCCAGTCAACCTACCATGCATGTCTTTGGACCGGGGGAGGAAACCGGAGTACCCGGAGGAAACCCCCGAGGCACGGGGAGAACATGCAAACTCCACACACACAAGGCGGAGGCGGGAATCGAACCCCCAACCCTGGAGGTGTGAGGCGAACGTGCTAACCACTAAACCACCGTGCCCCCACATATACATTACAGCACAGTGAAATTCTTTCTTCGCATATCCCAACTTTGTAGGTTGGGGACAGAGCTCAGGGTCAGCCATGATACAGCACCATTTCAGCAGTGAGTATTAAGGGCCTTGCTTAAGGGCCCAACAGTGGCAGCTTGGCAGTGATGGGGCTTGAACCTTAATCAACAACCCAGAGCCTTAACAGCTTAAGCCACCTTTTGATTATTGACATTTACATCCTGTATTTCACAGCACTTTTAAATTCTCAAATCGGTCCTTAATTTAAATGACAGCTTTCTATTAATATACGGTATCACTGTTTCTATAGTAGCTCATTCACAGAGACTTGCTACATGACATTTTGTGACACTCTCCGCTCCAATTTCTACAGAGCTAAAATGACAGAATTATCTCCTGTCTCTTTTTATTTCTGTATGAATAGAGCTTAAATCAACTGGATTAGCTATTAGCAAAAAAGCAGTTTAACGCAGGGCAGGACGATCAAGCCGATTAGCATGATTAAGCCGTAGTTTATGCTTTTTTGTGTTGAAGTGCCTTTGATGCTAAAGACTACATTAGTCATTAATGCAGCCGTATGTTCTGAGATGGAGCGATGATGATTATAATCAGTGTGAAATAATCCCACAGGAATTCTAAGATGTGGGTCATACCATTTTAACCTCAGAGTTAAAGATGGGTGAAAAGAGAACCCACCTTCATGTCTATATAATTTCTTTGTTTCTCTCTCTTTCTTTCTCTCTCTCTCTCTCTCTCTCTCTCTCTCTCTCTCTCTCCCTCTAGGCATAAAATGTAAAATACAACCCTCAAAGCTCTGATGCTCAACATGCTATTGTTTGGATCACGTTAAAAGGAGTTTTTTGAGTGTCGTAGACGGGAATTACTTTAGTGCTAATTGGATAAAGGAAGTATAAGCACCTTATTGAGAGGGCCTGAGGGATGAACATGGCACCTTTTAGTCTTCTTCTCTTACACATCATACAGTAGTCTTTTACGCTGAGGGATCTGAGGAAGGCACTGTGTTTTTACCCACCCAAACATGATGAACATTTTTTTTTATAGCTATAAAAAACAAACAAAAGAGGGAATACTTCAGGAGATATTGCTAAGGTGGATAACACTAGAAGAAATGTTTGTTTCAAATCACTGTAGCCATCAGTCGTGTTTGGGGTTGATCCAGATGGTGTTCTCACCTCTGAAGGGACTTGTACCTGGAAGTCATACTGCATTACTGCAAAACTGCAGCTTAGATTGTCAGACGTGAGAATTACGTCATTTTTCCTCATCACGTCAATTTGAGCTCATAACCTTCTTAACCGGGGACACGGTGGCTTAGTGGTTAGCACGTTCACCTCACACCTCCAGGGTTGGGGGTTCGATTCCGGCCTCCACCTTGTGTGTGTGGAGTTTGCATGTTCTCCCCGTGCCTTGGGGGTTTCCTCCGGGTACTCTGGTTTCCTCCCCCGGTCCAAAGACATGCATGGTAGGTTGATTGGCATCTCTGGAAAATTGTCCGTAGTGTGTGAGTGAATGAGAGTGTGTGTGCCCTGCGATGGGTTGGCACTCCGTCCAGGGTGTATCCTGCCTTGATGCCCGATGACGCCTGAGATAGGCACAGGCTCCCCCCGTGACCTTCTTAACCACTGTGCCACTACTTTTTAGGACACAAACTCAATCTGCAAGAAATCAGACTTTTAGGATATTGTGAATAAAGATTTCAGGATTTGATGGTTAGTGGGGAAGGGGCGGGTTTGTGTTTCAAGAAATTGAGCTCAATATCCGCTGTAGAATCAGTCTGTGATGGTGAGGGATGCACTTATTTCCAGGGATTTCAGAACAGCGTAACAGATATTGCGTCATCGGGTAGGCCTGGCCTATTTGATAATCTAACCCTAACCCTAACCATAACCGTAGTTTTTGGTTGTGTATTTGTTTTTGAAAACAGCTTATCTGTAAGATAATAAAGCATAACAGATATAAAATATAAAATCTACCTGTATGACTGTTTTGTCCTTCATTATCCATCCTAGGTATGCTCTTGTTTTTTTTTTGAAAGAGGGCATTTTTCCAAGACCTTCAGAAACACACCCACTTCGTCATGGTAACAAAACCACTGGAATTTAGTGAATGCCGTGATGGTGAGAGACTATTGATTGAGAAACAAGTTCTCATAAGAAGTAGTAAGATCAAGTCTGTTTCAGGTATCATGAATATCCGAAACTGCAGTAAATGACCAAAGTTTTTTGAGTCTTTAACATGGCACTGGTGAAAGAAGCTCTGCAAAGTGATAACCGTGATTCACACTGTGATTTAGTATATATGGAGAACAAGAAGAATCCTGAGGAACCTCCATTAGTGTGGTGATGAAACCTGAAGTTTCCATGCGTCTGTGTGTTGCAAGATTGTTTCTGAAGGTCATTGTGAACCAAAAGCAATGAAGATCAGGACCAGGGTTATTTTGTTTGGCTGTGAAACACGATACTGATCAAATTGGTCTAAACATTGCAGTACTGGCATAATCATAAAAAAGAGGAATGAATAAAATGAGGTTCTTTGCAGGCAGGACGTGTTTTAGAATGGAAAGCAACATCAGCAAAATCTTTGCAAAAGCCTTAACAAGGATAAAGTCAAGGGGTGACAGCATGTAGACTAAAAAATGGCTCAGGGGAGTTCACATATCTAACAGCATTTGGCTTATAGAGAAGTTGTTTTATAAAGCAGGGTTTTCAACAGAGCAGCTGTCACTGACATTTTCATGTTACACTTGAACCACCAATGTGTCCAAAGATTGCATTGAAGTTTGGTCAGTGTATCTGCATCGAATCCTTTGCTTTAAACCTGTATTTTTTTTTTTTACATTTGAATGATGTATGTTTACAAGCTTTTTTATAAAGGCACTTTACACTACAGTGCTAGCATGGATATAAGTGAACAAAAGCAGAAGAAGGAGCCTTTATTTTTGTCACATATACACTACAACATAGTGAAAGTCTTTCTTTGCAGATCCCAACTTTAGGAGCACAGGGTCAGCCATAATACAGCACCACTGGAGCAGAGAGGGTTAAGGGACCAACAGTGGCAGCTTGGCAGTGCTGGTGCTTGAACCCCGATCAACAACCCAGAGCCTTACCTCTTGAGCCTCCACTGCCCCAACTACAGTAAGTAGTATCTCCGTTACGGCAAATCTTTATGTATCATCCTGTAATTCCCAACAGCTCTATATTCTAGACTCATGTTGCCTCAACAATAAAAATACAATGTATAATCTGAAATTATGTATAATGTATAATGCTTGGGGCACGGTGGCTTAGTGGTTAGCACGTTCGCCTCACACCTCCGGGGTTGGGGGTTCGATTCCCGCCTCCGCCTTGTGTGTGTGGAGTTTGCATGTTCTCCCCGTGCCTCGGGGGTTTCCTCTGGGTACTCCGGTTTCCTCCCCCGGTCCAAAGACATGCATGGTAGGTTGATTGGCATCTCTGGAAAATTGTTCATAGTGTGTGATTGCGTGAGTGAATGAGAGTGTGTGTGTGCCCTGCGATGGGTTGACACTCCGTCCAGGGTGTATCCTGCCTTGCTGCCCGATGACGCCTGAGATAGGCACAGGTTCCCGAGGTAGTTCGGATAAGCGGTAGAAAATGAGTGAGAGTGAGTGAGAAAGTATAATGCCTTTCATAATATCTGTATATGCAGCTAGTTAGTCACTGGGTTTAAATGAGTGATGACTTACACAATACTCAACTAGTTTAATAGACATGATTTTGATTTAAAGTGTTTGACCTTTTGTCAAGTGTTTTAAAAAAAAACAGGACACTTGGACACTTGGAACATGGATTTGGACCCAGGACCAGGTGATGAAGATGATTAGCATGATTAAGCATTAAGCTCATTAGTCGTATATTCGTAGATAAAATGGTCATGCTTTTAATCTTGTTAGCTAATTTAGATCTCTGTTATTTGGCGGTCTCTTGTGTAGGGCATACTACTTTTCTTCTGAGAAAGGGCAAACAATATACTGTAGGAGTTACCCTCAGGGCTTTCTCATTCCACTCAGTATCGTTTTCTGGCGAATAATCTGCCAAACTCTGCTGCTCAATATGGTGGTACGTTGAGCATGCTGAGAGGAGTTCTTAGGGGTCACTGGAGGATTTGTTTTGGCACTAATTGTTTAAAGGATGTACAAAATCCCCCAGTGAGAGGGCTTGATGAATGGACAGGGTACTCTTTAAACTTCTACATCCTACACATCACACTGAGGGATCTGACGAAGCCATCGTGTTGTCACCCGCCCACATGTGATGAACACGTAGATTTTATAGCTGAGAAAAAGCGTAAAACAAAAACGTGGAAAAGACTTTAATGGAAATGCTGAGGCTATTGAAATGAAAGAAATTTGGTTAAAATAACATGAGAATTATAAAGATGTAACGTAGCTTAGACATCGAAATCGAGCTCACTCAAAAATCAGAATTGTAGAGACTTTTATTGTTTAAAAAAGGCGTTTATCTATAACGTTAATTGGCAGAAAACTGCAAATACGGCAACCAAAAGCCGAACCCTAACCCAACCGAAATTTCACTATTCTTATGACCAGAGTTGTAGCACAAACAAAATATTAATGCAAACAATCCATTCGATACTAAATAAAAATAACATTTATTGATTTGGTCTTCGGTCGTTCACTCATTTTCTACCGCTTATCCGAACTACCTCGGGTCACCGGGAGCCTGTGCCTATCTCAGGCGTCATCGGGCATCAAGGCAGGATACACCCTGGACGGAGTGCCAACCCATCACAGGGCACACACACACACTCTCATTCACTCACGCAATCACACACTACGGACAATTTTCCAGAGAAGCCAATCAACCTACCATGCATGTCTTTGGACCGGGGGAGGAAACCGGAGTACCCGGAGGAAACCCCCGAGGCACGGGGAGAACATGCAAACTCCACACACACAAGGTGGAGGCGGGAATCGAACCCCCAACCCTGGAGGTGTGAGGCGAACGTGCTAACCATCAGTTAATTCAAATGCAAATCATAAGGTAAAGCTAGCTGGATCCCAGACAGATGCACATCATTCATCGTTAGTCGTGTTCATCTCGGCTGTTTTACTGCACTGAACCGAGAGTAAATAGTTTTTTTTTTCCCTTATTCAGTTTTAACCTTAAGTTTCACTACACTTTACTTAAAGTTTTTTTTTTTTTTTTAAAGGAAAAGAAAAGAAAAATGCTGTAACTGCAGTTTGAGAACAATCTTAGTCAGGTTGCAGCAAGAAGAATGTTAAAATTCAGGGCATGCATACAGCTATGAACGAAGGGAGACAGCAGCGGAATGAGTGCAGGTCTCTCTAGCACTCCAGCTAATCAGATAACAAGAAAAGGGGGCGGCAGGCCGTGCAGAACATTTTAAGGGCAAGTCGACGTCCCTGAAACTCGAGGAAAGATGAGAGGAAGAGAGACAGAAAAAGAAAAGGGAATTCAGTTGAGAAGGAAAGATCTTGATCAGGTTTACAGTATTGCCTGCATCTCCTTGTGGGTTTTCAGCTTTAATTGCTTTTGTTATTGATGTCAGCAAAGCAAAGTGCACCTCCCTGCTGCTTGAATAATTCATAGCGGTGTATTATTAGTAAGCTGAGGTGGAACTGCAGCGCTCAAAGTGCGGCGTAGTGCGCGACTGTTCTGAAACGCGTTCCTGCACACGAATTACACTTAATGAGAAATGTTTCAGAGAGAACGGGACAAACGTGCTGTTGTTCAGCTGCTGCTTTAAAGTGCCCTGTTCCATCAGCGATGACATGCTAATCCTTATGATGAAATTAATCACAGAGATCACAGAGAACACTGAAGCTAAATCAGGCAGCACGCAGTGGGCTAAATTTTAAGTGGCCAGGTTGTTCAGATGGTGTTGATTTTCTTTAACAGCGGCTCTGTCAGTTACAGTGGCAATCATTCATAACTGCATCACCAAATACACACAGACTTGTATGGTGGACTCATGGGTGTGTGTGTGTATTCATGTGTGTCTGCGTGTCTTCCTGTGTGTGTGTGTACGTCTTCATGTGTGTGTGTGTGTGTGTGTGTACGTCTTCATGTGTGTGTGTCTGCATGTCTTCCTGTGTGTGTGTGTATGTCCTCATGTGTGTGTGTTTGTGTGTCTGCATGTCTTCCTGTGTGTGTGCACGTCTTCATGTGTGTGTGTTTGTGTGTCTGCATGTCTTCCTGTGTGTGTGTGTGTGTGTACGTCTTCATGTGTGTGTGTTTGTGTGTCTTCGTGTCTTCCTGTGTGTGTGTGTGTGTGTGTGTGTACGTCTTCATGTGTGTGTGTTTGGGTGTCTGCATGTCTTCCTGTGTGTGTGTACGTCTTCATGTGTGTGTGTTTGTGTGTCTGCATGTCTTCCTGTGTGTGTGTATATACGTCTTCATGTGTGTGTGTTTGTGTGTCTGCATGTCTTCCTGTGTGTGTGTGTGTGTGTGTGTGTGTATGTCCTCATGTGTGTGTGTTTGTGTGTCTGCATGTCTTCCTGTGTGTGTGTGTGTGTGTGTGTGTACGTCTTCATGTGTGTGTGTTTGTGTGTCTGCATGTCTTCCTGTGTGTGTGTACGTCTTCATGTGTGGGTGTTTGTGTCTGCGTGTCTTCCTGTGTGTGTGTACGTCTTCATGTGTGGGTGTTTGTGTCTGCGTGTCTTCCTGTGTGTGTGTACGTCTTCATGTGTGGGTGTTTGTGTCTTCGTGTGTGTGTTTGATATTTTGCCTCGCATTATTATTCTTATTATACACGCATTGAGCCATAATGATATAATTCATCACTCAACCCACTAGTTTTTTGCTTGAGCTGTTGATAGATATCAGATTTATCCGTCATCGTATGCACTTGACCTCTCACGATGACTCACTGCGAGACTCGGATTGTCCGGTGTGCATTTCAAATCGTTGTTTTCTCCACTTCTTATCATCTATTGATTTTGCTGTTTGCCTGAAGATCGACCTCTGCCTCCTTGCCCACCGTTTGCCTCACGATTTGAATTGTTAATAAACTGCTCTGTCTGCCTCGACCTCGCCACAGCCAGCAGACAGCTAATCCCTCTGATGCTGTTACTGAGGATTCCTTACACCCAGGCTATTCAGTTGGCAGCACGCGGGCTGGACTCGACCTGCAAGGTAATTCGTTCCGGCTCTTCAAGTAACCAACTGTGAACATTTTTAGTATTATTTCTTCTGTTTCGTTCTTCCTTCGTTTTTTTTTTCTCACAAAAAATCGTGAAATTCTGTGAAACAATATTAACTCTACTCTACAACCCCAGCTCTACTTACACGTGCGAATCGTCCTTCTCACAAATGAAAGGCATTAAATCGAGTAATCACACGTCCGTACATAATTACAATACGAGCACGTTTAAATGTAGGTAAAAAAGCTTACTTGTGTGTCTCAAGGTGCAAACAAACAACAAATGGACTCCTACTGTATATTGTTGTTGTGTCATCCCTCGTATTGAAAGCCAGATCTCTCCGGCCCATCATTTGGGATGCTTTGCATGAAATGGTCCCCATGACAGACTAATTGAATAGCTTTGCTTAAACCCTGAGCGCAGTCACGAACATCAGCCGTGACTCGCAACTAAAGGGACGTCTGTCTATTGTAATAGAGCAAGTGCAGAGGAGAGAACTGGTGTGAGACACGATATAAAAGAAAAAAGCTAGAAAGGCTTCACGGATCTCATCACTCAGACTCTTATGATGAGAAAAGAGAGATTCTTTGGAGGTCAGAGGTCATGTGATGGAAAATTGAATTGATCCTCTCAACTGTATAAGAAGGTTTAAACCCTATCGCGTGGGTTCATGTCTCAGAGAGAAGAGATTGGAACCGTTTGAATGCATTCGACGAACCGGCGAAGTAAAAAATGTCTTTGTCGACCTGATTTTTTTCTCACAAAACCGATTATGAACATTCGAATGTTCCGGAATAAACAGTCAGCAGGGTGCAGTATGATGCACTGAGGAAAAATATTAGCGGTCCTGCTGAGACGTGATTGGCATCCACCTGTGCATCACCTTATTTTTTCTCCCAATTCCCAGCTGTATATATTTCCATTTATCTTTTCCCCCCTCATGTCTGCCCTTGATGGCGACCTTGAGTCAACTTCAGTACATTATTAAAGTGTAAACTTGCACCACTGATGCGCTGGTATAAATGTTTTGAACCCACATGCTGGGACAAAATCAAAACAGCTCAAGCAGCCGCACAAAAATATCCTTTAAACATGAACATAATACAGGGTGCGCCGTCCGTTCTACATAGATTAATCTGCAGAAATACACAAGTTTATGTGGGGTTTTTGGTCCAAACAGATGTGTCCGAGGTCCTCGTTTCAACACCGCAGGACAAAGTTCCCAGTAAGCGTCAAAGCTGCTATGTTTTGGGGTGTAATGGAATCCACAATGCAATACACCTTCTACTGTATAATAAATATGCATGAAATGTGTTTAGAAAATACACAAAAACGAAGCAGGTATTCTGACATGATTTTAGATCCCAGAGGAAATTCAAGAAAGGATGTGTCAAAAGTGGGATTCAAACCCACACCTCCATTCAGAGACTAGAAGACCCGATTATGCAGAAGGGAACAACCCTTGAGTCTGGCGCATTAGCCCACTCGGCCATCCTGAAGCACATTGTCTGTCCTGACACACATTGGCCATCCTGACAACTTGGACATCCTGACACATTGGCCATCCTGACACACATTGGCCATCCTGACACACATTGGCCATCCTGACACATTGGTCGTCCTGACACACGATAGCCATCCTGACACACATTGGCCATCCTGAAACCTTGGACATCCTGAAACATGTTGGTCGTCCTGACACACGATAGCCATCCTGACACACATTGGCCATCCTGACACACATTGGCCATCCTGACACATTGGTCGTCCTGACACACGATAGCCATCCTGACACACATTGGCCATCTTGACACACATTGGCCATCCTGACACACATTGGCCATCTTGACACACATTGGCCATCCTGACACACAATAGCCATCCTGACACACATTGGCCATCCTGACACACATTGGCCATCCTGACACACATTGGCCATCCTGACACACATTGGCCATCCTGACACACATTGGCCATCCTGACACACATTGGCCATCCTGACACACATTAGCCATCCTGACACACATTAGCCATCCTGACACACATTAGCCATCCTGACACACATTAGCCATCCTGAAACATGTTGGTCGTCCTGACACACGATAGCCATCCTGACACACATTGGCCATCCTGACACACATTGGACATCCTGAAACACATTGGCCATCCTGACACATCAGGATGCATCCATTTTGCATCCATATGTGAATCTGACGAGAAGCATTACAGTCAAAATTTTACCTATTTGAGTCAACAAACACAAAGTGCTAGAGTTCAGTTTTTGTTATTATCCTCTCTCCACTCCTTTCATTGCTTTGTTGTTCTACTGCCAGGCTATTCAATTGGCAGCCTTTCAAGTATCCTAGTGTGAAGAGGACATCTCTAGGATAAATTTAGTTCAGTCAGACATCGGACCCTTCAGTTACGAAGTGACGTGTGTCTGTTCCATTCAGCACAAGCCTCTGTCGCAGGACATAGCAGGAGTCACGTGATATTAGGCGAGTGGCTCGAGCAGCCTCTCCTGTGAGACACGATGACTGACAGGACGATTACAGATGAGGACTTTTGCTAGTATCATTACTTCTGTTCATTTCTTCCTTCAAAAAAATGGGAAATTTTCAATGAGTGTGATATGGCTCTCTGATTTACCCATTTGAATGTAGAAAAATGTCTACTTGGGCATCTTACAATCTACTGATGTTGTAATGCAGTTTTAAAATACAACCCGAGCATGTTTAAATGTAGGGAAACGCTTAATTGATGTCTTTTGGTGCAAAAATACAAAGTGACGTGACATACAGCTAAGTACGGTGACCCATACTCAGAATTCTTTCTCTGCATTTAACCCATCCAAAGTGCACACACACAGCAGTGAACACACACACCGTGAACACACACCTGGAGCAGTGGGCAGCCATTTATGCTGCGGCGCCCGGGGAGCAGTGTGGGGGGTTCGTCAAGGAGACTGTTCTGCATAATCGGGTCTTCTGTGGTCAAGGGCATCTCAGTCGTGGTATTGCCGGCCCGAGACTCGAACCCCGGCCAGAGATTTGAACCCACAACCTTAGGGTTAGGAGTCAAACTCTCTAACCATTAATCCACGACTTCCCCCCATTAGTCCACGACTTTCCCCCCATTAGTCCACGACTTTCCCCCCATTAGTCCACGACTTTCCCCCCATTAGTCCACGACTTTCCCCCCATTAGTCCACGACTTCCCCCCAGAAATATGGGTTCCTATATTCTTGTTGTGTCATCAATCATATTGGGATGCTTTTCATAAACTGGCCCAATAAAAAACTTATTAAATATCCCTGGCCTACTGTGTTCACTTCTTGTGCGTTAATAAGTATTTAATAATCTATAATCTATGGTTCTTCTTCTTCTTAGCTTCCCGAAAGCATTTCTCACTCTTCCTGTCTCATAAGACTATAAGACTATCTCTGTGCCACGTTTCCTCACAGCTCTGATAAAACCACTAACCCAAATAGAATTGCGCCTCCAGTATGTAAATTTCAATGAGGTAAGAAATAGAAAATCTAACTCCGTCCATGAAGCTGTCTTCACACACACACTTTATGTGTTACGTTGTCAGGCACATCACACATCAGCCCAGAGCGTGCTCTTTCTCAGCTCTCAGCCTTGTGCCTGAGTAAATAGCAGCCAGAACAGAGGTGTTCTCATCGAGCAGGCTAAAACCAAGAACATGGTCCCCACCGTCTTGTTTGCTCTTGTGTGGATTCTATGACCTTGTGGTCCTTTTCTGTGTGGACGCATTAATCTT
Organism: Tachysurus vachellii; assembly: GCF_030014155.1. NCBI lineage: Eukaryota > Metazoa > Chordata > Actinopteri > Siluriformes > Bagridae > Tachysurus > Tachysurus vachellii. The sequence goes on along the minus strand of NC_083484.1, from coordinate 13,326,721 downwards.
TTTTCGGCAGGTAAATATCACACGGCTTAATGGCTTTAAGATGCTGCTTTATAACGGGGATGGTATGAGTTATGGACAAAATCTGTGGTGCTGTGATCGAGTTCACAAGTTCACAATGAAACACTGTGCCTCATAGCAACAAGCTAGAGTGAAACATTTGGGTTTAAAGTGCTAGCACTACTAGGTTTTCCTTTCTGACTGCAAGAAGCTCATTTGCACATGGAAGGAAAAAAACAGTCTACTACATTTACTTAACTTGATTTTTCATCCCATGCTACAAATTACACATCAAGCAGTCTTATTCACATCATTTGGCAGACGCCCTTATCCAGAGCAACTTATATTTTAAATCTTAATTTACGCAACTAAGCAATGGAGGGTTAAGGACCTTGCTCAGGGACCCAACTGTGGCAGCTTGAAAGACCTGGGATTCAAACTCACAACCTTCTGTGATCGTATTCATAAAGATTCTAAGAAGCTTCATCTCAGAGAGTGCTTAATTTAGCTTAAAACTTTCTAACTAGGAATCTTATCTTAAGAGAGATTCAGGACCGATCTCTGAGGAGGCGGGGCTAAACCCGTTACTAGGTGACATTCTTTTGAAAACTGGGATTGATTGTCTAATAAAAAAATAGGGATCTTTTATAATATATAAAAGAATATTATTCATAGAGATGCGCTAAAATTTGTATGTTACAAATGTAATGTAATGTAAATGTAAACATCGACACAGCACAGAAATATAATAGAGCCAGATTATATCATTTCTGCCGCTATGGCATTTCGGCTCTGTTTCTGAGATGTTAGCATATCTCTAAATGCCACAGCGGCAGAATATATATATATATATATATATATATATATATATATATATATATATATATATATATATATATATATATATATATTCTGTTAGAGAGTTATATATATATAACATACATACATACACATTTTATGTATGGTATTTTACTGCAAGTTGTAGAGTGTATTTAATGTAGCTGTGTCTCGATTCTGATTGGTCAGAAGGTGATGAATATTTAATAATAGGAGTCTGATAGCAGTCTGAGGTAAAACTGGACCTTTATTTTATCTTATTACTTGAAGAGAAAGAATATGTGAAGTGACGGAATGATGGTTTGTGGCTTTTTGGATAAAAATGACATTTTCTTTTACAAATAAAAAACTTCTTAATGTTGGCAAATTGAGTCATGTTATAAAAATCCCACATTAAAACCAACTCCTGTGTTGTTGATACTTTTTCCTACTATGTCGAACCCCCGAGTGTTTTATTTCCTACTTATTTCCACACATTGAACTAAACTGCTTTCTATTTAACAAATGAATGCTAAAAATCCACCTGATATGTTGATTCCATCCTGATGTTCGCCGCAGGACGTTCAGAGAAAGCTTCCTTTTTCATGTGAAGTTTTCTGCCTTTTGGTTTTTGCCCTTGCTTCTATGGAGGTAATTAAATTGCCTTGGTTTTATTTTAAAATGCAGTGGGTTGCAGACTGCTGTGCGTGTCATCATCAAACAAAAGTCTTGTGGTTAAAAGACCTCAGCGTGTACAGATGAGGTTTCAGAAGCCAGACTTCACTCATCTCATCACTGTGTTTTGATGTCTGTACAACAAGAAAAGACAAAAAAAATGCTTGTTTTAGTGGGATTGATGCTCTACAGGACTTACAGTGTGCAGTTAAAGCGTTATGATTTCTATTTATGTAACAGAACACTTCTTTGAATCGTCTTTTGTTGCTGAGATGTTGCTGAGAATTGTTTCAAGCAGGGTTTGTCTTGTATAATGCAGATTCCTCAAGGGTTCTTTGGATGGGTTCTAGCATCATGAACAAAGTTCTACCGAACCTCAATTTACAATGAAATGTTCGCTTTTTACTTTTTTTTTCAAAGAATCCTTAATGTTTTCAACACAAACTAGTCACAGAATTATTATTATTATTATTATTATTATTATTATTATTATTAAACACATTAGCACTGTTGAATTCTCAATTCTGATTGGTCAGAAGGTGTTGATTAAATATTGGGGATAGCTTAGTGGTGACGGTGTTGGATAACCAATTGGAGTGTCTCGGGTACACCAAGCTAACAATGCCGGGCCCCTGAGTATGGCCCTTAACCCTCAATTGCTCAATTGTTATGAAAAAGAAACATAAGTCACTCTGGATAAATGGTAATTTTCTATAACAGCAGTTCCGACAGTCATTCCACCTGTTATTCAAATCACAAGTTTATATTCATTCATCATTGTTTTATCAGTTTCTATAGAGACGGCTTATTCACAGGGACTTACATGGCAGATGAGCTACATAACCTAAGGCTAATAATAAACGTTCAAGTTTACATCAAAACTACTGTATGAAGCTTAAGGAGTCGGTTATGTTATGTCATGTCTTATTTACAGAAGGAGTCTCCAGATTCAGTGCTTTGTAATTTGCTTTGATTTATTTTTTTTCTGAAACAGGCAAGTTATCAGGATATAGGATATGCTGTAACTAATCTGTTTTATATTTATAACTTATTTTATTATAATATAATCCAAAAGTTTAAGATTAATATTAGACTTATATTTAAACGTGTTTGTATTTGTCCCCACTGAACAAGTCTGAGGTGACTGAGGCGACTGTGGTGAGGAAAAACTCCCTTAGATGGAAGAGGAAGAAACCTTGAGAGGAACCAGACTTAAAAGTGAACCTCATCCTCATTTGGGTGACACTGGAGGGTGTGATTATAAACTGTTATAAACACCAGAGAGTGTTATTATGACTAATGTCCTTTCTAAAGTCAGATACAGTCTGACTATTGTATATTGATTAAGAGGTTGTTGTTCTCAAAGACCACATGGAGTTGACATCTCCTGTTTGAATGTGTGAATCCTCATAAAGTGGAATCCAACTGATGCTGGTACATCTCTAGATGCCTCAGGATCCTCACAGGGTTAATGCCTCTTCTCACTGAAGATCTCAATTCTTCGTGAAACAGAACACAACTGGAGTAGGTAGAAGTGTAATGTAAGTGATAACAGGAAGTATCTGGTTTTAAGAACACAACATTAAGTTTAAATACATGATGTTCTTCAGGAGATCAGCACTTCAGGAAGTGCTTTTATAGGTATTGATTAGTTTATGCTTCATGCCTTACATTTCTTCTCAAAAAATATCTGAAAAAGTCGGGTTGACTGATGATGTAGAACTATTTGTGTTTCTCTTAAAAAGCTTTCAGCTCATGAGTATAACAGCGTTTTATTGCAAAAGATGCACACTAAAGCTGTTGAGGTATCCAGAGACTTTAAAAATATATATTAATTAGCTTAATGTACGAGATGTAAATGTACGAGATGTAAATGTACGAGACGTAAATGTACGAGATGTTTCACTTGTAGGTGAAATCTATCATCATTTTTTTTTTCAGAGCAGCTTTCAGGACGTTTATTAATTTCAGATGTTGAGTTTTGCCTACCGCAAATGTATCAAGGCTGTTTACTCCCTCCCTCATCATCCTTTCCACCTGCTATTAAATACTGATGGTACATTTACTCAAGTGTTTAAATTCGGGGAAGGTAATATGGTGTAAGAAGGATGTGTCAAGGATTTGTGAATTCTCAAAGCTCTAGAAGCTAATATGCATCATAAACGTAGAATAGAGATATTCAGTTAGCAGCCTGTGGGTCAGAGCTGGACTTTAAATACATTCAAGGACCCTGTATTGAATATTAGTAGCTATTGCAATAAGAAAAAGTATGCATTAAGGATTTTCATGCATTAAGAAGGGAACAATTGGTTATCTCCTGTTTGATTTAGTGAGTGGAAGGAAATGAATGTGACTAACCCGAGTTTGACCTTGAGAAACTTTTACTCGTATGCCTGAGAGAAATAAACAAATCAACCATAAACCCTACCATAAAATCAGAATACGTCCATTTTTTCCGACCAAAGAGAAATGAATATGCAAACACTGAGCATAGATATTTTCTTTAAAAAAGAAACAAAGCTTAATCTGGCTTTGCAATAAACATTGACACTCAGAGGTAGGGTTGCCAGGTCTCAGCAAAATAAATAGACGGAGAAAACCGGGTAACAAACGGCTCACAACAACAACAAGAAGGACTCAGCAAAAAACACGCAAGACAACAGGTATAAAGAGGGAAGGTAATTAGCAAGACATGAGGAACAGGCATGCAGAGGTAAGAATGGGATGAGGATAGGGTAGGAAGGGGCTTGTGAAGGCAACTGGGCTTAAAGTGCAGTGTAATAAAATGGGTCTGAAGACAGTCACAGTCACAGTCACAACCTTTCTAGCCCCTTTCTGAGCATAGATATTTTCTTTAAAAAAAGAAATAAAGCTTAATCTGGTTTTGCAATAAACATTGACACTCAGAGGTAGGGTTGCCAGGTCTCAGCAAAATAAATAGACGGAGAAAACCGGGTAACAAACGGCTCACAACAACAACAACAAGGACTCAGCAAAAAACACGCAAGACAACAGGTATAAAGAGTGAAGGTAATTAGCAAGACATGAGGAACAGGCATGCAGAGGTAAGAATGGGATGAGGATAGGGTCGGGCAAACAGACATGAGAACACAAAAACAACAAAATCACATGACAAAAAACAAATCACAGCTTAAACACCATGGGGCAATTGTCCAAACCATCATGACATCATGGTTTCTCTTTTTTTTAAGCTAACATCCCAAAAAACAACCAAACAACCAAACTCAAATTTGGTATAAAATAAAAACAAAAAACAGGTGAAATCACCTGGGCGGCAAACCAATGATGTGACAGGAGCTAAAACATGAACTAGCAGATCTCCAGAAACACATTGAGTTCAATTCTAAAAACTATGATGATCCCTGATCCCTTGATCCCTGTAATGGATGATGTGTTTGAATATAAAACACCTTTGCGTTTCCATCTGACTGCCTCTGATGCCTCAGCAGTGCACACAAACGCTTGCAAATGTGTTCAAAGGCCTGTGACTGTGACTTCAGACCCATTTTATTACCCTGCACTTTAAGCCCAGTTGCCTTCACAAGCCCCTTTCTAGCGTGTTAATAAACCCAAATGATTGAAGGTGGCACTGAATGAAAGAGCCGGCTGTTTATCAGGGGACGGCTGCTGACACGCTGGAAGCCAGAAATGTGCAAAGTGAAATTAGGAAAGAAATGAAGGTAAAGGACCTTAGTGGTGGAAAGACTTACAGCAACATTATACCTGCTCACAGAGGAATAAACCAGAATGGAACTGGGAAATTACTTCTACTGTGAAATTACTGAAGCTTTAAAATGTGATTGTTGTTTTTTTTTCTTGTTTTATTATTGTAGATTTTAGAGACATATGTAAAAGTATCAGTTACTGTTGATGGCATACATCAAAATAAACACATTACTCCACACAGGCGCTATACTATTTTATACTATATTTATTATTATTATTATTATTGGTACATTCAGAAAGGTCACATTCAAAGCCCCTTTGTTGTAAGACAGAACCATTACTCTATTTCCTCTCTGTCTGTCTGTCTGTCTGTCTGTCTGTCTGTCTCTCTCTCTCTCTCTTTGTCTCTCTCTAGCTCTTTCTCCTTCTCTCTCTCTCTCTCTCTCTCTCTCTCTCGCTCTCTCTCTCTCTCTCTCTCACTCCCTCTCTCTCTCTTTCTCTCTCTCTTTCTCTCTCTCTCACTCCCTCTCACTCACTTTCTCTTTCTCTCTCACTCCCTCTCTCTCTCTCTGTCACTCACTTTCTCTTTCTCTCTCACTCCCTCTCTCTCCCTCTCTCACTCCCTCTCACTCTCTCTCTCTCGCTCACTCCCTCTCACTCACTTTCTCTCTCACTCCCTCTCTCTCTCTCTCTCTCTCTCTCTCTCACTTTCTCTCTGTCTCTCTCACTCACTTTCTCTTTCTCTCTCACTCCCTCTCTGTCTCTCTCTCACTCACTTTCTCTTTCTCTCTCACTCCCTCTCTCTCTCTCTCTCTCTCTCTCTCTCTCTCTCTCTCTCTCTGTCTCTGTCTCTTTGCATATATATTAAGATGATAAGATAAACCAGTATGGCCTGGTGATGGCACTATGGTGTCATGGTATATTTCCATTTTGTGTCATGTTTTGGAAGCTGTGAGGCAAAGATCCTGTTATTTCATCCTGTTTCTTTACTCAAACCAACAAAAAAGCCTGAAAACCGATTAAGGTCTCTGAGGTAATTGACATAATATGTAAAAACTTGTTTCCAATCACCGAGCGACAGAATCAAAACGAGTCCACCTTAGAGCAATTCAATTAACCTCTCGTGTGGTGTCATGACTATTACAACAGACAGTAAACACTGTTTCGGGGCTTGCTGTGTACCATTAAAAATATCACCAGGATAAAAAGAAGCAAAAAAAATAAATAAAAATAGACAAATAGACAGGAGGCAAAAATATGACAGAAAAAGGTTTATTGTAGACATTTCAGGACAGTTAAAGGTTTAGAAAGGGAAAAAATGCCTTTCTCTGTATCTCTGTCTCACAGACACCTTGCAGTGTGTTAAAAAATGACCTTCAAAGCCCAGAAGTCTAAAGCTTTCCTCCTTTTGTGTGCCCCAGTTCTTCAGAATTGGAAATATTTTCAACATGTGTATGTGTGTGTGTGTGTGTGTGTGTGTGTGTGTGTGTGTGTGTTTGTGTGTGTCTGTGTGTGTGTGTGTGTGTTTGTATACATTACAAACACTACATAGGTATTTATGACTATGTAGTGTTTGTAATGTATACAAACACACACACACATACATGCACATGTTGAAAATGTGTGTGTGTGTGTGTGTGTTTGTATACATTACAAACACTACATAGTCATAAATACCTATGTAGTGTTTGTATACATTACAAACACTACATAGTCCTAAATACCTATGTAGTGTTTGTATACATTACAAACACTACATACTGTAGTCATAAATACCTATGCAGTGTTTGTATACATTACAAACACTACATAGTCATAAATACCTATGTCGTGTTTGTATACATTACAAACACTACATAGTCCTAAATACCTATGTAGTGTTTGTATACATTACAAACACTACATAGTCCTAAATACCTATGTAGTGTTTGTATACATTACAAACACTACATAGGTATTTATGACTCCAAAAAAAATAAATTCATCACATTTATATGAACCAATACACATAGATATAATTTCTTACAGAATACTCAAATTTTTCAGATCTTAGTTTGGAGATGATCCTGTCTGTACACACACACACACACACACACACACACACACACACACACACACATACACATGTTGAAAATATTCATATAAATGTGATGAATTTATTTTTTTGGAGTCATAAATACCTATGTATGTAGTATTTAGGACTATGTAGTGTTTGTAATGTATGCAAACACTACATAGGTATTTATGACTATGTAGTGTTTGTAATGTATACAATCACACACACACACACACACACATATTTTGAACATGTGCATGTATGTTTGTGTGTGTGTGTGTGTGTTTGTATACATTACAAACACTACATAGTCCTAAATACTACATACATAGGTATTTATGACTCCAAAAAAATTAATTCATCACATTTATATGAACCAATACACATAGATATCCATTTCTTAGAGAATACTCAGATTTTTCAGATCTTAGTTTGGAGATGATCCTGTCTGTACCAGCATGGATTTAATTTTTCTCCAAAGGCAGTGTTTAAGGTTGCCAGTTTGATTTAATGTTGCCACCAGTTAGACAGGGCTTTTAAATATTTATACCACAGGAGTAATTTAATTAGAGATTTACACTATCATCTATCAGGGTGTGGATGCGTATTGGCCACGTTGCATTTTAACGGAACAAACAAACTGCCCTGTAAAAAGAAGATAAAGATTTATTGAAACGACGGCGACACCGAACTATTATTCGGAATTAGCTGCAGCCTTACAGCAGCCTGTCGTCTATTCGGCCACCGAGCTGAAAGCTTGTCAAAATAATGGAGATTTATCAAGGCAACGTTTGTATCAGATGCTGCCAGACACCCACTGACTCAAATATAATGCATAATTCAAAAGATGGCTGACAAACACAAGCGAAAGGAAAAGGTCAAATAAACACCGGTTTTAAATGTTTACAAAGATAAAAAATAAACACGATAATGGATTTGAAAGCCTGGGTTGTTGATTGGGAGATTTTTGGTTGGACACAGAGTTTGTAGACAGATTTTCCTGATATTACTGAGTTGGGACTCCACTGGCTCTAGCTGATTAACTTTTGTGAACTGTGTGTAACGCAGCAGTGGGGAGTTCAGCGAAGGGAATCGAGACAATTTGTCAAAGCCTATAGTATGAGCCAATCCACAGGGAGACAGGGTGATCACAGGATTATTAAGGTTATAATAGAAATAACAGAAATATAGAAGTGATCATAAGAATTGTGTTCATTCTAAACAGAGACGGGAGTAAATATGGAAAACTCAGGGGCCGGGAGGGGCAGGGGTGAGTTGGGGGACCGTATACACAGAAGAGTTTACACAGAACAACTAATAAAACCAAACCTTACAGTAAGATAAAAATGGCCATCAAAGCCCAGAGGACTAAAGTTCTCCTCCTTCTGTATGCCCCTGGTCTTCAAAAAAATGGAACTACAGTATTTTATATACAGTACAAATTCTACTTAAGTATTTATCATTCTAAAATGTTTATAATTAATCATTTACATGTGAAAAATTATACACTGATATACATTTCAGACATAATATTCTGAACTTCACCTCTTAATATGGGGACGTTGACATCTAGCTAGACAAACTAATCTACACCAGACAAACTAATCTTTGCCAGACCAACTAATCTACACCAGACCAAACTAATCTTTGCCAGACCAACTAATCTACACTACACCAGACAAACTAATCTAATCTACACCAGACCAACTAATCTACACTACACCAGACCAACTAATCTTATGTACACCAGACAAACTAACCTATCCCAGAGCAACTAATCTGCACTACAACAGACCAACTAATCTAATCTACACCAGACAAACTAATCTACACCAGACCAACTAATCTACACTACACCAGACCAACTAATCTACACTACACCAGACAAACTAACCTATACCAGAACAACTAATCTACACTACACCAGACCAACTAATCTAATCTACACCAGACAAACTAATCTGCACTACACCAGATCAACTAATCTTATCTACACCAGACAAACTAATCTGCACTACACCAGAGCAACTAATCTAAACTACACCAGAGCAACTAATCGGCACTACAACAGACCAACTAATCTAATCCACAACAGACAAACTAATCTACACCAGACAAACTAATCTACACCAGACCAACTAATCTAAACTACAGCAGAACAACAAATCCAACTAATAAACACCAGACCAAGTCATGCCAGCTACTCTATGCCAGACAAACTGCTTCAGACCAAATAATCAATGATTCCCAGAAAACAAATGAACACAGTCACATAACAATGGATGACTGGTGGAAACCAGAAAAAAACATACATTTCCTCGGCCTCTCTGTCTCACTCCTTCTGTATTTCTTGTCTTCTGTTTGATCAACTCAAACAATGCATCTGTGTGCACATGTGACCACAAGAGTAAATAGGATTTCTATTTCCTGGTGCACTGTAATTGCCTCAGCTAAACCTACAGGAAGAAGCGCTGCACTGTTTCTTTGTTAGTTGCAGCTGCTATCAGTCTGTGTGAGATATATCCAGATTATTATTATTATTATTATTATTATTATTATTATTATTATTATTATTATTATTATTATTATTATATATGAATCTACATATTTATCAGTTGTCTAAGTATACACTTATGTATACAAGTATGTGTGCAAGTATGTAAGGGTGGAGAATATAAGTAAGTACTCACAAGCATGCAAGTATGCAATCAAGCAAATGTGTACATATGCAAGAACTCTAGTATATATTGGGGGATGATGTATGTAGCTTAATGGTTACGGTATTGGACTACCGATTGGCAGGCTGTAGGGATGTTGAAGCTCAGTGGTTAGGGCATTGGATTACTGACCGTAAGGTTGTAAGCTCGAATCCTAGGTCCACAATGCTGAAACTCTTTGACCCTAAACCCTGAATTGCACAGTTGTAAAAAAAAAAAAAAAAAAAATACTTTTGCTGTGAATAAGGGCATCTGCCAAATGCCATAAATGTAAATATATGTATACAAGTGTATATTTATAAAATGTGCAAGTGTTCCCGTATACAAATACCTGGGGTTAGTGTGAAAGTACTGTATGTTAGTGTGCAATTGTATAAGTATTCAAGTATGCAATGTCGAGGTGTCCAGTGTATTTAATTATACAGTATATCTGTGGTGTGAGCCCCAGGTTCTCCTTTACTATTGTTAGAGTAGTTCTGTTCTCCCATATAATTACAGGATTTTTTTTGCCAACACACCCAAACTAATTTCATTCCCCCACACTTGAATGGAATTTAAATTTCATTATCTTGGTCGCATGCCACTAAATTCGCTTATGGGCTCTTATCGTCTATGTCGAATGCCTCTTGCTGCCCTTTCTGGCTAAACGAACGGCCCAAGCCTCAATTTAAATGCTGTACTGCAGGTCGACTGTGCTGACAGTAACACAGGCCAGACATTGTGTATATTTTAAAACGATTTAATAGGTTATTGTCTTTTTAAGTGGATATATACGACTTCTTTTTTAAAGCAATATCCAGGGTTTGTCATACATTTTAGTGTGTTAGTCACTGTAATGATTCAAAAGTAATACAATATTACTCTAAATTACATGGTTCAAATTGAATTAACCTGCACTTTTTGTTACGGTGCAAATGTACAAGTGTGTGGATGAACAATATTATACAGTCTCTGTAGATCAAACTTTATTTTATAAACCTGATATATTGTGATAGCAGTGGTTCTCAAAGAGGGGTCCGAAGACACCGAGGGTTTATATTGTAACCCAACATTATACAAGTTATTGAATTAAAATAAATAAATTGTGGAAATCACAACCCATATAATTATCAAAGTTATTACATATGTTTAAAAATTGTGGAAATCACTACCCTCGTCATTATGAAAGTTAAATTATATTAAAATAACAAAATTGTTTAAAAAAAATAAACAAACAACAAATAAATAAATAAATCACAACCCATCATTAAAGTTATTAAATAAAAAAAATGTGAAAATCACAACCCCCATCATTATCAAAGTTATTAAATAAAATTTTTGATTTATTGTTGTACAAGTTAATGAATAAATTGTGGAAATCATCATTATGAAAGTTCAACTAAATTAAAATAAATAAATAAATAAATAAATAAATAAATAAATAGTTGAAATCGCAAGCCATCATTAAAGTTATTACATTTAAAAAATTGTGAAAATCACAACCCCCATCATTATGAAAGTTATTAAATTAAAAAATAATAATATATATTTCAAAGTTATTAAATAAATACTATGCACCAACGTCAACTCGGATCTAATGTTTTGTGTTATGGAAGTTAAGGAAAGTAAAGGAACAGAAATTCCAAAAATATTCTTAAAATAAATCTGTACTGAGGGCTTCAGTGGAATCAAAAAGTTTGAGAAGTCCCAGTATACGGGTAGAAGAGGTTGAATTGAACTGTATCTGTGCATTATTGTATTGTATTAAAAGAAGATTTACATTTTCATTCATTCATTTATCAATATCTTTTAGGGGGGCACGGTGGCTTAGTGGTTAGCACGTTCGCCTCACAACTCCAGGGTTGGGGGTTCGATTCCCGCCTCTGCCTTGTGTGTGTGGAGTTTGCATGTTCTCCCCGTGCCTCGGGGGTTTCCTCCGGGTACTCCGGTTTCCTCCCCCGGTCCAAAGACATGCATGGTAGGTTGATTGGCATCTCTGGAAAATTGTCCGTAGTGTGTGAGTGCGTGAGTGAATGAGAGTGTGTGTGTGTGTGTGCCCTGCGATGGGTTGGCACTCCGTCCAGGGTGTATCCTGCCTTGATGCCCGATGACGCCTGAGATAGGCACAGGCTCCCCGTGACCCGAGGTAGTTCGGATAAGCGGTAGAAGATGAATGAATGAATGAATATCTTTTATCCAAAGTGATTTATAAATGTAATCAATATGATTTATCAAGCAGAAGGCAGTACAATTAGTGCTACTGGACATGATTTCTAATTGATTACTAGAGAAGAAAACTGTACAGAGTAGAGGATATACTGTGTGTGTGTGTGTGTGTGTGTGTGTGTATTTAATGAGCACAGGGTTGAGAACATAGGATGAAGTAAACTGCAGATACTCAGACTCAAACTGATGGGGAACAAAATGCATGTAGAAATACATCTGTTCAGTCTGGAAGCAATTCTTGACTCCTCAGAGAGAACAAATCATAATAATCTTTTATTTTATGGCACACACATGATTTCTCCCAGGCAGTGTGCCTTTTTAATTATATTAAGACACAAGCGAGAAATCCTTTACTCAAGTAAAAGTGCGTCTTCTCCTCAGTTTAAATCTTCCTGAAAAGCAAAAACGTATAAACAGTTACATTTTCTTCGGGTTTCTCCAACAAACGTGAACGAATCATAAAGGATGGTTAATATTAGCTTCTTATGTTATATTTGAACTAAAAGACATGGAGGTCATGGGATAAGGCTAAACCCGACTCAGCAGCAGATAATATAAAGTCATGTGATCTGTTTATATTGCGATTTAGTAAGGATTAACCCTTGTATGTTGTTCGTATTTTTGTTACTCAGCCAGTGTTCGTGGGTCTGGTGACCCGCTGCATTTTTGGGTTTTTAATTCAACACAATTAAAAAATTTATGTTAAAATACACTACAGATGTTTACTTCATCCCAATTACAAGCAATATAAACAGCATATATCAGTGTTACTCATTGCGTGGCTCGCGAGCCTCCTGCGGCTCGCCAAGCTTTAATATGCGGCTCGCATGGCAGTAAATAATACCATGATATGATCATGTGGTTAAAATTTATTTTTCATTTAAATAACATTAAAAACAATCAGGGAAGCATAGAAAAACGAATGTGCTCTATTACAAATAATAATATATATTTATATATATTATTTGACTCGTCACTGACTCACTGCGTTCTGCGCAATAGCCAGTTTTTGGCGGCCTGCCAGAAGCTAGTTTGTGTTTCATGCTAGTTAACAACTCGTGTTTACTGTACACACGGACTAAAAAATGGATCGATTTCTTATCAAACAATCCCGCGCACAAAATGAACAGCAACAAAGCAATGTGACTTGGCATACTTTGCGGTGAAAGTGGCTCTCCTATTGACTTTGTCCTATCAGTGTGTCTCACATGAAAAAAATAGTGAAGACCACTGGCATATATGGTTAATATTTGACCTTTACCTTTATTACATCACATTTTTAATTAAAGTGCTACTCGATTTTTGTTGTTTTTTAATAAAATGTAATAAAAAAAAAAAAGAAAATCAAATTTAATCAAGTTATGAGTGGGAAAAAATGAACAAATTTACAAGGAAGCAAAGTTTTTCAAAACTATTAATGTTTATGAATATAGGTCCCACAGACTCGAACAACATACAAGGGTTAAATCCTAATTTTTGAAGTTGTTCGATCCTAAAAAGTCACCTTTATGAACTTTTTTTTTTTTTTTTACCGTTAATGTCAACAAGGTATTCGTTCTGTGTTTCTAAGGTTTATTTCTTAATATTTATGATCTGTTAAATCACCAGCAGGCCGTAGACAGGTAGCAGGTGCTGCATGTCTAATAATAAGTCTGGGGATGGAATGTAAACTGTCAACCCAGACAATATTATTAATATACTGTTCAGACAAGGCAGTAAAGCATATAATTATTCCTTTAGGCCTCAGCAGTGCACGTAGCGTTATCAGTGCATCCCTGTAGGGTCATTAAAAGTGTTTGCAGAAGAAATAGCTGCAAAGACAATTTGGGGTCAAGTCAATTAGTACGATATTAACTGGTGAGATTGATTCAATGTTTGAGGTCAATAAAGCCTTTAAACGAAAGGTGGCCATGTAGTAGTACACATGCATGACATTCTCATTTCCTCATCAGTCACAGTAAAAACCCAAACATACAGTATACAGTAGCTATGTGTATACCAAACACATAGCAAACATAAACCCCGACACGTGTTAGCTAAATCTCGCACGTTTCAGTCATGCCACTTCAAACAGGATCGTAGGCTAGCTAGCGGATTCTTTATATAAAGCGATAACATTGTAAACATCATAGTCAAGAATCACTTGAAAGCTACAACAACAATAAGAAGCTATTTACATTCATAGACCACGTTGGATAAGAATTTGGTTTGTCCGCCATTTTTTTCTAGAGCCTTCAGAAAATATGTCTTCAAATAGCTGACTTTCTGACTGCTCCCAGGTTTTGGGCATCGTGGGATTTTTTTTAGGACTCCCTGATCAGTGAATGAAGACTCAATGATGGAGCTGATTGAGACACAGCCACCATTTATACATCTGTTGCTTACTTGTAAATTAGCAACCTTCTAAACCTATATGAGGACACTTTCATGGTAGATGGTTCCATGGTATTTGGTGTTAAAATCTGCATTATTTATCTGCATTAATTGCGAGGGAAGATTTTGATAGAAACTCTATGAAACTCCAAGTAAATACTCTCACTCATTTTCTACCGCTTATCTGAACTACCTCGGGTCACGGGGAGCCTGTGCCTATCTCAGGCGTCATTGGGCATCAAGGCAGGATACACCCTGGACGGAGTGCCAACCCATTGCAGGGCACACACACACACTCTCATTCACTCACACAATCACACACTACGGACAAATTTCCAGAGATGCCAATCAACCTACCATGCATGTCTTTGGACCGGGGGAGGAAACCGGAGTACCCGGAGGAAACCCCCGAGGCACGGGGAGAACATGTAAACTCCACACACACAAGGCGGAGGCGGGAATCGAACCCTCAACCCTGGAGGTGTGAGGCGAACGTGCTAACCACTAAGCCACCGTGCCCCCCCCAAGTAAATACTCATGGAGGAAAATATACAAGTATGTGAGAATTACAGAAAGCATTAACCAAATCCTGACATCAGCAATATATTATGACTTTATTGCTGTGTATAGTGATTTAGATGATTTGTTTTAGACATTAGCGTTGATTTTATGCACTAGTGTTTAAATTTATTAAGAATTCATCACTTATCTGTGATTTCGCTCCATTACATCACATTGCATTATGATGAAGCCAGTCCTCAGGCCCTTAATGCCATACTGTAGTTTACAGCCTGACTGCACGCATGTGTTAATGGCTGCTGCTAAGTGCCAGATGTGTACGAGACGGATGGCTAAGTGTTGTGTGTGTTTTACCTCAGAGCACATTAGTGTCGCCAGCATCACCTTCTTTACATTAAGAGAGACATGAATCACAATAAATGCCTGATGGAGAGAACTCTTTATTTTAATGCAGCTTCCTCATAGCATCTCATTTACAGATTGTCACCGGTCGCTGATTAATGCAGGCAGATCTCACAGTTTCAGGGGCATGAGTGACAGGATTAAAAGCACAGAAGAGAAGATGTTGTAACATTAAGACATCATGCAAACAAGACTTTTGTTATGTAATCGCAACCAGACCTATATGTGTTTGTGGATTCTCTAAAGACCTGTTCTGATCATTTTAATCTTCATCTAAGTCCTAAGATCAATCAATGTGTGTGTGTGTGTGTGTGTGTGTGTTCACTGTGTCCGAGAAGCAATAGATTTGTTTCGATTTATTCATTCATTCATTCATCTTCTACCGCTTATCCAAACTACCTCAGGTCACGGGGAGCCTGTGCCTATCTCAGGCGTCATCGGGCATCAAGGCAGGATACACCCTGGACGGAGTGCCAACCCATCGCAGGGCACACACACACACTCTCATTCACTCACGCAATCACACACTACAGACAATTTTCCAGAGATGCCAATCAACCTACCATGAATGTCTTTGGACCGGGGGAGGAAACCGGAGTACCCGGAGGAAACCCCCGAGGCACGGGGAGAACATGCAAACTCCACACACACAAGGCAGAGGCGGGAATCGAACCCACAACCCTGGAGGTGTGAGGCGAACGTGCTAACCACTAAGCCACCGTACCCCCTTGTTTCAATTTAATTCACTTTTATTACTAAAGAACTTTACCAATGGATGAAATCAGCTTTACAGAAATATACTGATTCAAGATATAAACCGTCATTGGTCTTTCAGCTGCTCCCTGTTCAGAGTCATATTTACAGCATTTATTCATAGCAACTTACAGTTTATAAAAAAATTTTTATACAACTGAGCAATAGAGGGTTAAGGGCCTTGTTCAGGGTCCCAGCAGTGGCAGCTTAATGGACCTGGGATTCAAACTCACAACCTTCTGAGTAGTAGTCCAACACCTTAACCACTACCACAACCCTCAGAGCACATTATGTCATGTGGTCCACATATTAGATGCACGTCCTGCCAAAACCCCTCCATTTCCTCCAGGCTTGGTGCCAGTTCACTCTTCAGTGGCTGGGTTAGCTCCCTACACGAGAATCGAACCCAGGCTGCAGCAATGAGAGCACAAGATCCTGCTGCTGGACCACCAGGAGGCTCAATTCAAGAAATAAATCCTATAGATTTTAAAATTAAAATTTATCCCAAATTAAGGAGTCAGAGGTGACAATGGAAAAAGAAAAATTCCCTGAGACTTAAAAGGGAACTCACCTTTATCTGGGTGATGCCAAATATCAAGATTATAAATAAATAAATTCACTTCTTTAACTTAATACTATATAGTCATAATATATGCAATTCAGTGTAACCAGGAAATTTCTTCCAGTTCATGAAATCTTGAGACTTGAGTATTAATTGCAGTCCAAAAATCAACCATCTTCATGGTTCCTGACTGGTACCATCAACAGCAACGCCATGTATCCTCAGCTGTCCGTGTGGAACCGTCCTCAGCAGCAGCAAGTGGCGTTCAAGTGATGAGAAGCTAACCAGAAGAAGGTTGGATCAGGCAAGTCTGGGGAACAGAAGGGATCATGGTTACTGGTTTCTTCTAAATCGTATCTTCCCACAGCTTAAATGCTCCTAGAGAAGGAATTACAACCCATTTGGACATATTACACTCTACATTTTAGTATAAATGACAATTATATACATTCATTCATTCATCTTCTACCGCTTATCCGAACTACTCTCGGGTCACGGGGAGCCTGTGTCTATCTCAGGCGTCATCGGGCATCAAGGCAGGATACACCCTGGACGGAGTGCCAACCCATCACAGGGCACACACACACACTCTCATTCTCTCACGCAATCACACACTACGGACAATTTTCCAGAGATGCCAATCAACCTACCATGCATGTCTTTGGACCGGGGGAGGAAACCGGAGTACCCGGAGGAAACCCCCGAGGCACGGGGAGAACATGCAAACTCCACACACACAAGGCGGAGGTGGGAATCGAACCCCCAACCCTGGAGGTGTGAGGCGAACGTGCTAACCACTAAGCCACCGTGCCACCTATTATATACATTGTTTACTAAATTATAAAAAAAAAATCCAATTCTTTTGGCATAAGAGAATAAAACACATCAGGACATGCTGTTATAAAAAAAAATCATCAGCAATTATTAGTATTTAAGTATTATTTTAGATTAGTATTTGTTATTTTCTTTATTGCTGTAATTGCAGCGTGCCTTTGAGCTGCAAGAACTTGTGCAAAAGCTAACTAATTTATTTTAAGCTCATTTATTTTAGACCATGGCTTTGTAAACAGAGCACGTGCTCCAACTGAAGAGATTAGACATGAGGAAATTCTAGATCTTTTGTACAAAGCAGTTAACGTGGTTAATATCATGAAATTTCCTAACCTTCAAAATAGTGCAGAACATGAATGATAAAATATTTATGATTTCATGATTCTAAAATTATAATAAATTTTATATGAAGAAAAAATACACAGATTTCAGTGGGGTCTCAGAGATTTGGTCTCATTTAGGTTAAAATAAAAAAGAGCTTTAATGCTTTAATGTGTTCCTTTCTAGATGTTTGATTAATGGTGTTTGTTTATGCATCTCCTGACTCTTAAACACACACACACACACACACACACATACAGACACATACACACACACGGAAATGCATGGTCATTTCCTGTCATTTCCTTTATAAGCTTATCACGAAAAAGGAAATATTTTTCAAAAGAAAAGATTTCAGGTCTCGTCTTGTCTTTATGGTGATCTGGTGTTTACTGTGAACTCTTTACTTACCTCAAATTTCTGGCTCAGAACTTTTTGAGGAAGGATTTTACTTCAGTAGTACCTCCGCTTCTCTATAGCAGAGATGAACCATAGCTGTGTTAACTGTAAATATAGGTTTAATATCTTCTGCTTATTTTACAGCATGTCACATGGTTTATGGAGAAGGAAGAACATTACAATTCACAGAAACGCTTAAACTTGTATATATTTGTTTGTAATTTTTGCTAACATAGTGCAAGTCTGAAAGCACTAAGAGTGTTCTGCACATGCAACCTCAAATGTGACAGTGATTATTCAACTGTGTGCACAAATGCAAGTCCTGACATCGCAAAAAAATTGAGTATGATGCCACAATTATTTGTCACAACAAATTTGAGTATGATTTCACAACTACAGTATTTGTGTCACAACATATTTGAGTACGATGCCACAACAAATTTGAGTATGATGTCACAACTATTTAAATGTCACAACAATGTGAGTATGATGTCACATCTATTTGAGTATAATGTCACATCTATTTGAGTATAATGTCACATCTATTTGAGTATAATGTCACATCTATTTGAATGTCACGACAGATTTGAGTACGATGTCAACTATTTGAGTATGATGTCACAACTATTTGTGTCACAACAAATTTGACTATGATGTCACAACTATTAAAATGTCACAACAAATTTGAGTATGATGTCACAACAATTTGAGTACAATGTCACATCAATTTGAGTATGATGTCACAGTATTTGAATGTCACAACAGATTTGAGTATGATCTCACAACAATTTGAGTATGATCTCACAACAATTTGAGTATGATCTCACAACAATTTGAGTATGATGTCACAGCTATATGAATGCCATAACAGGTTTCAGTATGATGTCAACTATTTGCGTATGATGTCACAACAAATTGAGTATGAAATAACAAATCTGAGTATGTTGTCACAGCAATTTGAGCAAAAGAAACCATGGTGTTCAGAAAACTTTTTTGTATGTATTTCTTACATAGCTGAAAATGGTGTTGCCTCAGTTTTAAATAATGCATGCTTGAATAATAAGTAGATCCATCAACTGAAACACTGAGACTTGTTTTTTTTTCTGTGAATGATGCAACATTCAGTTCTTGGTAGGGCACTTAGCGCCTACTCTGTATTTGACAGTGATTCAGATTGTACGTGAAAGTCTGCATTGCGCTAACACAGACAGTTCCATGCTGAAGAGGGTTTCATCGGACATGAATTTCCTGTCTGGATGCTTTGAATGCAGATTTGATCACAGCCCTATACTGCGGACTGCTTACTGAACTAATGTAGTTAATGTTGTGCAATACGCTGTATAAAGGATGAACAACTTTGTTCTTTTTTAAATTGAAGTGGGCAGGGCTAGTTTTAGGTTGTGCTTGTGTAAGCTTTTCTCTCTCATCCTTCTCAAGGTTATACTCTTTATCTTATGCATTTCCACTCGTACAGCCTCTTCAGGTTTTAGCAGGCTTAGCCTAGGGTTCATTTGCGACACCCTTAGAACGAAACAGCTTTTTGTTTTACATTGTCACTTGTTAAATGGATTCTGCTTTGAACCTCACTCACTCACTCATTTTCTAGTATATAAGATTAATAATGATGACATCGATGGAAGGAGTCTCAAGCGTCAAGAGTTATTCACTCACTCATTTTCTACCGCTTATCTGAACTACCTCGGGTCACGGGGAGCGTCATCGGGCATCAAGGCAGGATACACCCTGAGTGCCAACACATCGCAGGGCACACACACACTCTCATTCACACACTACGGACAATTTTCCAGAGATGCCAATCAACCTACCATGCATGTCTTTGGACCGGGGAGGAAACCGGAGTACCCAGAGGAAACCCCCGAGGCACGGGGAGAACATGCAAACTCCTCACACACAAGGTGGAGCCGGGATTCGAACCCCCAACCCGGGAGGTGTGAGGAAAACGTGCTAACCACTAAGCCACCGTGCCCCTCCGTGTCAAGAGTCAAAATTTTATTATTGTCATAATGTCATTGCATTTGGTGCAGTACATAAAAAAAATGAAACATTGTCCTTTCAGGACTTTGGTGCTATATAATGACATAAAGCTACATAAAACGACAACGAACTCGGGCTAGTACGATCACACAGTTCTGCAGTGATTTGTAATGATCTGTAAGTTTTCTGCCATGTCAGAGTCTTCCATGCAGAGGAGTTTTCCAGCCCTTACCAATGGCTCAATCTCTTGACTACCTGTGTTTTTTGGAACCGGTTGTAGGAAATCTGTTATAAAATAAATAATAACAGCAACTAGCCAGTTTACAGATGTTTCACAACATTACAGTGAGCTGTACTTTATAATTGTTGAGAAATCTCTGTTGTATAGGAGGAATGAAAAAATCTTCAGGACATAAACTCACTGAGAAGAATTCAAGGTATTGATTTTTTTTTTTTTCACCATGACAGCTCTCCCTGTTGTGTTTTATTCCTTCTATAACAAAGCAGTTCAAAGCAGTTAGCAGATCAGTGTGTGAGGAAAATGTTGAGAAAAATGTACTGATGTTAAAATCTCTAACGATAATGTTATTATGTGATTCAAAAAGGCCTGAAACATGGAACAAAAGAGAAGATATTTGATAGTAGTTTATATATTAATTCTACATTCCAGAGATCTGCGTGGCAACGAGAGGAGAGGATGTCATCTATGTTTCAAAGCTGATCAGATTCTTCATTTCCATCATGTTTTTTTTTCAAAGCTACAGGAGATCTCTACTGTACATGTGCATTCCCATGAACAAGGTACTTTTGCAGCACAAGAGGAATGAGGAACTACTTCTAATACCCTATGATTTCTCTTTCTGTCTGTACTTCAGGCCTCACTGGAGATGCATCAAAGCTGTCATGAAGCTTGAATTTCAAAAACGAGAAACATGTAAAAGGTCACTAACACAAAATAAAGCTTGCTGATCTGCACTGAGACAATGACAGTGATTAACAGACTAGGATGGATATAAATACACTTCCGTCACAAAACAACATTTTTTTTTGTTTTTTTTTTTATTTATTTTATTTATTATGAGGGAAACTGTAAATTGTCTGAGGGAATGAGGGAAATTGTCTAGAAGAGGAACTGAGGGTGTTTGAGAAAAGCAGGAAGGGGAAATTTATAATCTGAAAACAGCTGCATTTTTAAAATACGCACAACTTCTCAGTTTATTCGTCTGTAAATATGTCACTGAGATGATTTTGTTCCAGAATTTTACTGAGTTTAAGTATTATGTCACCACACCAAGAGGATTGGGATGGAATAAGACATTTATTGCACCCATATTGCCCATTATTTTACTTAGTAATAAAACATCCTGGTCCTGGTCCTTGTCCTTGTCCTGCTTCTTCCTGCAGATCATGACAGTTTCCCTCATTATTTATTATCAGATTTGTCATTATTTATAGATTTCAATGCAAGTGGTAGTAGGAGCTGCTAGTTTTTAGATCATATACTGTGAGGTTAGCTAACTATTAGCTAAAAGTAGCAATGGTTAAGGTTCTTTATTGCTTCTTTTTATAAAAGATTGTAAGAAGCAGTTTCAAGACTTTGTGCCTATAAGGACAAATTGAACAAATTTAATCATTTAATGCTGAGAGCTTTTACATTATCGTGGAATTTCCGTTTACATTGATTGATTTTGCAAACACTTTTTCGCCAATGTAACCTATAATTAAGATGGTCTGAGCAGCTGAGGTTTCAGTGGCACTCTGGCAATTCTGCTATCCAAACTTATCTTCTAATCACTAGTTCAGAGGTTTGGACCCCCACAGGTCTGCCGTTTGAGACCCATGGATGTCGTAAATGTTCTGTTTTTCTATCATTTCTTTCCAACCGTGATGAAAATGTCTGTCTTCTCTTTCTGAGAAGCATTTAGGTCCATCGTGTGCACTGCTGTGAGACTTATGGATTTCTTTGGATTAACACCCTTTTAAAATCTCCTACACCATTTCTTACAAAGATATGGATTTCTTCTCAATAAAGCGGAGGATTATGTCAATTCAACTCTCACTATTCTCAGGAACTTTATAGCTTGCTTGACCGTCCTTGTAATTAAACCCTTAATGATTCGATCAAGAGCGATAATAGAACTCCGAATCGGCTTTACTCCGTCATTACAGCTAATGAAGTCAGGACATTCTGCATCATTATCATTTAATTAATTCTCCATTATTAACCAGTCTGCACTTTTCCCTCAGTCATGTGATCATTTGTCTAGAAGAGGAACTGAGGGTGTTTGAGAAAAGCAGGAAGGGGAAATTTATAATCTGAAAACAGCTGCATTTTTAAAATACGCACAACTTCTCAGTTTATTCGTCTGTAAATATGTCACTGAGATTATTTTGTTCCAGAATTTTACTGAGTTTAAGTATTATGTCACCACACCAAGAGGATTGGGATGAAATAAGACATTTATTGCACCCATATTGCCCATTATTTTACTTAGTAATAAAACATCCTGGTCCTGGTCCTGGTCCTTGTCCTGCTTCTTCCTGCAGATCATGACAGTTTCCCTCATGTCACAGGAAAACAAGTTCATAGAGAGATGGATTAGTCTCCTGGACACCTTTGAAGAACATAAGCGTTAAATGATGTCCAAACCTAGTAGGACCAGTCAGTGACAATGATATTTCCTATCATGTCTTCTCTGAAATTCTGCACTGGAAGACATGTCAAAGATGAATGTTTACAGTACAGTAGATATAAAAGGATATACAGTAGTTCTCCAGAAGATGTCCATAAATATATTTGTAGTTCATTATAGTTGACTGGCAGCAATTACAGCCTCGAGTCTTTATGGGTATTACGCAACATGACCTGGATTGGGGAATTTTCTGCCATTCTTCTTTGCAAAACCTCTCAAGCTCGGTCTGGTTGGATGGAGCCCGTTGGTGGACACTCATTTTCAGATCTCCCCAGACATGTATAATAGGGTTCAAGTCAGGGTTTTGGCTGGGCCACTCTAAAACATTTACTGTACAGAGTTGTCTTTACACCACTACTGTGTTCTCTCGGCTGTTTGCTTAGGGCCGTTGGCATGTTGGAAGGTGAGCCTTCGGCCCAGTCTGAGCTCCTGAGTTCTGTGGAACAGGTTTTTATAAAGAATGCCTCTGTTCATTGCTCCATTCAGCTTTCCCTCAACCCTGAGCAGTTGTACCAGTCCCTGCTGCTGAAAAATAACCCCACAGCATTATGCCTCCACCGCCATGATTCACTGTTAGGATGGTATTAGGCAGATGATGAGCTGGTGCCTTGTTTCCTTTAGACATAACATTTAGAATTGAAGCCAAACAGTTCATTCTTGGATGGATGGATGAATGGATGGATGGATTGAAAGACAATGATGTGGTAAGAGATTTCATTTTCACTACCAGCTTTCTACTTTCTTTTATATATCTACAGTAGCACCGGAACAGTTTCAGTTAATTATTACTACATTTGTGTGCCAAGACTATAAGACTCAACCAGCTGTCATTGTCACTGCTACTTTCAGTATCCCACTATCCAAAAATCCAGTATTGTAACAGCCACTAATGGTGTGTGAGTTGGAAATGTTGTATGAGCCTGATTTTAACTGGGGATCCGATTGCTCTTCCATATGGTAGATAAAGGAACATTACTACGCCTTTGGCCTCCTCTCCGGAGCTGGAGGGTTTTGAGTAGTGACTGCAAAAATGGAAGGTGTGAATTCTGCTCTTGTCATAGATGCCTCTGGGGCCTTCAAGATGACAAAGAGATTGTTTATGAGCTGTGTGACCTTTTAGGATTTGACATTGCGATTACTGTCTGAAGAATGACCCAAAAAGTTTGAAAGTAATTCAAACAGGGTGAGGTAACATCTGGTGTGACCGGTAAAACTGTTCCACTTCTGTTTGTTTGTGCTTTTATATTATATTATATTATATTATATTATATTATATTATATTATATTATATTATATTATATTATATTATGAGGTTTTTATTAAACTCAGAATCACTCTGTACTCATTCATTCATTTTCTACCACTTATCCGAACTACCTCGGGTCACGGGGAGCCTGTGCCTATCTCAGGCGTCATCGGGCATCAAGGCAGGATACACCCTGGACGGAGTGCCAACCCATCGCAGGGCATACACACACACTCTCATTCACTCACACACTACGGACAATTTTCCAGAGATGCCAATCAACCTACCATGCATGTCTTTGGACCGGGGGAGGAAACCGGAGTACCCGGAGGAAACCCCCGAGGCACGGGGAGAACATGCAAACTCCACACACACAAGGTGGAGGCGGGAATCGAACCCCCCAACCCTGGAAGTGTGAGACGAACGTGCTAACCACTAAGCCACCGTGCCCCCCCACTCTGTACTCATGTACAGTTATGTCTCTTTTTTCTGAAAAGAAGGTCATTCACACTTTTTTGATGAATGGTTTCTACTTCGATATTATTTTCCACTTCACCTATAAATTCGACTGGTCATGTAGAGCAAAAAAAATAAATCAATCAAAATGTAATCACATCATTCTTCCAGGCGAATCTGAGGCTGATGTTCTCATGCTATAATCAAACCTAAAACCCCATTTGTGTCACTGGTTCGGAAATTGAGACGTCTCACTAGCTCAGGGGTCTTATTGATTAAATGCTACACTGCAGTTTTTTCCCCTCATCATCTGCTTATATCTTAAGTCGATCCGTGGGCCCTTGATTAGCTGTCTTATTGAATGTGGATTCAGATGTCTCAGGGCTTTGCTTGATGTTCAGTTGTGTAAAAAGTCAAAGTTAGGGAGAATTATATAGTGTGCTGCTTAGGGAATACGATTCTCCGAGAAATATAACTTGTTGATCATAGATGTTCGTTGTAATTAGCAATTAACATCTTTTCTGCTGAGAGAAAAAGTATCTCAGACTTATAGCAGTGACTTTAGGCTGAAATCAATCAGCTTCTAGAAAGATCCGTTGCAGCCTTGCTTGTTAAATAGGCTGTAATGCCCTAATGGTGCTAAATAAGCTGTTTCTAACAGTGTTTCTGCTCTATAGCACTCAGGAATTTGCACATTTTACATGTTTATAAAATCGATTGCTTTAATAATTGCTGGGAAATTGATGTAAAACCTTCAGGATGGTGTCAATTCAAAGATAAAACCACTACTATGCTTAATTAGAGCAGAGAAAATTGTTCTGATGTTGTTCTGAAGGCTTCTATGTAATGGATGTTTTACTCCTGCTATAAACAAGTCCATAAGGAAATGAAGTAGGTTAAAAATCTGAAGTCTAATCACACTGATCTAGAATATGCTCATGTGTTCTGTGGTATATTATCAGCAATCACTCCTTCATGCATCATGTTGTTTGAGTTTACTCTTTATTTTGCATGTTCTTCCGCTGATTAGTAATCAACTTCCTATAAAAATGTTCTTCTTTCTAAAGCGCAATTCCCTCACCATTATCACATGGGGGTCTTGGTGAGAAGACACGCCTGGAGACGGTTGCTTTATTTTGTGCTGTGTAATTTTCCCTAATCATCTTTGGCTACTCTCAGTCGCTTTTGAATGTGTAGAGCGGGTGGGAGGGAAACGAGTTAATTGTGCAGAAAGTAATTGATTTGCCACATAATTAGCTGAAGGCAATGTGAGAACAGCCAGCAGAGATGATGATGATGATGATGATGATGTTGGGTGACAGAAAAAACGCTCATTGCAGATCCATTTTGTTTTCAAGTCACCAAAATTTTCTTCATCTGGGAAGGCAACTAATTTTCAGGTCAGACATTTGGTTACATCAGGCGATCTTATCAATATGTTTTTATTATAAGGTCTTGTAAATCAACCCACCAATCAAATATCCCAACCCACCCCACTCTCTTTTATACTTTTATATATATATATATATATATATATATATATATATATATATATATATATATATATATTCATTCATTCATTCATCTTCTACCGCTTATCCGAACTACCTTGGGTCACGGGGAGCCTGTGCCTATCTCAGGCGTCATCGGGCATCAAGGCAGGATACACCCTGGACGGAGTTCCAACCCATCGCAGGGCACACACACACACACTCTCATTCACTCACGCAATCACACACTACGGACAATTTTCCAGAGATGCCAATCAACCTACCATGCATGTCTTTGGACCGGGGGAGGAAACCGGAGTACCCGGAGGAAACCCCCGAGGCACGGGGAGAACATGCAAACTCCACACACACAAGGCGGAAGCGGGAATCGAACCCCCAACCCTGGAGGTGTGAGGCGAACGTGCTAACCACTAAGCCACCGTGCCCCCCCATATATATAGCACAGGCTCCCCGTGACCCGAGGTAGTTTAAACAGTATAAACAGTAGAAAATGATATGATATGATATGATATGATATGATGTATATATGTATAGATATATATATATATATGTGTACTAGTGATGATAAGTAAAAGTTTTAGGCTTAGTAATTTTAATGTGTAAAAAATACCAGCACATGAATAGGTTTCTCACACTATGCACCAAGTAATAATGATATATGCCAACTAGCGAATAATAGCAAGTGCGTTGTTCTTAGTTACACAACATGTAATAAAATGCCTGGGATTCTTTTCATTTCTTTTCCTACTTTACTTCAAATACACACTTCAGGGGCCCCAATTTATTCGTCCCATTAAAAAGTGCTAGCAAATGGTCATGTTCAATATTCACATATCGCAATTAACATGATTTAACTGCTGAATGTGCTGTATGTGATGATTTATTTGTGCTGTTTGCAAAATATTAAAGTAGTAGCTAAATATTTCATGGTTAGCAAAATTAGCTACATGCTAATCTAAGGAAGCTAACTTTAAGGTCCAAAATTCAGGAATTTGCTCCTGATTTCTTTTGTTCTTTTTCAGTATTGAATGTTTTTGTCATGTTCTACTCCACGGTGGTGGTTAATACAAAGTTCATATGAAATTAGACAGTCAGGGTTTTAAAAATTTGTTAACTGAATACTTTGAGTTGTTCACTGATTATTTTCTATAAGTTTCCATACATTATTTAATGATTGTTTATCTCTGAAACA
Source organism: Tachysurus vachellii (assembly GCF_030014155.1). Taxonomy (NCBI): domain Eukaryota; kingdom Metazoa; phylum Chordata; class Actinopteri; order Siluriformes; family Bagridae; genus Tachysurus; species Tachysurus vachellii. The sequence goes on along the minus strand of NC_083484.1, from coordinate 13,299,315 downwards.
GATACTGCATCTCACTGCCTTTAGATTCATAGCTTTTATATTAAATTTACTAATATTATGTTTGGTTCTTGGTTCTTATTGCATGTCTATGTCAAAGTGCAAGTGGTGATAAAACGAGACAAAAGACTCTTTCGGGTGTAAAAGCAACAATACCAACTACAAAACAAACAAAGGCTGTACAGTATACTGTACATTTGAGCATTGTGAAGTTTCCCCTGAACTCCAGACTTCATCTGATAGATGTTTTCCAGTGCAGTGAGATAACAAGACAATGTAGACAATGTAGTATGTAAATAATAATCCAGCTGTACAAATCCTGTACAAACATTTGGCAGCTGCATGTATGTATTAGAGTATTATGTATATTGTATTTTAGGGAAGTTTTCACTTGCAAGAGGATTAAAGAATAGGGAAGTTTGGAAAAAAGGGAAGTTCAAAAAAAATAATTCTTTAACCAAACAAGGAAGCAAACATCTCTTCTTACACTGTGACAAAACCGTCTGCATGTCTTTAAAACAGCAGAAAGGATCAACATTGAAGATGAATTGAAGAGCATTTTCCCAAATTTATCCCAAATAGCTGGGACCTTTTCCTGTTTGATGTTTGCTTCTGAACTGTGCTAACAGCACTAAAGTAAAACTAGTAATCAAAGCTTAGACAGAGCTACTAGCATGCAAAATTTAATGTATTTAAATCAGGCAACAATTCAAATGACACATTTTTCTATAATCACAAAGTTACTCTTCAACATCAGATGGCTTCAAATATGAAATAAGCTTTAACTCATGTGGCATCAAAGATGTGTTTATCAAGCTAGCTGTTAGCATTGAGCTATATTGTTTCCTCAGCGTATTCCCGAAAGATCAGGAACAAAGCTGTTTGTCTTAACTAACGTTTATCTTTGATGAAAATGTCAATTTGTGAATGTACATATAAAAGTAAAAGTAAATCAAATTAAGTGTGGCAAAGGTCTGTTTCTTTCTCGGATTTATCTTTTACTTTTCTTTCACACTTACGTTCAATTTGAGCAGGTTTCATATTTTACCACCGTACATATTTAAAGGAGTAGAAAAGTTGCTCTCCTGGTTTTGGAGAACGTTCATCACCGAATTTGAATATAGTTGTAGTTGTATAATTATAGTTGTACATATGTTTAAATATTATAATAGTTTCTTTACCGTTTGTTGTGATTCTGGTGTTCTGTTTGCAACAAACTAAATTAATAGCTAGAATATTTAATTGTTAGCAAAATTAACCCCATGTGAATTTAAGGAAGCAAAATTTTAAGTCCAAAAAAATGAAATTTGTATCTGTTTGTTTGTGTCCATGTTCAGCATTGAATGTGTTTGTCATGTGTCATTCCACAGTAGTGGTTAATGCTGTATAAAGCTCATATAAAAGTAGACATTAAGAGGAGTTTTTTTTTTCTCTAGCCTACTACGGGCAATATATTAATACAAGTTTTTTCCATACAAATGTTTCAGGAAATGCTGATGTTGAATCCATTTCTGCTCTCTGAGATGCCTCAAGCTAAAATTTGTTACCTTCAACCACTAAAATTCTTATAAAAAAATAAGGTTATCCATCAGAGGGAAAAGCACACATAGTTAGAAAATACTTATTGAAAATGTCCAATAAGTCACATTATATTCCACCGGTGTACTGGTAAAAAGGGTCAAAATGAGATAGCTTTATTATTTTACAAGAGGTTGCCGAGACTGTACAATTAATATGTTCCACTGTGTCAACTAGCTGCTAGTAGAAAAAAGTGAGGCAGACAAAAATGCTTTCAGACGACAAAAAAGATTTCAGCCTCTACAAACACAACATTGTGTAAAATTACACCAGGGAAAGGTTTTTGGTTGCACATCATATTTTGTGTTCGCAGAAATCAACACAAAATCAAGCACAATATTCTGAGACGATTGAAGGTTCTTTAAAATTAAAAATTGTGTGACATCATCACAACACAAATTCAGACAAAGCCCTGTCCAATTGATGTATGTCAGACATGAGTACAGCTATCATAGATGTCCTATCAATTATCAAAATAATTACAACTGTATGTGTCTACAGCGGAAGGAGTTTAAACGAAGAATCTTGTGCTTGGAATTTTGCCAATTTAAGTAAAAAAGCGCAACAAGTCGTTGAAAACAGTATTTTTGTCGGCAACGATCGCAAAACAATGTTTAGAGATGCACATACAGTATCAGCTAACAGAAACTGATCCGTAGTGAATTTTCATTGTTTCAATTGTTTCTGTAAAGCTGCTTTAAGACGATTCCCATTGTTAAAAGCTTCACACAAATAAAACTGAATTGAATTATTCATAATTAAACATTTTACTATACATCTGGAACATCTTTGTTATTTACACAAAGAAAACAAATGTGTGATTACTGTCTAAAATGTTTTCTTTATTAGTAAGGATTAAACAGAGATGTTCACATGAAAAACCCCACCTTTATTATCCTACAAAAGCTCTTTTACTTTCTTTTCCTCCTTTCCAGTAGCAGACACATTCCAAGTGCTTTTAACACCCAAAGAAACCTGAAAGACAAGAACAAGACTCAGTGGGAGGAGAAACAGTGCAAAAAAAACAAAACAGGAACGTAGATCCAAAGTTCACCTGCACACACGCACACATACACACACACTCACACACACACACCTGCTAAAGGGCACTTCTTTACTCTGGATTTCTTCAGAGATGTAACAGAGACAGAAGACAGCTCATGGCTCATGTCTGTCCCTGATACAGGGGGGAAAAGAAGACTAAAAGATGTGTTTTTGTCCCAGTTAGGATGAAAAATTACTCCAAATATCTGTGGAGTCCTGTGAGGGAAATCTAATCTTCTTTTCTTTCAACTTTTCTCTTGAACTCTGATATGGATCTGGATACGTGGCCTCTAAGAGTACTTCTCCTGCTTGTCTGGTGTTCAGGTGCGAATAACTTTTCTTTTGTTTAAAAAAAAAATCACTTTATCACTTTTTTATCAGCAAAAAAACAATTGCATAAAATTTTTAATATTTCTATTTTGTTAATGTATTTATAAAGTATTTTGCATATTGATTTAAAACATTTTTTAGGTTTTTCTTTTTAATTCAAAACTAGAATCTTTCCTCATCCAAGCGTCTTTGGATTGTTTGCTAAAATCAGTGTTTTATTACCAATGTTTATTTTAATTAGTCAGAAGTGAGAAAACCAACTTATTCCATTGTTCTCAAAAATAGTAAGCCACATAATGCCATTGTTAAGCTTAACAAATAAAACACTAAAATATTTCGGTAGAGAAAATCTGATGCTAGCAACAAACTGAATATAATGCTGTGCAACAGTCAAGTGACTTTTTGCTGTCGTTCTGTTACGCATATTAAGATGTAACAAAAAAATTAAGCATCTTTTGTACATTTTATTGCTCATTAATGTGAAGAAATATAAAGATATAGGTACATAAACATACAGTAGTGATAACACTAGACCTAAAACGAAATACAACATGAAGAAATTCATGGATACTCCTATTGAGTTTTTTTTAAATAAAAAAACAGGGTGAATAACATACAGTGACGACTGATGCATTTTTGTCTTAAAAAAAAAGAAAAACACATTCACGTTGCTAAACTGCAGCACATCCAGCTGTGCACCTCAGGAAGTTATTTTTTATTCAAATTTTGTGCTTTGGGAAAACAAACGTCTTAAATTCTCTGCTTTATTGAATAAACATAACATGCAAATAACTTTCTGTATTATACTGTCAGAATTTTAATAGCAGGTTACCTCTGTATAATATTTAATCAAGTTTCACTTTCTCTATTGTGTTCAAATGTGATGCACGATGTAGTGTTTAAAGCCCACTGAAGCACTCTGAACACAACGTGCCTTTAATCCGACTGTATGAATAACCTTTATTTGTTATTATACAGATCTAACATACGTTATTAATATCCTGTAAATCCTTTTAAAATTTTTGTGTTTTTATTTAATCAATGAAGTATAAAGTTTAGGCTCTGCGCTCTGTTCGCTCTGTGCGATTTTGTGAGACTGACATCGAGGTTTTCTTTCTTTCTTCATTTTGTGGTGTTGTTTTGTTTCCATTTGATGTGTAGATTTTGGTTTTGGGGATTTGTTTGTTTGTTTGTTTGTTTGTTTTCTGTCTTTATGTTTTGTTTTGTTTTATGTAATGGTGATTTTGCGGTAGTTTTCTTCGTTTTTATTTCATGCTACAGTAAATTTATTTTGGGGAACGATCATTTTAATTCGTGTTGATTTGGTTTTGTTGTATTTGTGTGGTAATTTATGTTTTTTATGGTTATTTAGTTTTTCTTTCCTTTTCTGTTCTCAGATTTAGTTTTTTGGTGTGATCACGTTCGATCTGTGTTGAGGTCACATTGTGTTTAGTTGTGTGGTAATTTTGTTTTATAGTGTGGAAATGTGGAATAATTTTTGTGGTGTGTCAAAAAAGATGATTTTGTTTTTTAGAATGTAGCCTAATTTGGTTAGTGTTTTCCGATTTTGTTTTTTGCCGTGTTCATTTTTTTGTGTTGACGTCACACTGCTTTTTTTAGTTGTGTGGTAATTTTGTAATTTTCTGTAGTGTGATGCAAAATTTGTTTTGGGTTTTTGGATTGTGTGATCATTTTGTTTTGTAGTATGGTAATATAATAAAATGCTTTGTTTTTATTTGTTTTTGGGTTGTCTGTGTTAGATTTGCATAGATAGCGCAATATCTCAAGAACACATGGTTGAATGTGTTCATGATTTATGTGGAATTTTCTTTGAAACCAGCAGATGAACTGATTAGATTTTGGAAATGATCCAAACCAGGTCCTGGTCACAGCAAGGTCAAACATCTAAAATAGATTTTTTTCAATAGTTTCCTCATAGAGATAGTTCTTAAACTGTCATGTACAAAAACGCAAGTGTTATCAGTCCATTAGTTGGTCTGTCTGTCAGTCAGTAGGAAATTTTAAACTTGTTATGCAGTATCTCAAAAAATATGAGGTAAAATGTATGGACTTGTCTGTCTGGCACTGATCCTGACATTCTTATGGTGTGTTTAAGGGTATTTGAGCCACCTGAGTTCTGTTATTTTGGTATTGTTAATTTTGCTTTGTATTGTCGCAATATTGCTTTGTGTTGTCAGTTATGTTTAATGTCATTTTTCTTTGTTTTGTTCAGATTACAATTATTTTCAAATTTTGTCGTTTTTACTTTGTGTTGATAGTTTTGTTAAGATTTTGGTCATTTTGCTTGCTTTCCTGATCATTTTGTTTTGTGGTGTGGTAAAAACTCTAACACTCTCCATAGCTCAGGTCAACGTTTGCCTCATAAACCTTCACACATGTAGGATTTGTGCATTAATAATGCAGTAACAAGAAGATAATGAAGTGCTGCTTATGATTCATGAGAAGTATGTCAATAATTTGTAAAGGTGACAATTATGACATTGCGTTTCTTGACATTTATGGCAAAATGATAGAAATAAAATCCTGACAGACTGCAATTAAGCCCAGTGGATAAATTAGCTCTGCCTTTTGAACAAAACTCAAGTACATTCGATTTTTTTTCCATGAAGTACATATGCGTGTGACCCAGTTACAGCAAGTGAGGATTAAAAATGGAACGGCTGCAGCTTGACGAAAGGGATTAGCACTGGCCTTTTCACTACATCACCTACTATACCACTGAATGGCAAAGCTAAGCCTGAGATTAAGGCTTTCTGTGTGTGTGTGTGTGTGTGTGTGTGTGTGTGTGTGTGTTTGTGTGTGTGTGTGTGTGTGTGTGTGTGTGTGTGTGTGTGTGTGTGTGTGTGTGTGTGCGTGTGTTTTGATCTACATCCAGATCTGATGACTGCAAAAATATTGCATGTGTTATTTCTATCTTGCTGTTTTTGATGCTTATAAATCTATTTAATTCATAACCACCATTTAAACTCTACACTTAATATATAATTTTTCTGTAGCTTTTTAAGTAACTACATTCTGGATTTGGGTCCTTGCAATTTTAAAGTTTCAGTTCTCTCTGATTAAATCGAATTGTCATTTTTTCTCCTTTTTTGTCTGTAGGCTCGTGGTGCGACAGCTGCAATATGACAAAGGTGTATTTCGAGTCTCGCAATTTTCACAGCACAATCCGTTGGGATGAAGTGAAAATCCCAGGCCGAGAAGTTCGCTACAGTGTCAAATATAACATGTGAGTGTAAAGGGACCCTCATACTTCTTCCTTAAATCCTGGTGAATAGTTGGGGTGTTTTGTTTTTTTCTTCTCATTGCTTCAGCTTGTTAGATCATGATTTCTGGGTCTGGTTATCTAACACAAAGCAGAACCCACTAAGAACTCCAGAGTCACACATTGTACCAGTCCACCCACGAAAAACTCTTGTGTAGAACTTGTTGAAAAATGAGTGAAGATAGGAAAGTACCACATGCAGAAATTTCATCACTTGTAGAGAATATGGGAATTTACAAAGAGTTAATTTTGAAGAAAGTGAAGCTTTAGACATGATGTATGAAGGGATTTTAGTTAAAGGTGTGGCCTTGCAAAACAAGACTGGAAATCTGTAAACCTTTCCCAGCACCTTAATATAATTTGACCAACCTAGTTTTGTTCATAGTTTTGGTGCTATAATTAAATTCAGGTGTGTTAACTCGTACTTTATGGAGTGATCCATTGTTGTGCTTCTGTTCCCATTGAGACTTGTTGGTATTCTGAATCTGTGATCATTACCCGCGACCTCATGACCGGCTCTTTGGCCTCTTTTATCAGCCATCGTACTATCTTTGAAATGCTTACATAATTGATCACAATTCTGTCCATGACTACATTGTTTTGGAATGTAATTATTTCTCGCTTCACCTTCAGCTTGAAAAAGTCAAGAAGATTTCCACTAACTAAAATTCTTTAGTTTTTCAATGAAGGTTGATTGTGCACTTAAGTGATTCGTCTTTGTTCAGCTTTACATGGTGAGGCGTTTAATTCTTTTTGGGGATGTGAAGCTTGAACACGTGTTCTTTTGTTGTTTATCCTACCATTCTTTCCTTTCTATTCAAGCCAGTTCTTTCCAAAGAACTCTCTTTGGCATTTAAAATCATGGCAATGAAGTTTGGCTTTTGTAATCCAAAGAACTGACAAGAAAAATATGAAAGTCCAACCTGTCAATTAAATCTTCTCTATACCTTCTCTATAATCTGCCGCTGTACCTTTGATTTCTGACTTTTACTCTCAATATGGATGTTTCAGCTTTTAATCCAACACGGAGCAGCACTTACTCAACCTTTTGTACATCACTCTATGGTTGTCTCCTTTATCAGAAGCTAATAGCTCATAATTCCTTCTCAGATTACAGTCTTTCCTTCTTTTTCAATCCACCTGCCTGATCTCATTAAGTAATAATCAGCCTTTCACAAGAAGCTGAGCACAACCGGTACAGTCGGATCAGTCATTCCAAGGTGCAGTTTGGGACCCTTGGGAATGTTGTAATTTGGTCTTTTCCTCTTTCAATAACAAGCAGCGATTAAAGTGTAACATAATCTCCAAAGCTTTTTATCTACATAGTACAGGATGAATTCAGCGTGCAAGAATATGTTTTTGATATCTAACACCGATATAGTGATATGCAGCTTAGTGGTGCTTTCCAACATTATCTCTCACATCACTCAATTTTTGGATTAACTAAAGACCCAGTTACAGTAAGGGTCCGTTTCTCAAGAGTTACCAGTGATGATTTTTCAAATGCATGTATAGCACAATGCTGTGGAATTCTCTATTCCTTTTGGTTTAAAAGTGTCGATATATATTTGTCACTGTGACATTTATGGCATGACACATAAACAGATTAAAAAATGTGCACTTAATATGGGTCAGATAAGGAAACTTGCTGAAATGGATGTAAATGCAGGATGAAATTTTATTGAAGAAACCGGAGGACAAATACGTAAAAACAGACGTAAAACTTAATCCAAGAACAGGCAGAGGTCAGGAGATTAGCAAACTTCAACAATGGAAGCAGAATTACAAATGATAAACAAACAGGGTCAAAACTAGAATAACAGGGCGTGCGAATACACAGTTTGATAAAAGCAGGCAAATAAAAGCAGTGAGTAAATGTTTGTAAGACCTTTACTGTGCAGTATATACGGTGTGTGTGTTTTTGTGATTGTGTACAGGTGTGTATAATTAATCAGGTGACTGAAGCTTCGTGGTTCGGGGTTCATACCCTGGCACCGCCAAGCTGCCACTGTTGGGACCCAAAGTTGGATATGCAAAGAAAAAATGGATATGCAAATTAACAAAAATAACGTTATCTTCTCCTTCTAGTCTTAGGCAGCCATATTATAAGACTATGGTGTGTTCTGGAAAACGTAGTCGGTGGTGGGTTTGAGAGAGAGATATTTTGGGAAGGAGTCTCCAGTGTCAGCACTTCATAATAAGTTTTATGCAAAAGTAATTTTTTCCTGGTGGAAATGAGATACCGGTGTGAATACCAACTGTACTGTGGTCAGTTTAATATATTAAATGTAGCTATAGATATAAAAATATCACTGTCATCACTGATGTAATGATTCCGCTCTGTATAGATATGGAGACCGACCCAGGATGATGAATGGATGCCAGAATATTTCTGAAACTTTCTGTGCTCTCAGCTCCGTGATGACGGACGTCCGCTCTAAATATTACGGCAAGATCATGGCTGACGAGATATGCCTAGGCGAATTCATGCAGTTCGTTCCATTAGAAAAAAGTAAGGCCGTTAAGATAAAAAACTTATATTGTATATTAACATTGAAATTTTGTTGTCTTTCATAACCTAAGATTTTATATTAATTGATTATCTATAAAACAGGAAGTAACTCTCTGTAGAGTATATAGTATATACAGTATAGAGAGAGTGTATTCATAACTCTCTTAGATCTCATGACATTCATTTCCTTATCACGCTTTCTTACTTTTTGCTTTCTTTTTCCTTCTTGTTCTTTTCTTATCAGCCATTCTAGAAGCACCGAAGCTGTCCGTGATAACGGCCAGGTCCACTCTCACCGTAACCATCACAACACCCATGGGGCCTCAGAACCGCTCAATTAGGGAGATCAGCTGTTGGGAAAGGTGCCAGGAGTCTGGAATATCATCTGTTAACTACATTGTCAATCTCACACACCCGGAGTCTGAAGCTGGAAAGGTAACATCTAGTTGCATATCCGTAACATAGTGACTATATCTTTGTTTATATTCCATTTTAATCCTGTTGAGAACATTTTTATAGTACGTTACAATGGATACTTATTAGCACAGTCATGGCTCAGCAGTTATAGCTCAGGTTACTGATCAGATGGTCAAGGTTTCAAACCCCAGTACTGCCAAACTGCGTGTTGGGCCCTTAACTTAAGTAAAATTTGTTTTTATCATTGATTCCTTCAGGGTCTTGCTTTTAAAACATGTTGTCATTTCAGACTAAAATATTCAATATATAGCATACAAAGTTGCTCCAACAGATATGTTTTATTATCATGTGTCTTATATCTCTTTCCAGGTATATAGGAACACGTCTGGCATCATTACACTGAGTCATTTAACCATGAACACAGAGTACTGTGGCATTGTGTTGTATGAGCTCACACATCCCTACAAAAAGCTCCAGAGTGAAAACATCAGCTTCTGTCAGACTTTACCAGGTGAGAACAGTTTCTGTTTACTCTGGAAAAACTCTGTATGTCTTTTAAAACCAGTTACAAGTTTAGAAATGTTTCACACACGTCTAGAAAGTTACCCTTTCCAGGAATTGTGTCATTTTTAAACGTTATCAAAATTAAACTATAATATCAAAGCCTTATAATTTTTGAGCTTGTCCTAAAATCTGAGTTTTACAGTGTCTTGACATACAGTAGGGGTTTAGGTTAAATATTTTGTCTTCAGTTGCAGACAAGCCCTGGATTTCTATATTCATCTGGTCAGCATTAGTGGTACTTTTCCTCCTGATCATCTTGCCTCTGATTTTCTGCTATCAGTATGTCACAAGAAAGAGGAAACTCCCTGAGACACTGGTAAGACACTCTTACTGTAGTTCTTCCTCTATCAGGAAACTGTACTATGAATATTCCTTTCTCTTCTTCACTGTTCCTGGCACTGACAAGCTGTAATATCGTGTGTGTGTGTGTGTGTGTGTGTGTGTGTGTGTGTGTGTGTGAGTGTGTGTGTGTGTGTGTGTAGGGAGAGGTTAGGGAGGAATGTGCCTTGCTCACACGCACCTTTGTTCCAGGTTTTGGATTGCTGCCAATTTGCATGATCTTTTTATTGGCTTTATTGATTCTGTTCTTGTTACAATTTCACTTTACATTATTAAAGCAATAGTTTAATGGTTTTGTTTTTTTAATCAAATCTCTATACACTGATTATGTGCTGTATGTGTTTTTTAAAAAAAAAAAAATTCAGACTTAGTTCCTGTAGCGAGAAATGGAATTTCCAAGGGCAGTACAGTTCTGTCAATAAGCACTTAAAATATCTTATAATAGTGCATTCAAGAGCGAGATAGACATGGGAGAAACTCTTAACAAAACTTTTACCAAGGTTTATAACTTTCTATCAATCTACAAGCCAATACAGGAAAAAAATCGCCTTATTTGTGCATTTTTTAAAAGGATGCATTTACTTTACTATGAGCTACATTGGCTGTTGGCCATATTCAGATTTTCAAATTTAAGTGAAAAGACACATCGTTATTTCCAAGGGTAATGTTCATCGTATTGAGATTCATCTTAAGCAGATGGTTAAATTGATTTATATTAAAATGGAATAAAAATTAACTTTATATTGTTCGCTACCACAGGATGGTGTCTTTTAATAGTCTAGACCAGGGGTGTCAAAGTCAAATTGTCACAGTGGGCCAAAATATAAAACTGAGATAAAGTCACGGGCCAAACTGAATATTTATTGAATAATGAACTGCAACTGATATTTAATGTTCAACCTTTTCTTTTTTATGGAAACAAACTTTAGTTTTGCTTGAAGACAGGATTTGGAACAACCAGAGCTTGATATTACAAACACATAAGAAATTACATTTGAAATAAAAGACATATCAGTGGTGTTCATTTCTTATTTAAATAAATAAATAAATGATGCCTCAACAACAAAACAACTAAAAATAATAATTTCATTCAATAAAAATCCAACTTTTCGACTAGTGTCTTCTTATGTAATATTCTTTGGTTACAGACACGTTAGCTCCGTTAGCACACAAGACAAACAGGTCTGTCCTTTATATTCGTGAACAGATAATCTGCCTCCCATCTGTCTTGAAAGCTCCTATTGTCCATCTTTCGTTTGGCCATTTTTGTGGAGGGTGGAGTTAACTTGCCCGATGTGACTGTAGCATGGTTGTTAACGACTATCAACAGAGAATGGGGGCGCTTAAATACAGTGGCAAGGCATTCTGGGATTTGTAGTATTAGCGGAGCATGCGGCTAGCCAGCTGTAATGCACATTTGATATGATCTCGCGGGCCAAATATAATTACACCTTATATGCATTTTCTATATACATCTATAACTCCTCAATACTAAACAACATTAAATAATAGCCCAATCTTGGTTACACATAACCTGTACATCGGGGTTCTTTTATAAGATAAGAACTTTCCCTCATGTCACAGATGCAGTTGATCCAAAGTTGAAAAACTCAACAAACTATAAACAAAGAATGTCATTGCCAATTTAAAATGATAGACCGGTATTAAAAATTGGCCACTGAAGTGGACTAAACAGCAAATTTATACAGATTTTCTCTTCTTCTTCTCTGTAACAGATCATGTCGAAGAACACCACTCCTTACTTCAACCCAGATCCTAATGTAAAGATAACCACAATGAAAGTATACACTGAATCTCCATGGAATACCATCAAGCCTGAACTAGCCTCATCTGATATGCCAGAGAAGATAAAGGCTGTAAACATAACTGTTGGTTATGCAGCCCAAGACTACCATGACCAGGACTGGCACTGTCATTCTTACAGTAATGAACAGGTAGCAGCAGTTAGGAACCAGAGTGAGGCATCCTGCACAAGTTATAGTATGGTTGTGGGTGTGGTAGCACCCCAGGATCGAGAGGAGGTATCCAGCTGTGCTACTGACAGTGGGAACGGAGACTCCATCAGCCCTGGATTGTCATCTTGCACAGAAGAGGATCTATTTAAGGTCATTCATCATGCAGAACCAGACGAAGGCCTGGGAATTATAGAGCCAGTCTCTAGCAGTGAGCTTTTAGTGCTGCCAGTTTCACGTGGCACCAACGGGAAACTGCTGTTCTCCAACTTAACATTTCAGCCAATAGATTTAAATGTAAGCAACAGTTCAGAGCTTGTGCCTCTTGTGCCAAGGTCCTCACCAGCTGGAGAAAGGACTCTTTTGTTGACAAATCTCGACTCTGCAGATAATTCAGACTGGACAGACAATGACTCAATGCCTGAATACAGGAAAGTCTACCTTCCAAACGGGGTCCCTCAGACCTGCTTGCAGTTTCCCACACTTTCCAAAATTCTATTGTCTGACTGTACATCAAACTACAGAGAAAACTGGGTACCGGTAATCCTACCAGATCCCCTGCTGAATGATACAAACTGCACTGTACCCAACAGTGAGCTACATGAATTTGCTGAGCCAGAAGAGGACATAGAAGACTCACCATTAGATCTTGAAGAAATCTTTTTAGGTGGATGGATGGTGCAAATCCAAGGATAGTATAATTTTTCTTAAACATTGCCTCTGACTCAGTGCTGGTTTGAAAAGAATTTTTTAGCCATTTACAACCATGTTGTTAATGAAGAATGTAAACCACTCACTTCGGAACTCTAAGCTGTGTTGTGAAGTAACGTTTGTGTAGAATGTGATGAAACAGTAGGAACTGATTTACATATTTCTGCAAAATATATTGTTTAAGTTTTGCAGTGTGACTGAAATATACATCATGGCCAGCTACAACTGGCTTAATGAGGTGAGGTACAGATGTATAGTGTGTAGTCCTGGTGCACATATGGCATTTCAGTTCATCCTGAAGATGTTCTTCGGGGTTCAGGTGAGAGCTCGGTGCAGGCCACTTGAGTTATTCAACTCCAGTTTTGTAAATCTATGTCTTTGCTTTGTGCATGGCAACACTGTCATTCTGGAAAAGGTTTGAACCTTAGTTCCAGTCAAAAGACTTCTTTAATGCTACAGCCTACAAATATATTTTAAACGTTTTACATGTTTTTGGCAATAGTATGAAGAAGGCCCAGCTATAGGTGTGATTATCAGGTATTCACATACTTCCAGTCACATAGTGTAGCTCAGGAAGCAGCCAAACTTCCAACCAACATTATTTATATAATTATGAGAATGTATGTTTTGTATTTTTTGATTTGTTTCCTGTTTGACAAGGCAGAAGTAATTGCCTGACTGTAAATTAGTCGAATGATTTTAGTTAAAACAATGGTTAATGCCCAACCGTGGAAAGCAAAACATTAGCGTATGAGAATGGAATGAGCACATGAAAAGAATGCTGTCGTAGTGAAGACTTCGTAATTAGCCAACATGGGTGGCTCTTAAGACTTGTACACATTGTTCTGAAGTTTGAATATGTGTCATTTGGGATGTTTTTGGCATTCCATTTTACCTACATCATCTTTTCCACGTCATGAACAGGTTTGTTGAGGATATCCCATAACAGTTCGGAACTCTGAATGTAGTCACAACTTTTGTATTCAAATGACTGTCAGACTGGATTTCTTACCCAAGTTCCTGTAAAGACTTGCAGAGATAAAGCCATCAAGGGTTATTGTTTAATTTAACTAACTGTCTGTTCGAACCATGATTATTAACTTATCAGGGAGTTTTTAAAGGCTTTATTTTTTTTAGAAGTTTTCTATAAACAATTTCTACCGGTAGTTGTAACCTTCCGTCAATTATACCTCACTAAAGACATTTTGCATTGTAGCCATCAAACACTAAATGACTTGCACATCAATTACACATAATTTTGTAATGTCTTTTTGGCATTTTGTGTTTGGCTGAAGTACAGCTTTGAACATCATTGAAGAAGCATTTCGAATCTATTTCATTTTCAGAGTTACATATGAAGTGTGAAAATAAGACTGATAGACTTGTTTACTGTTCGTATTTGACTCATCTCTAACTTTGTGTTTTTTGTCATGTCATATGTCATATAGCAACGTTGTATATACAGTAAACAGCTACCTTTGTTCATCTTTGTCTATAGTATATTAATTATGTTTAAATGTTAAATATGTTATTGTCTTTTTCTGATGTAATGTAAACTCCCCTCTGAGACAACGCAGCTAGAGTTTCACAGGCTTTGGATGTAGATGATCCTTTTGAGCGTTTGCTGTGTTTTTTGGTCTATGAGCATAGAGTGACTCATTTAAATCTAAATATAATAAAGTGGAGAAACAGTATTATCTTATCCTGCACTTCATTTGTATAACATATGTTTCACTGTTTCAATCTCCTAGTTAAATATGGAGCTAAGTACAAACATGGCAAAGGTTTGACTCATCTGCTCTCTCTGAATAGATATGAGTAGCAATGTGAAGTTTGCTGACTATGTGGCAGATGCATAAAGGCATATAGCTAGCTAGCTACCTTTGACTAGCTCTGTAACTGCTTAGCTAGTTAACATAGTAAAAAATAATGCTGTGTCTGCTCTATACATTTAAAGTAACAAAAAAATGTTAAATGTTTACAAAAAGTCTATGACACATTTTCAGGAAAAATATATTACTCTCTCACTCACTCACTCATTTTCTACCACATATCTGAACTACCTCGGGTCACGGGGAGCCTGTGTCTATCTCAGGCATCATCGGGCATCAAGGCAGGATACACCCTGGACGGAGTGCCAACCCATCGCAGGGCACACACACTCTCATTCACTCACGCAATCACACACTAGGGACAATTTTCCAGAGATGCCAATCAACCTACCATGCATGTCTTTGGACCGGGGGAGGAAACCGAAGTACCCGGAGGAAACCCCCGAGGCACGGGAGAACATGCAAACTCCACACACACAAGGTGGAGGCGGGAATCGAACCCCCAACCCTGGAGGTGTGAGGCAAACGTGCTAACCACTAAGCCACCGTGTCCCCTAAAAGATTTTACTGTGAAAGGAAAAAAGATTCTTCACCCAGTCAAAGAAATGTTTAAGCTAGCTGAGTATAAACCTCTAAAACAGACAAAAATCTTGAAGAATCTCTAGTGTAAATTGAAGAATCTCTAGCCGTTTGGGGTGAATTAAAGCGGGAAAAACATAATATAATATCAGATTAAAACAGCTGAACAAGGACAATATACAAATAGTAAATGTTAAATGTTTGGTGTAAATATCTACCTGCATCTCAGATTTTTACTGGTTGTTAACAGTATACTGTATACAGTTTCTATAGTTCAGAAAATATCCGTTGCTTATTGAAAGTATTGACCACTTGAACGGTGATTATCCTTAAAATCGACATGCCAGTGTTGTCATAGTTAGTACTAACAAGCTAGCAACTTAACATGTGAGTCTAACAAATTTTACTCTAGATACTAGCTAGCTAGATAGACACAATTTCTTTTTCACCGCAATTGTTTGACACAAACTTTTCCGCCAAATGATACTAAAATTAATCAAACGAATAAGGATTCAAGAGGAATAATTTCCTGCACATTGCCATTGGAGTCGCCAACTCAGAGTGACCAGTGCTCTGTTAAAATGCTTTATATAGCCGTTAACAAAGAAAGTTATCCATATTACTTTATTTGTACTTTTTTTAACATACATTCAATGACACTGTGCCTTGACAGCTTTCTAGGTATACAATTACCGCTTGTAGCGATCAGTTGCTATAAACGATTGCACAATTTAGATCATTCATGAATGTAAAGAGAACACAAGATTACAATATTGTCAATATTAGTCATGGTCATGGGGTTGGTTTAGAGAGAGACTAAGATACATATTTAGAAATTTCTTTAAGACAGGCTTCACTCATGATCTGTAACACAATAAACTACTGTATAAACACACTATAGGAACGCTCTGTTCTCAGGTTTTCTTATTAATTCTTCTGTCTGTTTGTTTGGACCATTTTTAACCACTTCCAACGTTTTGTTTTTTTTTTGGTTTTTTTTAGATTACGTTTCTCAAACTGAACCTTTGGATCTGGTGCAGTTCCTGGAGTAACGTGTTGCGTCAGCAATCATAAAGCGATAAGCAACAATATCTACCGAGTACACACAAAGCATATCAACAATACAATTGCACTTTGCTCTGTGGCTCAGAAGCTGTGTTACAGGGACTATAATAATGTCTTCCTAATTAGTCTACATTACTATAGGATGCGTTTCTTGATATTTGGTTTATTTATATAACACTGACTGAGCTTCATAATGTTAATTCATGATACATTTCCATACAGTTCATTCATTATTTATAAACTTAGCCAAAGTTTTTGGTTTATTTAAATAGCTCGCTCATGATTTATTTACGTCAAACCGATTCATAATTCATTTGTATAATGTTTAATGTAATTTATTTGTTTGTAATGTACCACCAGCACTAAAACTATTCATATTTGCATGCATAAAAATATGCATGATTTCTATGCTCGGTAGTCTTACAGCGTAAAAGCATTCATCCCCAGAGTGCCATTATGACACAGTGATTAGTGTTGGAGTGCCGTCTTAACCCTTTTTACCTGTACGCTGGAGAAATGAATTTTTCAGACATTCTCAATCAGTATAAACAAATGAATTATTTTATCTCCACAAGTCTTATATAAAATGAGCCAGGTCTCTTTTGGCTTTCCGTGTTTGATCTGTGTTTTTCCCTCTGTTGGATAACCTTATGTAGAATTTTAGTTGATTAAGAAATCCAAATGATAGATTTTTATGAATAAACACTTGGGGCATCTCAGAGTGTAGAAATGGATTTGATATCAACATTTGCTTTGAAGATAGAAACATTTGTGAAGACATAAATAAGTGTGGCATAAGACGAGTTAATTGCAATTCATTCATTCATTTTAATTAGTTAAGTATTTTTTTCTATAAATATTTTGCCCCTTGTAGGCTAGGTAAAAACTACAAATATCATAAAGCCCTGGTTTTATTTTCATATGTGCCATTAACCATCACTGTGGAGCGTGACATGATAAAGAAATTCAATCCTAAACATTGACAAGACAAAACAGGAATTCTTTTCTGGGCTCTGGGCAAAAAAGTGTAAATATACGAAAGGCTCATAAATATAAATAAAAAATATGCAAATACATGTAAAGAAAGGAATCAATTCAAATATAAATCCAACTTACACCCAGTCCACCCAGCACACTGCCATGCAACTTTAGAAGAAAATGTCTGAAGCATTTGGCTATGGCACTTTGATCTGAAAATGTCTTATTATTAATGTTTCCTCATTTAATGGTATATGAAAATGATATGTACTGTATATATGCTACATAAATGACAAGGATACAGTATGTATCTGGAAAGATATTCACTCTCACGTAGTGCATCTAACATCACCATTATCAGCTCCAGCTTCACCGTCTAACAGCTCCAGGGATTTCCAACAGAGATCTACTATGGTGAGAAAAAAATAATTTCTTGTACCCACAGAAACCTGGGCTTGAAAGAAGCGAAATCCTTTGAAGCAATTAGATGCCTGTCAAAGGGAGTTTGAGGAACTGGAGTGAAATAAATGGGGGAACAGATCAATTCGTATATCTCATGCAGCTCTTCATCACTTAACCACACTTTTGCCATCTTTTTCCCATAGTGCTTCCCGATGTAACCGGATTTATCATTGACATAAATTGTTGCTCCCAGCTAATGAAGTTTTTGCTCTGATTTCGGTGATTTGGAGAATATTTTAGTCTTATTATTGTCAAGATGTTTTGTTTAATACATTCATAAAAGCAGACTCTTGATTAACTAGGGGTAACGTTTTTCTAGGGGTAAAATAACCAAATTCCTATCAAAATGCTAAACAAAAATTCCTTCACAAAAAAGTTTAGTATCAACACAGTGTCAACAATTATGCCCTGTTTATGTGAATCATCTGCCATGAGCTGTTATTATAGAAATGGAGCATTGATATAAATCTGTGAATTTACTTGTTACTATCTAGCTATTATCTAGCTACTTGCTACAGGCTACTAACCACTATCAGAGCATCTATCAGAGCTGGTGTTGTAGAAAATGAATCAACAGTTTTAATTGACCAGATATTAGAATTCCACCGTTCTATGATTTAAACAGGCTTTATGTTGGTTGTTTTTTATTCAGAGTTTGTCTTGAAAAAATAGCTCATGGCTCAATTGTCTTCAGTTTTACAGGCTTGGAAAAACGACTCATAGATACAGATACATTTTCAGTAAAGGGAAATTACTCTAAAAGCAATTTCAGAAGGTGTGGAAGTTTATGAAAGTATATCAGGGTTAAGCTGAAATCAGCATATTACCCATCAGCCCATGCATGTCAAATGACCCTCCATGTCCCAATCTCTTTCAAGCTTTTCCTATTTCCGTTTGATGAGCATAAGTTCTTGTGTTTTGGTGGCTTTTTGTCATTCTGTTGATGTCATCTCTTGCTTGTTGCTTTGCTTTCCATTCAATAGCGCCAAATAAATCGCGATAAATGGTTATATTACTACAAAACCAAGATACCTCTTTGCGATGCTAAAATGTTGCCAGTTATTACATTTAATTTACAATTTCATTAGACATTACTAAATACCTAAAACTCAATGGACACTTCAAGAATAAAATTAAGCTAGAAGGGGTTCAGCTGATGAAAAATAATACGAAACCTTGCAATATATTTCTATTTGCTCTTTTTCTAGGAGCTTAACTGTACAATTTGATCATCAATCTTAAAAAAGAAACCAAAGCACATACAATTACAGCAATGAACATGTGATTAATTCTTTCCTGCCTGTAAACTGGCTGTAAATGGTTTATCTGGATGTGTATCTGGCATTTTTCTGTCTCATCCTCTGTATTGGAACAGATTTACGGGTATCCAGATAATTAACATGATGCAACGTTACACTCACATACATACACATTATGTATAGACAGATACATTTTGAGGCTTAATGAGACTCCAAGAGTGTACCAGCTTCATTATGATCTTAATAAGCTGCATGTTTTAAAACCTTATACTGTATAAACAGCTCAGGCACAAATTAGTGCATATTTTTGGAAACGTTATTTAGTTTTTGAATTTGTTAAGAGTGAGTTTTTTCAATAAGTGGCACACCATCAATGTGTTATCACGTTAAATATGAAGGTATTGTTATGATTGTTAGTACAGTTATGATTTAAGAAATAGGATTCATTGGTAAATAGACAATAACTCCAGTTCTTATGATTCCCAAGTCACTTCCTGATCAAGTGAACACCTGTATCTTATTTGCACCTGTGCCTCTTTGTTTTGTCCCCTGCTTGTTTATTATATTGTTTGCGTTGTCTAGTTTGCGTCTGCACTTGAACCATTGCCTGTATATCACTTTGAATATTGCCTAGCTTTTTTGTACAACGCCTCGAAGAGGACACAGTGGTTACTTTTATAACAAGATCATATACTGAAGTCACAAATTACTATTTGAAGACCACAAATTAAGTATTTTATGGCTGAGAAACTAAAAATCATGCCCATGAAGTGTGCAAATTGTGTCAACATGTGATGGCGCGTATTTAATGTCTAAAATATGGCCGTCACTTCGATCCAATTTGAGGATTTAATAATTCACTTAATATATCATGGGGTAATGGTAAATATCCACAGTCCAATGCCAGTGACTCCAGTATGTCAACAGTGTAATTGACTAGTAAACCATCCCTTGGTTATAGAAAATATGAGCTCTCTAAGAACACATTAAATAGTGTATCAGATCATGTATAAAATACAATAGATCCTGTAAATTATTTAATGTTCACAAAATAGAGCTTCAGAGCCTCAAGTTTGCCTCGTGTTTTTCATTTAAAAAAATAATTATTATTATAATTAATAATGACAGAGAAGCATTGTCTTAACTCTATACTATCACACTATTTACTTCACCAGGGTGAATTGAACATCAAGGAAGTGTAGGGAATGTAGTGACTAACAGGTAAGATTATCTGCTAAGCAAGCTAATTTGTTGTTTTCCAAATGTCAGTGACAAGAAAATAGCGAGGCAGAAGCTTACAATTAGCATTCCTCCGTTTAGATTTTGTTTGCCAGAAAGAAGAGGTCCAAAGCCTCTTGTTTACAATTTCACTAATTTTTCCACAGCTCAAGAGTTCAAATTGTAAGTAGTGCAAAATAAATTACACACAACCAGAACAAAATTTCTTTTCAAACTTGAATGTCACTACGTACTCATATTTGCTTTTGGCTCATTTGGATTTGGTTTGAATTGTTATTTTTTTCCCTTTATTTGCCACTGTGATGACACACAATGTGTGTGTGTGTGTGTGTGTGTGTGTGTGTGTGTGTGTGTGTGTGTGTGTGTGATTAGTAATTTGTCTATTTGATGGTGTTTTCACAGTTCAATACAAATGCGCTGCTTTGGGCTGTTTGTTGTGTTACTGACTGGGTTTTCATTACTAATCAAATTCAATAACAGGCAAGTTACACAACAACTTTTTATGTGCACTCCTTGTGAAAAACCTGAATATGATAATCATCTACTTGAATTATATGCAGAAGGCCTCAGGTATGTTGTTTCAATTTATATTTATCCTTTTCCGTATTTAATATATATTTAATTATACATTAGTTAGTTCCAGTCCACTAATCTGATTTTGGATGATCAGCGTACCAAGAGTACTCATAAGCACTAGGTGTATCATTACTATCGTCTTGTCTGTGTTCCACTCCCTAGTTTAAAATGGTTCCTACAGTAGTGTTAGTGACATCATCAGAGGAACATCATTGCATATGATGCTAAAATACGAAAGATGAAGATGTAACACAATGTAGGATGACAATTTCCATGGACGCATGTACAAATCAACGTGAGCTAGCTAGCTTGTTGACGTGCTGTAAAGTTTTCTCTAGCAGAGCAAAAGAAACTGAATATTTGGACATACGGTGTCTGAAATATGTCACTTGTTCATTATGACTTCTTTGAGCAATATCACCCTCGCAATGTGTGTTCTAATGAATATTATTACAGCTGCGATTGTCTATTATGATTCATCATCGTTATTCTCGTGCAATATATTACTTAGGTAGGCTTTGTGAACGTGTATATTGGAGGAACACGTATTCGTTCTGTGTTAAATCTATACTTCAACAAAGTGTGTTGAAAACAATGCGCTAAATTAGTTTATAATGAAATGATTTTTGAAACTTTTTCATTAGAACCGAATCACATTAGATTTATAATAATTATCTCTAGAGAATGTGAGTGCAATCAATTTCCACCCAGTTGCTTTAAAAAAAACGTAACAGCTGTGCCAACATTTCCTTAAATAAATAAAATTGTCAGATCCAATACCAAACACAATGGCAACCAATTACTGCCAATAAACATTAGTACTAACATATTTCTATATTCAGAAAATTGTTTTGCTATTGAATTTATTACCAGATTAATTACAAAGCTGCACACTTATACTGTACACTGTATGACTCCATATACATATTTTCCATGCATAATTTGTGTTGATCATCCTCCAAGAAATTTATCTGGAATTTGTGAGTGCAGCACCAGCACAGCCTGAAGGTTTGCATTCGGTGGAGTGTATTAGCACACAAGCTGTGACAGTAATTTGTAAAAATAGACACTTGAAGTAGCTTTGTCCCAACAACAGTGGCTGAGTTATTCTTAGTCTGAATGTGGTGAACGATATATGAGAACAAAAAAAAAAATCCTGGCACCTCCACTGCATTGTTTACAGGGCCAGGTGTGGTCAGTAAAGACTTATAAATAACACACACTCACACACATGGCCTTGTCTGGTGTGATGCTGTTTTTATATCCAAATCGGCTCTGAACGCTGAAGCTTAATAAGACAGTGCGGAGCTGCAGCTCCTTAATAAACCCTTCAAATGATTAACGGCTCCTTTAAATGAAGAGAACGGGATTGTAGGAAAGAGTCCACAGAGAGATAAATAAAGTATATTTTTAAGATACTTAGGCCCCCTTAAAATAATTATTTAAATTGTTTATCACATCATAGTTTTATTGTTAGCATATACAAGTGCATTCGAGAGAGGGAAAAAAAGCTTTATCCAGCCCCCTAAAGGATTAATTTTTCCCCTATAGAGGAAAACGCAAAGTTTTATATAGGACAAAAAGTTTCCTATTCAGAGAAGTAACACTTGTGAAAAACTATTGAACATCTTTTACTCAGAGAGTGTAGTCCAGCGGTGTCCAATCCTATCCACAAAGGGCCGGTGTGGGTGCAGGTTTTCATTCCAACCAAGCAGAAGCCACACCTGATTCCACCTGTTTAATCAGTTGTTTTTAGTAGACTCTGGTGTGGCTTCTGCTTGGTTGGAATGAAAACCTGCACCCACACCGGCCCTTTCCGGATAGGATCGAACACCGCAATGCTACTTGGTGGATTTTAGGACGGTTCACACACATATATTAGGTTCACACTAACTACATTCTACAGTCACACCATTGATAAAATTTGCCACTGAGGTACAATCATTTATAAAACTTTAACAAAAACTACATGGCATAGCTGCCAACTGTAGTGGCGGCCATTTTGAATTCAGAATCACTTCATTACATATTTAGAATTGGCTTTAAAATACTTATTTTTAATTAGTACAGCGGAACCTCAGCATATTAACTCCCTCCCTTACGAATTTTCACCTGAAGAATTTTGCAAGAAATTTGCATCAGCAAACGAATGAAGTTTCTATAATCTGAAGATAATCCGCATTTAAGTTAAATTCTATGGGAAAATTAGTTTCGCGATACAAATTTTCACCTTAAGAACGAATTAAATTCATATGATAAGGTTGCACTGTACCTTAAATAATAATGAACATCTGATATTTCAACTCAATTTCTATGCTAGTAATTCGGAACGATCCTCGTTATCACCGTTAACATGTACAGTAGCACCAGGGCAAAGCTAATAAAAGGGACATCAAAAATGCTACATCTAAAAAAGTGAGTACTTCTTCACTATTAGCATCCTGCTAACTGCATTCTGAAGCAATCACATGCTTCAGATTGTTGTTAACAAATATCAAATTCATTATAAATATATATAAGCCACTCTGAAAAATGACATTGCTCAGATGATAGCGGTAGGAGCAACCATTTTGAATCGCTTATGTTAGCAATTTTTCAGTATTTATTTACAGTTTCATTATTTATTTTATTTCTTTAGATTTTTACGTCAAGTCCTTTGTACTTAACGAGGTTACTTAGCCAGGTAAGCGTCTGAAGATATCCGAATGCAGTTTTTATGTATAAGTGGAAATCTGATATATGGACATTAGGGCAGAAAACATGATTTAGCTGTAAGCTACATCTGAGGAAAAGAAACGATTGACTAAATCTAGACAGGAAAACTCGAACATTATTCATCACACACCATATGCTACGCAGCATAATCCTTTCTTAATCCCGATGCACAACTGTATCGCTAGTCAGACAGACCCTGAGCTGGTGTTGGCTTTAAATCCCCGGTGCTTTCAGAAGTCCTCACTGTATTGTCCCATTGTGTCATCTGTAAGTATATACGGATGGGTTGAATTGACCAGTGTGTGTTAGACCTTGGTCTATATTTACTACCATGAGGTGAAGGCTGCTTTGTTCAGACTGCATTCTGCCAGTGAAGGACACTGTCTGTCTAGGGGGTCACCCTCTTTCCGTCCTTCTCAGATACACACATACACACACACACATATTTGCACAGGGTGATACAGGAACAGAGAGAGAGAGATTTGAGGAAAAAAACCTGGAAGTAAAATAGAGGAGAAAACGAAGGACGTATTGCGGATCTTATAGTCCTGCAGATTTGCTTCTGACAAACGTGAGTTACATTTCAATTAGTCCTTCTCCTTCCCAGACATGTCGTACTGTATGAGTGACCCTGAAATTATTAACCTCCTGTAATGACAGACATGAACATATATATTGCTTGTCTTTACTAATTGGTGCAAACTTTGTCATTGTTTTATTACAGAAAATGATTTTTGTCTTACAATCAATTCTTAAATAAAACAATCAATAAAACAGTAAATAAGCTAAATAAATCTTGTAATATTATTTATTTCTTTTTAAAAAAAATAAAACTACAGGTTTTTATCACAAAACAAATTTGAAAACTAAATAAAAGGTCACATTCGGAAAATATGATAACAGGAAAGCAAGCTTCTTCAAACAAAGGTGATCCCATCAAAAACGGAAAAAATGTCAAACAAGCAATGGGATGTGGCTGGATTTACATCAATTACATATAAATAAAGATATAAGAAAAGTACCAGAGACCAAAAAATGGAATTGTGTCCATGTTCAGCATTGAATCTCCAACAAAGCCAACAGAGTCCTAACTCATTTTAGATCAAACTTGTGTCTAATAAGTTGATTGAACACCAGTGTTCCGGTAAAAAGCATTAAAACTGTCAGTTTAAATTCTCACATATAAGATAACACTATTCTGAAGTCAATGTGATAATATTACGTATGTTTAACAGAATAAATCAGAAATAAATAATCGATCACAGATGGTTTGATGCAGCCTGATGTAAAGCAGAGTTACTGTTGATTATTTTTCCAGTCTTATTCCTCTTGTACTTTTGTCAATTCTTTCATTTATCATGACATTTTAAATTTTCCATCTACTTCTAGTTACATAAACAGCTATTCCATTACCAGCCTAGATGTTTTTCTTTCTCTTCCAGTGAATAAGATTTTAAAAAAGGCAGAAAACATACTCACAAGTTTACCTCTGAAATGCTGACACTGGAGACTCTTTCCAAAAATACAAAATTAAAAAAAAACAATTACACTACAAATTTTTTTAAACCTTAATATCTTTAACATACGAGTCATTCTGTTAGCTGTTACTCAAGAAATGTATGTATTAGTCTGTAAACTTTTATATAAAACTGTAAGTTGCCTTGCATTTGAAAATCTTTCAAATTGAATCAACAGATTCTGACCAATCAGATTTGAGAATTAACAGCACTGCGGTATCCTATGAGACATTTTATCTTGCCTAGCATAACAACAATCGTTCATGGTAGTCTGTTGATATGAGAGGCTAAAGGTTGGAAATTAGGCAAATTAATTGGTCACTGATATCCAAAGTTATCCAAAGATTTTTTTTTTCAATTAAAATCTCTCTTAATCTCAACAAAGATCAGAATAATCTAAGAGACTCCACACAGCATATGATTCAAGTCCATGTCTCGATATCTCTAGCTTTACAAAACAAATTATGCCTTTTTCTTTCTGAAGTAGCTTATTTTTCAGAACTTCAGTCATAAATCTTCCACTAAAACAGGGCTGAATTATCCCTGTTTCTTCTAGCGTTGTGTATACTCATTTCCTCGTTCCTGTCCCTGTAGTCACACAGCGTTAGCACACTCGATTGGACAATATAAAGAAAGCCAATAGGACACTAGAAAGGGGGGGGACACAATGCACTCTTTATGTGATCGTAAGACAGGTGGTGGCTGCAAGCTCACTGTAAATGAAGTCATCTTTCAAAAGTGGCCTAGTTCTGCTGGGTGTATGCATGTGTGTATGTATGTGTGTGTTTTTCCCAAGTGCCTCATGTGATTAATGATTGTGAGAGCACAGTGGGCAGCACTGCAGACCCGGACTAATGAAGTATTATTCACTCAACAGGCCACAAAGGGGTGTTTAAGGGGAGTTTTTATCTCTCTGGCTCCTAGGACTCTCTCTTTTCTCTTTCACATACCTCGTAATAGTTGCTGATACGGAAATACTAGCAGTTTAAACCTTCTGGGGGCTTTGTTGAGGGCTCAAAATCTTGCTTGTAAGTCACTCATATCTGTCATAAATATGAACAACAGAATGAACAACAGTCGACCCAGACTCCAACCCTGGAGGACACCAAAAATCAAACCAAACAAGAAGGCATTTTAACTGAACAGGTGTTGATATAAAATTAATCAGAACTCTGCTTGTTTTCAGTGTGATATGTTTGTTTTTACAGCTTTACCTCTGCAAAGAATTTGAGATAACACCTTTAAATTTTAAAGTATTTAAAGAAAAAGCACTTGGGGCGTCTCAGAGAGCAGAAATTGGTTTGATATCACCATTTACTTAGAAGATCTAGTTTTTGTTTCTTTGGAACTTTTCTATGAATTCATTGCCCATAGTAGGCTAGAGTAAAACAGAAATCCTCATTATAAACTACAAATGCATAAAGCCCAAGGTGTCTAATTTTATATGAGCTTCATATCATATAATCACCACTGTGAAGTGGGACATGACAAAGACGTTTAATGCTGAACATGGACACAAGAAAACAGACACAGATTTCCATTCTGAGAAAAAGGTGTTAAAAAGAGGCCTCTTATTCTAACAAGCCTCGATTTGGTATTCGTGATCATACTGTGTGACCTTCAAAGAAGTTGTCTCCTGTTAATTGTTGAGTTCTTATTTACTTTCACTTGAGTTCTTGTTCGTTCCGACTTTGGAAGGTCGACTCATGACTGTGCCTTCGTTTCTACTTTCCCTTTCTCTCTTCTTTCCTCTAACCTTGTATGAGAGCCCCTGCATATATACTCCCTGCAAAATCATTAAAGAAGAGAGATTCTGATTCAACTTTTTGTCTGTGTTTTGGGTGTCTCTCTGAGTTCCTGATTCATCCTCATCTGAGCAAATTTCTAACAAAGTATTAAAATAACCTCCTAAAAATTAATTTTATTTTATATTTAAAGACTTATTTCAGTACATCACGTTGTCCTTTTTTTTATATTTATTCATTTTAAATAAAGTCTGCCAATGTTCTAATTACCCAGTTACCCAAAAGCTAGCCTCAGTGGACCAAATACTACAATGTTGTAAGAATGTTAATTAAAAAAAATAAAAATAACATTAAATGTTCTCAGAACCAGGAAAACATTTAAAAAATAAGTCTTCACACAAAATGTACATAAAAAAAAATTATTGACTTGACGACTTAACATTGCTAGCGTATGATGTTTACGTGGACAATTCTGCATTTCTGCATTTAACACTAAACAACATTGCCAGTGAATTTAATAATTGCTTCCACATTTAACAATGTAGATTCTTTGGGGTCCTTATTTATAATCTTACAACAAATCGTTTTCCTATGAGAATTTGTTTTTTGGAAGCTAATTCTGCTAAGTACTTGCATTTTAAGCTAAGCGTTACAACAATACTGTACCAATCATTTAAAGGGAAAAAAAGGGTAATAAAAATATTGTATCCAGGTTTGTTATTAAAACAGGGATAGCACCGCCTTCGCCTTGTAGTCCACACGAAAACTAAATCCCTGAAATATATCCTGAATCTTTATTTTTATCATGTTAGCCTCTGCTGGCACACAGCCAATACTAGATGCTGATGTCTGAATTTTCAGGAGGGTGAAAAACATTTCCCATTTCAGCCTCAGCTGCTTTCTGTAATTGATTATGTTTACCTAGCACATTGTTGGGTCATGACAATGCCATGCTGATTCCCAATAGCATTAACGCTACAGCATCCCTGTCAAAACAAAATGTTTAAACCCCCCAAATTCTCCAGCAAAATCTCTGCAAACAAATTACTGTGAGTAGCTATAAACCCGAGATGTTTAATCATCCTGTGTTCGTGGAGAACGAGATCAGCGCCGCATGTGTAGCATTAACTCAGCTTTGGAGCATGCGTTAAACTTCACTTGAACCCTTTGTCCTCTAGAGCCGTGCAATTATCCACACTTTATGAGCATGACAAGAGGTTTGATCTTATAAAAAAAAAAAAAATGGAAAATTTTCAAATTAAGTTATAAAACAAAGGTATCAATTAGAAAAGAATGATGCCATCAACTACAATTTAATCATAAAAAAAAAATCATCTTAAAAATATTTCAGTTCTCTGCCTGATCACATAATTAGCAGTAGCATCTTAATGGATGAACATTGTGAGAACGGATATCAGGAACATTTTCACAAAGGAGCACGATGCTCCTAGCAAATAAGGTGAAATTGCGGTTTATGAGCATTTGATTGCTTCCACTTCCTGTTCTGTCTACTTCAGGTTTAAAAATAAGCTTCACTATGCTCTGTGTCTCTACTAACACAGTATAAGCGGCACAACAGCTACTGGCTAATAACTAAATCATCTTTGTCTACTAACTAATTCTTGCTAATAGCTTTGACAGGTGTTAAAAAAAAGTGATAGATATAAAAGCAGTATTTAAGATTAAGTGGAAACCAAAACGCTGTGCTAAAATGATGTATATGTGGAAAAAGTAAAAATGCTAGCTTGAGCATGCTGCTAGTTGGAATTATGATCGCTTTAAAAAAAGATATAGTAAAATTATAGAAATCATTTACTTGAGCAGATGCCAATCTGAACTTTTGGCAAAAGTACAACAGAATATGTACACACACACACACACACACACACACACACACACACACACACACACACACACACACTGTACTGTACACTCGCTGAACACAGGAACACCTGTTCAACCTATTAATAGTATCAGCTGGTCTTCTTCCAATCTTCATCTGTCCAGTTACAATAAGTAATATGGGACCTGGATGGCAGGAGCAGAACCTTACTCGATCTTCTGCTCTTGTTGCGCATCCACAGCAAAGTTGTGTATTCTTGATTCTTGCATTCTTGTGCATTCAAAGTTGATGCTTTTCTGCTTATTTCGGTTGTATAAGGTGTTTATTTGAGTTCCTGCCAGTTTGAACAAGTCTGGACATTCTCCTCTGATCTCGCTCATCAGACACCAAACAGACTGGATGTTTTTAGTTTTTCACACCATAACCATTATGTAAACCTTATAGACCGCTGTGTGTGAAAATCCCAGGAGTTTCTGAAATATTTAAACCAGCCTGTTTTCTCCCATTCTGATTGATGATGTGAAAATTTCAAAGCTGAATATACTTACATGAATGGCCAGGTGTAAAGGGGAAGGAAGCAGTGGTTAAGTTCAAATCACAACATTACCAAGCTGCCACTCTTGAGCACTTGAGCAAGGCACTTGAACCTCAAGGGCATTTGCCACATGTCATAAATGTCCAGTTGTTTATATTAAATTGGCATTTAAGCGTATAATAATAATAACAATCTGATTATCATGAAGTCTCACTAAGTTAATGAGGATTTTGATTGAGGAAGGTGGTGCGAATGGTAATTATGCTAGCAGTGATAGTAACCAACACAATTTATTTAGCTGTTCTTCACTTTTACAGGTTTAACATGGCGACTAAAATGGTGACATACCGGTGCCAGGAGGAGGAAAAGGCGCAGATGTCTCAGAGCATGGAGCTGTCCTCACAGATCAAAAAGAAAAAATTTAAATCAAGGTATTCTTCATCATCATCACAAGATAAAGCATCACAACTTTGTCACAGATCCTGTGTGTCTTATAGGCTGTTCTGTGTCACATGACTTATCTGGATATGTTCTTTTTTCAGGGGCCAACTTTGTTTTAATAGCAATTTGCCACAAAATACCAAAAAAAAAGTTACACAGGACCGTGGTGCAGGCTTGATTCTGGGATGTACCACATTTACCGATGAGCACTTGAATTAGAGTGCAGAGTTATAAGCTTTACAAACACATGCACAGGATGGATACGGCGTGTACGTATTCATAGGTGGCATCTGTTTTATCGGAGAACGAGTAGCCAGGATGAAGTTCTATTGGACGTGTGATTAGGTTATTTAAGTCAACATTGTAAAACGTTAGGATTTGTTTACACAGTCATGTTTCACTTCAACAATAATGTCATTAGATAGTTGCTTCATAGCCAACTCATCATTCATGGAGTCAGGATATCATTGCACTCATCTGTTCATAGGAATAACAAACATGTTACAGTTTCAAAGCCACACAATAACACACTTCAAAAACACATGATACCTGCTATTGTTCAAAGCAACGTGCTTCCTCTCTAAAGTAAGATTGGGCTTTCAGAGTGGATAATAAACCGACCTAGCAATCTGTAGAGTCTCTTACATCTGCTCTATTTACACTACAATCTCACGTTACAAAACCAAGCCTCGAGAACTTCCTCTTTTTTCCCCATTTTTCTGCCTACCTCAACTTCTCTGTGCTTCTAAGCCGAGTGTATGGACTTCTGCTTTTCTGCTCACCTGTTCCTCTGTTGCTATAGAGTCGATATCATGCCACAGGCCAAGTTTTCACTAAGTTCATAACCGTATCCATAATAACAAGCAAAAACAAGTTGAGAGGGGAAGGTGGTTCCTTCTTCATTATCTTTGACAAGCTGTGTTTTGTGTAAAACGGACACGTCTACGTGTGTTCTACCCCACGTACAGTACAGTATGTTGTCTTTTATGAATCTGTTTGTTTGTAATTAGCAGTACGAGATTAGACGGTTTAACACTGTGTAATATTAAGATTCTGATTCTTCAAATTCTGTGACCGACTGTGTGATAAAACGTGTCCTCCATGTCTTCATTCAATTATGAGGAAGGTCATGTAATGATAGAGCTCTGCTAAAGAAGATTACTATGTTCCACCTATGTCATAAATCTGTCTGTTCTTGGGGTCACATAAATAAGGACATCTTTTTATTTGCATATTTTTCTCTATGTTTAAATTTCACCAATACCACTGCTGGATTTGTAAACCTCTTGTGAGTTTTACATCATCTTATGCCTTCCTTGTGTTGATGGCTTTTAGACAAAAATTATGAAATATCACCATCACTGATTTGGTGGATGATGTTTACTTCAGTAATATTGCAAGCTTTCCAAGGCAGCAATGCAGCCCCAAACCATAAAGTTTCTCTGTTGTTAATGAAGGAACCGACAAAAATGCTGCTCCAAAACAAACAAAATAGAGAAAATGCTGCAGGTTTGCAAAAGACCAACTAGATCATTAACAAAGCATCTGGAACATTATTCTGTGCACTGTTAAGACAAAAGATAAAAGTCATT
Source organism: Tachysurus vachellii (assembly GCF_030014155.1). Classification (NCBI taxonomy): domain Eukaryota; kingdom Metazoa; phylum Chordata; class Actinopteri; order Siluriformes; family Bagridae; genus Tachysurus; species Tachysurus vachellii. The sequence continues at coordinate 13,268,189 of NC_083484.1, read as the reverse complement.
TTTACCACAATGCTACACCTGGAAGAAAAACGCCCTCGACATCAATAACAAATCTTCCCCGTAAGTATTACGTTTTTTGGGTCTGCGGTGTATAGAACAAATAATTGAGCGAACAATGAATTCAACATTATATCAGTTTTATAGATGATATGTGAAATAGATTTAGCAGACACCCTTTTCCAGAGCGACCTAGATTTTGATCTCATTTTATACAACTATTAATCCATTACCAATTGGATGGTTGTGAGTTTGAATCCCAGGTCCACCAATATATCACTGCTGGGCCCCTGAACAGGTCCCTCTATTGCTCAGTTGTATAAAATGAGATCAAAATCTAAGGCGCTCTGGAAAAGGGCGTCTGCTAAATCTATTTCACATATCATCTATAAAACTGATATAATGTTCAATTCATTGTTAGCTCAATTATTTGTTCCCAAAAAAACATAATACTCCCACCAACATGCCTTACGGGGAAGATTTGTTATTGATGTCCAGGGTGTTTTTCTTCCAGGTGTAGCATTGTGGTAAAAATTACTTTTATATTTTGACCTGGAATTCAAACTCACAACCATCAAATTAGTAATCTGTTACCTTAACCGCTAGGCTACTTCATCCACACAAATAGATGTAAGTACGTCAGCAAAAAAAAGTTAAATGCCACGTGTCACAGGTGAGACGATGTGATGTGACCTTAAGAGGACGGTCCATGCAAGAAGTCCTAGACATTTTAATGAAATACAAAACTTTTATAAAGAAATAGTCCAAAATTTCTCTTTCCTGCAGTCCAAATCTGATCAGCTGCTACAAGTTATTACAAGTTCACATATTTCTTCCAGCCTGTACTGTGACTGATAAGTCTTTGTGATTAATTGAATAGATATAGTGAAAGTAAAATAATTTATTAGTGTGAGAGGATCGTCTGTGTCTGATATTATGACTTGAATGTAGTCCAAGGATTCATATTCAGTAATGTTCAAGCTCTGTTTGTAGGTTTTGGTGTTACACGCAAGACAATGACCTTTAACGTGCGTGTGTGTGTGTGTTTGTGTGTGTGTGTGTGTGTTGTGTGACTGTGTCAGATGTCCTTCTGAGCTAAGCTTGTTAATTTGAGTGTTTCTCATGTGACTCAGGGGTAGTAGACTGGCATCTGATAATCAGAAACTCTGGCCTTATTACTGTGTGGAGCTTCAGACTTTTAATTCAAATAATAATACTACTACTACTACTAATAATAATAATAATAATAATAATAATAATAATAATAATAATAATAATAATAATAATAACAAGAAGAAGAAGAAGAAGAAGAAAAAGAAGAAGAAACAGAAAACATTCCATAAACACATTTATCCTTTATCCTAGGATCTATCTACTGTATCTATCTGTCTATCTATCTGTCTGTCTATCTGTCTGTCTCTTTGTCTCTCTATATGTCTGTCTATCAGTCTACTATGTCTGTAAATCTCTATCTATCTATCTATCTATCTATCTATCTATCTATCTATCTATCTATCTATCTATCTATCTTCATATTCTCCAGATGTCTGTCAATCTTCCTTTCTTTCTATTTCCCTATCTACCGTTCTCTTTCTCTTCTGTCTTACTCCATCTAATTTGAGTCTGTCTCTCTTACTCTCTTTCTATCTTTCTTGCTTACTTGTTCTCTCTCTGTTTGTCTTTCTGTTTGTGTCTTTATCTCTCGGTCTTGTCTCTTACTATCTCTCTCTCTCTCTCACACACACCCCATGTGTTCTACCTCAGGGCACATTAATATGGCTGGAGCATGCCCAGTGCCTCAGCCATAAGCTTTTGTAACAACAGCATGAAGATGAATTACTTGATTAATTACAGAAGAAGAAGCGTTCTGCCTGCTCTCTGCGTTTCAGACCACGTAACTGGTTTACACACCTTCAGATTTCATTAAGAATGCTTTCAGTCTTTTAGGCAACAGCAATAAAACCTCAAAGCTCTGGTGTAATCGTCAGTAAGAGTTCACTTTAACGTTGCACGTCGACGAGAAGATCCCAGCTCCCTCTCCTGGAACGAAGTGGAATATTCTGAGCCAGGCCTGCAGGGAGAACCAACACGAATAGAACTTATTTAATGAGATGAGTCTATTTAAGTAAGTCTATTCTATTCAGGTTAGTTCTCTCTGAGGGTACAAAGCCAAATCATGACAAACGTGGCCCAGATTTTACTAATGATGTTGCTGAAGGCTTTGTTGATTCAGCTCTTCCGAGAACACTTGAATGTCGATACTGAAACTCCTTAATCCAAATGAGTGTTTGTGTGTGTATATATACATATATATATATATGTATATATACACACTCACCGGCCACTTTATTAGGTACACCTTACTAGTACCGGTGTGGTCTTCTGCTGCTGTAGCCCATCTGCCTCAAGGTTCGACGTGTTGTGCGTTCAGAGATGCTCTTCTGCATACCTCGGTTGTAACGAGTGGTTATTTGAGTTACTGTTGTCTTTCTATCAGCTCGAACCAGTCTGGCCATTCTCCTCTGACCTCTGGCATCAACAAGGCATTTGCGCCCACAGAACTGCCGCTCACTGGATATTTTCTCTTTTTCGGACCATTCTCTGTAAAGCCTAGAGATGGTTGTGCGTGAAAATCCCAGTAGATCAGCAGTTTCTGAAATACTCAGACCAGCCCGTCTGGCACCAACAACCATGCCACGTTCAAAGTCACTTAAATCACCTTTCTTCTCCATTCTGACGCTCGGTTTGAACTGCAGCAGATCGTCTTGACCATGTCTACATGCCTAAATGCATTGAGTTGCTGCCATGTGATTGGCTGATTAGAAATTTGCGTTAACAAGCAGTTGGACAGGTGTACCTAATAAAGTGGCCGGTGAGTGTATACTGTATGTCTGTGTATCTGCTTTTGTACATCTATCTGTATGCTTTTTTGCTGTGCTGTTATTTGTACGAGGTGATCGATGCTGGGTGCAGTTACACTTTCTGCCCTGCAGCAGGTACCAAATGACAGAAGCACATTGCTGCTACTCAAGAAAAAAATTAACCTCCATCAGTAGCTCATTATTACAGGATAAACGTTTTGGGATTACGAGAAGATTTTCATTAATAGTATTAGAAAATCTCAGGATTATTAGAAAATCATCTCAGCATTCTGAGAGAAAAAAACTACTTATTAAAAGATATTGTGTGATTTCATTGTCTTTTAATTTTGAGACATTATTACATTTTTAATTGTGCAATGATGCATTATTATGTGAAATATATAAAGCCTTCCATTTCAGTTTTAGAGTTATGCTTTGTAAACTGTCCGTTAGAAAAATCTGCTTTTCTCTCTCAAGGGTTTCATAGAACCTGGAGTCTCTGGATGGGGAACACCATGGACAGGGTACCAGTCTATTACAGGGCACAACAGCACACACTCAGGAGCTCCTTTCTGTTTATTATTTTGTTTTGTTTTATTGTCTCCTAGTGATGAAGAGGCCTCCCTGTCTGAGTTTTATCCCATCATCTCCGGGGACATCATGTCTGTCAAAGAGATTCTGACGGAGCCAAAGTTCCCACGGCACAGGACATGGTACTGTTACACCTCAACACACTGAGATATCCAAAACAATGCAAAAGTTACATTCATTCCATTAACATTACTCTGTTGAACAGCATCCAAATATGCTGTTCTTGTTGTTCTGCCTAATGGCAAATTTTTATTTAATTTCTACCGTCTCTTTGGCACGGTGCTTCCGATTTCTTCGACATGATTAGATCAGGTGGTGTCGGTTAATTTACTCAAAACAGCAGCTCTGACAATATTCCAACTGTAAGCCAAATCACAGGTTTGTATTAACCAGTGCATTCGAATTCATTAATAGTAGGTTACCCTATAATGAATAAAGAATCTGTTCAATAAAGAATCCCATCTGTTACAATTTGATTATTCATGCTTAACTTCATATTATTTATTATTCTAGAATAGCTAATTGGCACAAGCAGAGAAACGCATTTAATGTGCAGGATCTAAACTTTTACTCGACCCCATATTTTTTCGTACACAATAAAGAAAATGAAAAACCTTATATGTCTCATTCATTACCAAATTTCCATCAAATATATGAAAATATATACTCAAAGACAATTCCTGTCTGCTGTTATGTCATTTAAAAGAAAGCAAAATGAAATAAACGGAAATATTTCTAACTGAAATACTTCAGTTAGAGCAAAAACACAAGCCAAAGGATCACTGACTGATTTGATCCTATTATAATCCATATCATTCAGTTCCAAGGCACTTCTCTTCTTACGCTACTCACATTTGCATCTTTTGCTCTACTTGACTTGTTTGATTTGTTTTCCTGATTGTCGGTCTACATTTACCATAGATAAAAATCTTTTTAGGAGATTTATGACCATATTTGCATGGGGTCAGTTAACACTGGCACACCCACACTGCAATCCTAAAGGATTCAAAGCAGAACTGAATACGAACACAATAGAAAAGAGCAATACATGAAAAACTAGATTCCTGGGAAATACGTTTCATAGTTCACAACATGTTTCCCTGAGCGTCTCACTTTCTAACTGAATTGTTTCGAAAAGACTGACAAAACACCTGCAAGTCAGAACAACACAACATAATAAGGAAAATTGCATAGATGAAAAGTTGCGAATGAATGAGGAGGCTTTAGTGAGAATGCCCAGAAAAACCTTTACAAATGGAAGAGGAGATTGTAGAGAAGATGTGAGGATGAATAAGGAGTTTCTTTGTAGGATGTGAGGATGAGGACAAACGGTCAACGGTCACAGTCTGTAGGGAGCTGTGACGAAATCTCTGAAGATGAATGTGGAGTCTGTAACAAGAAAATGAGGATGAATGAGGAGTCTGAATGGAGGATTTGAGGTTGAATGAGGAGTCTGTAAATGGGATGTGGGGATAAAAGAGGAGTCTGAATGCAAGATGGATGGATAAATGAAGAGAACGTATAGAGGATTTAAGGTTTTAAGATTAAAGAGGAGTCTGTAAATGGGATGTGAGAATGAATAAGGAGTCTGTAAAAAGAAAATAAGGATAAATGAGGACTCGGTAAGGAGGATGTGAGGATGAATGAGGAGTATGAATGGAGGATGCGAGGATGAATGAGGAGTCTGTAAATGGAGGATGTGAGGATGAATAAGGAGTCTGTAAAAAGAAAATAAGGATAAATGAGGACTCGGTAAGGAGGATGTGAGGATGAATGAGGAGTCTGAATGGAGGATGTGAGGATGAATGAGGAATCTTTAATGGAGGATGTGAGGATGAATGAGAAGTCTAAAACAAGAAATAAGGAAGAATTATGAGACTATATGGAAGATTTTAGGATAAATGGGGAGTCTTTAAATGCGATGTGAGGATGAATTAAAAGCCCGTAGGCAGGATGTGAGGATAAAAAGAAAATGAGACTGAATTTTAAAGGATAAATCCAGAAGATGTGAGGCTGAATGTTCATGTGTTTTATTGTTTAGTCGAGGCTCTCTCATCTCTTGAAAGATTTGTCCAACTTCTCACGTGAATATAATTTTCTTGTGCAGTTTTCGATCGTGACTTATTTTCATACCTATTCATTGTCTTGTGCAGAGGCTGAAATATTAGAGAACGCATAGATTTTTCTGTGTGAAAGAGTGAAAGGGGAAGGTTGTGACTGTTGAGAGCATGCTTGTGATGAAAGACAGACCAAGCTACTGGAGAGAGACTTTAGGGAGAAATATGTTCAAATCAAAGTGAATATTCAATCACTTCAGCAGGATCCTATAAGCAGCAGCCAGATCTCATACCTCAAAGCACCGTGACTCTGTGTGTGCGACACGCACAAGCTCACCTGAAATCTCTCTAGCCTTCCTTTCCTTATAATAACACGCGTTTTAGCAACGTTACCTTCAGAGGCAAATCCAGAATAGCGCGTTAAATCTGAAAGAACAGCTGCATTCAGGAAATCAATCACAATATTTAACGGTATCAGCACACATGACAGAAATAATAAAGTAAAAAATAAAATATGTCTGTATTTCCAGAGACTCATCCACTGGCAAGAACCGGTACTATTTCGTCAGAAAATAAAAAAGAGAGCCTTCAATTTATTTCTTCAAAATTCCCAAGCCTTCAATTTATTTCTTCAAAAATGAATGTACAGCTAGCTATGCAATGTAGATAATGGTAAATTAGAAAATGTTACAGGATACATAAAGACTGCGTTATTCTCAAATAATAAACGTATTCATGTATATGTAAGCTAAAATAAAATAACAGCATTCAAAAATGAAAATGTATTTGCTTGAACCAGCTATAAACATTCAGTAACAAAATTATCAATGACTGAGTCAGAGGTGTCTGGTGGCTGTCTGTTAATGACCCAAACAGGAATCTTCACCAAAACCGGAGAGCTGAGAAATGAAAAAGCGTCACATGATCTCTTACCATCTTATGTCCATTATTAATAGGTTTGTAGCCTCAGTAGTCTGAAATACTCACACCAACTCATCTGGAACCAAAATCAGTCCTACAGTCAAAGTCCGTGAGATAATTTCACATAACGAAGCTCTTGACCTGTGTCTGCATGCACCTACTGCCTGATAATTAGATCATCTCAAGAAGAAACTCATCCATACAGTAGGTGTTTTTATTACAGTGACAGTGACTACTTACAAAACTGATTAGAAATGTTTAACAAGCTCTGACATGTTGATTCACTGGGGCAGAAAAAAAATCTATATTTAAACACTCTTAAGCAGACTTAACAGAAGAATAACTAATATTATAGAAGACATGGGAAATCAAAGCACTCTGAAATGAGTGTGTTGAAGTGTGCACTTCTGCTAAAACCATCTAAAGCCTCCTCCAAAAGAACTCCTACTGCCATCATTTCAGGAAGCTTTTCTCCACTTCTCCTTGGCCTTTCAAGGAAACGCCGGACCAATCCGGATTCAGCAGCGTGCACTTGACGACCTCCTTTTGAGCTCTTCAGTGACAGGCGGAAAAATGTCACGCAGCACTCGTCTCAGCACAGAAAAGTTCAAGCAGCTCAAATCACCCTCATAGTCCGTTTAATATAGTCAGACAGAAAGATGTGGATAGATATGTGCAAGCCCTGACTGGGGATTCTTCAGATAGCAGTCTTATAGTGTCATGTTTGTTTTTTTTATGGTGCCCATCTGGTAAATGTTTTATAAAAATACTTATAAAATGATTTTAGATATTTTATGCTATGGGCTGTGATACCTCCTAAAAAATGTTAGTATTATTAACAAATATAATGTAGTATCAGGGGCACGGTGGCTTCGCCTCACACCTCCAGGGTTGGGGGTTCGATTCCCGCCTCCGCCTTGTGTGTGTGGAGTTTGCATGTTCTCCCCGTGCCTTCGGGGGTTTCCTCTGGGTACTCCGGTTTCCTCCCCCGGTCCAAAGACAAGCATGGTAGGTTGATTGGCATGGTAGGTTGAATTGTCTGTAGTGTGTGATTGCGTGAGTGAATGAGAGTGTGTGTGTGCCCTGCGATGGGTTGGCACTCCGTCCAGGGTGTATCCTGCCTTGATGCCCGATGACGCCTGAGACCCGAGAATAGTTCGGATAAGCGGTAGAAAATGAATGAATGAATGAATAATGTAGTATCATGGTGGTGGAATTGCTGAAATCTTCAACTTCATTCACAGTAATGAAAAAAATGTGTCCTGAATTCTATACATATGAATCTTAATTATTCATTCAAATGATCAAATCTTCAACCACGTGAAGTATTTATTTTGTAACAAAATTCTTGCTTTTTATTTGGTTTATTTGCACTGTGATTAAAGGTTTTCTATTTTACCCACAATGCAGTTCAACTACCTGCTGGTAATTAGTTTCCGCAGCTATCTAACTGTAACTCAGTACAATCGTTTTGCATAGCTGCAATGCAATCTGGAACTTTGAGTCCCAATGTTTACTACAACTCCAGTGCTTCTATGCTGGATTTTTTAATAACAATGTAGAGCTAGAAAATAGTGGCTAAGATATTTATTTGTTTATTTGGAGCTCATAGAGAAATCTAATCGTTATTCGTTATGTTTGCGATTATTAAAAAAAATGCCTTGCAATGTGACATCAGCGCTGAAAAAATATTTCACAGAAATATACATAACTTAAATGCTGCAGCATAAGAAATATTTCAGTAGAAGCATTTTAGAAATAAGAAAAAGGAACTCCCCATCATAGTTCCCATGGCAACAAGCTCCATGCGTTTATGTTTGTGTTTGTTTCTGTTGTGTCTCAAGACCTCCTGACCTCTTGTCATTGATGAATTACCACACTGTGTGCACCTGTTATGTGTTGGTTCACAATCAGTTTGTTTATTATACGCTGTTGCGTCTGTGAAATGTAGCAATGACTTATTATGCGTTGTTATGTCTGATCCTTTGTTTCCTGTCTTTTCTCATTTCACAGGACGCTACAGTGCTTCTTCAACTCCTTCAGCAGTAATTTGCCATTCCAACATAATTACAGCCTAGGCCTAAATGCTAAATATGACTGTCGGTTTAAGCAGACTGTCAATTTAAGCAGTTTTAAGCAACTTGTCATTCAGAAACATTCACTATCATCACATTCTTGCAATTAATTATCGCACTTTAGGTTTGTCTTTGGCAATTAGTGCATCCTCAGGACAGGTTTGTGTCTCCAAATATAGTTGGAATTGCCCGACTTAGAGGTGGTTCAAGCTCAAGTAAAAATTAGAGATGATATTTTGCATTTACAAAATCTTAACTCAAACACTTGGGTCTTGTTTGCTTTTGGGTTTTTATACGTGAAACATGTCAGACTTTTTTTTAGTATGCTTCACTGCTATTCTTCCAATAACAATGAAATTCTGAGGCACAAATGTGTTTGTGGTCCTCAGGGAGGTCCTGAGGGAAACCATGGATAACGATGAGCTCCAGGAGAGGGACCAATGGACCATGTTCGGTAATGAGGCAGAAAAGGTGGAGATCGAGGTGATCAGGAACCAGCACATGGTCCGGCAACGCATGGACCACATGGTGCTGCGTAAAGAGGTGAAGCCCAGATAGAGGAAACTCAATAATTGGTGGTTTACAGTCCTGTAGAGAGCCTGCTGCTTCAAATGTTTCCACGCTGAGGAGCTCATGAATAGTTTAATGATTTGCTAATGAGTTAAACCAGCATGGTGGGACCTCAGGACTTGGTTTAAATCCCAGTGCTATAAAACTAAAAGAATATTTAATGTGTAAATATTACCATTGCTAATAACAAATTCAAATAAAATGAAATCAGCCTGCATTGTTCATATAAGGTGATGCTTACAGGAAAATCCCTCAAGTCTTCAACTTTTAGATGAAACTCTGTACTCGCAGCCCAAACTTAAGTTATACCATTTTACTAATTATTTATTATATTATGTTTATTATTTAGATTAATTAAAATGAGATCTTTCTTAATCCCATTTCCCATAGTTCAGTGATAGAGGTACTCTACTCTAAGCATTCTTCCTCCGTCCTCCATCCTCCTGTCTCTCTGTGATTCTCACAGGCCATGACTTTGATCAAATTTTCATCTTCACCCTCAGGCAGAAAGGAAGATTTCAACACACCTGAAGTTTCTGGATGATTTGAGCATGAAGACTCCGGATTTTTCGATTCCTCTTCGTCCCCACACCGTCTGGGAGGGAATGGCTGTCAAACTTTCCTGCACCGTCGAGGGTTGTCCATCACCACATGTCACCTGGTGAGGAGTTGTAAAGCATGTTAGATTTACTTAACCAAAAAAATAAGAAAGGTTCATCAACTTTACTTGGTGAAATAGTTCAACCAGTCTCTGGAGTTTGCTTCTTTCGTGCGTGTTAGGTTTGGCAGTCTGGAAAAACCTGACATATGTTGCTACAAATGACTTCTAACAACTTTCACACCTCAATTTTATGAACCTGAAATATGAATCTCCTGTATATTTGTCTTACTTATGAATCTATATAACTCGTGTTTATGATATGTTTCTTCTCATGTCAGGTATAAAGATGGCGTTTCTCTGACAGGGTCCTCACAACCCTGGAACTACAAACTGCTACAGAAATTTGGCCTCAACACTTTGGAGATTCGAAGGTGATCATACTCTTAAAATAAATGAGACTTCAATTGTGACCTAGAATTTCTTACATATATGTGTGTGTGTGTGTGTGAATTATTACTCAGGTGTAGTGCTGCTGATGCTGGAGAATACAAAGTGGTGGCCAAAAGCTCCTTAGGCGAGGCAACAACCTACGCCACACTTACAGTGAACTGTGAGTGATCTACGTTATTGAAGTTTAGATGGAATTTTAGCTCTTACTTGACTCATTTTTGACATTTAGATTCCTGTTTGACAAATAATATTGATCAGTTTTAATGTAGTTTTAATTTTAACGTGTTATCCAATCACAGATTAGTAAGCGTTATCTTGATATGTACAGTAGCATGTCAGAAATCAGATTTTAGTGACTGAGCATTAATTCAAGGACAGATAAATTTGTGAATCTAGAATTGTAGTGAATGGGTGTTGAATAATTGAAAAGAAATGTTGAATTGTTGTGTTTGGTTCTTTGGCTTGATGCTGATGAGGGAAAATATAGCAGAAATTTTATAAATTAGCTTCCAAAACTATTCTTTTTTCTTAAAAATCCTTACTCTTGTAATGTTTCCTGTGAGCAATAAATGGCATCGTTGCTCTTACAATTCAGAATTTTTAAACTTTCTATTAAAAAAAATCAAGCTAGCTTTTTCGATCATTTAATTGGCTTACATTAAAGCATTCACTGACACTCATTCTCATCAGCTAGCTAACTCAGATACTGTAACTACTAGCTTTCCCTTGTCATTTAAAGATTAGTTTTGATCCATATCACATTAAAAGTGGATTATTATGTTGGTTTTGTAGAAGACAACGTTCTGTTTTCCTATTTAAGCTTAGACAAAAATGTATCAAGAGTAACTCCTCCTAGGGCTTTCGAGCCACATGCACCAAATTCGGATATGTTGTAGACCCTGAAGGTCTGAAGTTTGTTGCTATTACTTTACTAAGCGATCCGAGTTTTGGTACTTCCGGTACCGGGTCTAAAATGGCCTTTTTTCCCATAGACTCCCATTATAAAATTTGGAGGTTTATAACTCGGCGAGCTTTTGAACTATCTACACCAAACTCGGCCAGCTCCTTTAGGGTGATACTCTGAACAAACTTTTAAATTGGTGTACCGACTGGCCTTTCGGTTGTTCCTCAGCCCCGCCCCCAATATATGCAAAATCAAAAAACTTTTTACAACATGGACATGTGACATATCAAAACACTCAGAACAATGAGGGGAACTTCCTCACAGGTATTCTGATGACATCACATGCTCGTCTCCACTTACCTCCAAATGTTTTGGCACCCTAGCTTTCTGTTTACTTGCTTCCAAAAGTAACACTGTCCCTTATGTCCACTCGCCTCCAAAAAGCACCGGCCTTTGCGAATACTTGCATCGTCAAAGCCAACATCAAAGTTTGTCACGACGAACTTTATAAATCTAGTTATGTTGGCTTTGTAGAAGCCAACATTCTGTTTTCCTATTTAAGCTTAGACAAAAATGTATAAAATTTAATGCAGCCTAGGGCTTTCGAGCCACATGCACCAAATTCGGATATGTTGTAGACCCTGGTCTGAAGTTTGTTACTTTTCTAAGCGATCCGAGTACCAGTACTTCTGGTACTGGGCCTCAAATGGCCTTTTTTCCCCATAGACTCCCATTATAAACTTTGGAGGTTTATAACTTGGCAAGCTTTCGAACTATCTACACCAAACTCGGCCAGCTCCTTTAGGGTGATACTCTAAACAAAGTTTTAAATTGGTGTACCGACTGGCCTTTCGATTGTGCTGCAGCCCCGCCCCCAAAATATGCAAAATCAAAAAACTTTTTACAACATTGACATGTGACATATCAAAACACTCAGCCCAATGAGGGGAACTTCCTCAGGAGTATTCGGATGATGTCACATGCTCGTCTCCACTTGCCTAAAAATGTTTTGGCACCCTATCTTTCTGTCCACTTGCCTCCAAAAGTAACACTGACCCTTATGTCCACTTGCCTCCAAAAAGCACCGGCCTTTGCGAATACTTGCCTCGTCAAAGCCAACATCAAAGTTTGTCGTGACGAACTTTACAAACCTAGTTAGAGATTACAATTGAACAAAGGACAACAGCACCACCAAAGGTCATAAGAACAAATCACCGAAAGGTATGAAGAATTTAGGCTTATCTTTTTCTAGCCCAGACTGTAGAATACAGTATAGATTCATGTTCTTATCACTGACAATCATGTCACATGTGACTCAAACACCCCCTGGGTTTGAGCACCATTTGGGCAGATATTTTTTAGCCCACTTCACTGACACAGTGATTGAAAAGATTGGACTACAGCTTAGACTTTTCTGGATTTTTCTCCCAGATATTTTGCACAGCACATATTGTATGTGTCTCAGTGTATTCTCCCTCTAAAGAACAAGACACTTCAAGCACAATTTGTCCTTTATTGTACACATTTCACAGACTGTTTCATATTTTAGTCCAACGTCCAGAATATATAAAAGGGAATGCTTAATGGAGCTCCTAGTGTGTATGGGTGGGAGTGGGTGTGGGTGAGGGTGAAGACTGATTTCTCAATTTCTCTCTCTCTCTCTTTACCCACTTTCTTTCCTTTCCAAATCAGCGAGGCGAGGACTTGAGGCGGGAATGAAACACACCCAGGCTGTGGGTAAGTGGCGTAATGAGACACGTCCTCCCTTCCTTCCATCTGCCCTTTTGATGAAGAGATTGGAGGCTCATAAATGGCTTATTATTCATCACTACAGGGATTTTGAACGTGTGTGTGTGTGTGTGTGTGTGTGTGTTTGTGTCTGTCTCCAGGTCTCAGTGTTGTCTGTTTAACCAGTGTATATACATGTGTTTGGCTGTGTTTTGTAACTTCTTCATTGTATTTATATCGTATTTTGATGTCCTACTTAAGTGCTTAATTGACTTCATACCCAAGCAGTTATTGTATCCGCATCTATCATTCAGTTGAGGCTCATAGGTAAGAAATAAACGTCTCGGTGACATGCTGTTATAAGGAAATAATCGACATGGTTGTGTGATGCGGCCTGGTGTATAGCAGAGTTAGAGTTATCTCGAAGTCCTTTAACAGCACATCCTGAAGTGCTCGACCCCTCTCAAACCACAGATCCCTCTTATACAACAGATACCTATTACACCATAGATCCCTCTTGAACCACAGATCCCTCTTATACAACAGATCCCTATTACACCATAGATCCCTCTTAAACCACAGATCCCTCTTATACAACAGATCCCTATTACACCATAGATCCCTCTTAAACCACAGATCCCTCTTATACAAAAGATACCTATTACACCATAGATCCCTCTTGAACCACAGATCCCTCTTATACAACAGATCCTATTACACCATAGATCCCTCTTAAACCACAGATCCCTCTTATACAAAAGATACCTATTACACCATAGATCCCTCTTGAACCACAGATCCCTCTTATACAACAGATCCCTATTACACCATAGATCCCTCTTGAACCACAGATCCCTCTTATACAACAGATCCCTATTACACCATAGATCCCTTTTGAGCCACATCCCTCTTATACCACAGCTTTCGGTTACACAACAGATTCCTCTTATACCACAGATCCCTCTTATGCCACAGATCCCTCTTATACCACAGATCCCTCTTATACCACAGATCCCTCTTATGCCACAGATCCCTCTTACACCACAGATCTTTCTTATACTGCAGATCCCTCTTACACCACAGACCCCTCCTTTGCTACAAATCCCTTTTATAATAAAGATCCCTCTTATACCTCAGATCCCCATTACACCACAGATCCAAATTAAAGCACAGCTCCCTCTTACACCACAGATCTCTCTAATACTTCAGATCCCTTTTATACCACAGCAATTCACCAACGATTACACTTTATATATATATCCTATCCCTTTATAGTTACATGACATGCATACCATTGTGGAACATCCACATAATACTGTTGTCCTTAACATTTTACATAACTTTTCATTTCTTTGTGCTCAACAATACTAATATGGTGAGCAACCACCTGACGACTCTTAATCACTTCATCACTTATTCAAATACTAATATTGCATTGTTATATCATATCCTATCATATCTTAAAACGTGGCTTTTTCTGTGTTTGGATGGTTATCATTCTGCATATATTCTGATCCCTTTTTGGTCTTGAATCCTGCATGAGGCGTGATAAAAAAATCTGTTTTCGCTTGTTCCAGCCCGAGCACATCCCGTACCTGTCATTATGCCTCATTACTGTAATATTCCTTCAAGAGATTTTCTTCCATGCTGTTCAAAGCCACATGAAATTCCAGGGAAAATGAAAAACATGCCTAATTTCTGAAAGCTTATATTTCCCAATCGAGTGACTTTTATGCAGCTCTGCTCCAAGCATCTTAATTAAGTATTTTAGTTCATTGTTCGTCATCACAGCGTGTGATGAGGTGAGACAGCTTTTCTTTTCTTCCCCTCACTTCATACAGATAATTAGATGTGCTTCAGTGACAACAAGCACATTTCCATTTCTATAGAAATTTAATCGCCAAGTGAATAGCGTGATTATTTATACATTTATAGACTATTCATTTTCTCACTAATAATAGATGTTGTTGCCTCCAAACTGGTCATTTGAACTGTCTTATTATCTCATCATCTCATCTTCATCCTCACCTCTTCCCTCCGTTACTCTTCTCTTCTTTCTTCTCCTCCACTCTTTTAATCCCTAATACACTTCTTATTTCTATCCTCTCCAGTTTATCTCTCCCATCTTCTCTATTCCTCTTTCCCATCTCTGAAGGTTCTTTATTTTCTCCTCTTTTTTCTCCTCATCACCACTATTTCTCTCCTCCTCATGTTTCTCTACTCTTTTCTTGCTTCCTGCTCTACCTTTATTTTCTTCTCTTATCTTCCCTTCCCATCATTTTCTTTTTTGTCTCTTCACTTTTCTCATTTTTGTTCATATTTTTCTTTCCATTAGCGATTTCTCTCTTCTCTTCTCTTCTCTTCCTGTTTTTTCTTTATTTGTTTCTCTTCTCTCTTTTCGCTCCTGTTATTTCTACTCTCTGCTCTGTACTTCTCTTTCCATTCCTTTTCTTCTTTTCTCTCATCCTTGCTTTTCACTACCTCTAATCTTTCCTTGTCCTCGTCCCTACCTTGTGTCAACCTGCCTTCTCTTCTTTTTTCCTCTTTTCATCTCTTATAAATATCCTCTCTCCTCTCTCTTAAACCTTATTCCACAATGCTGAAACTTATCCAAAGCTCTTCTTTCTCCTCTCATATCCAGTTTCTGTAATGGAGGACGAGGCTTCTTTCGACACCACCTTCCATCCATCCTTTATAAAAGAAGGAGACACTCTGACTCTGAGCTGCCGTTTTACGTTCCCTCTCCTCCCCTTCCAGCAAGACGTTGCCTGGTTCAGAGACGGTACAAATCACCCTACACATTAGTTCTGAATCTTTTCGAAAAACAAAAACACAAACACATTGGAAATCTATGAGAGTTAAGGTCAAGGTCATCTTTAAAGATGCTATAAATATATCACAAGTATGTAATAGTTACAAAAGATTAATGAAATGCTTACAGATAGTTCCTACGTGTTGTGTAAGTCAATTTGATTCAGTTCAATTCCATCCAGTCCTACTGACATTTGTTCTTAATACACATTAATACATATTCAGTCAAATATCAGACATCGATATCTGACTGTTCTGTGAGAAATATTTTATTTGTAGGACATTTGTAAGGAATAAAACATTTAAGGGCATGCTGTCAAAGAAATATCATCAACAGCGTGGTGTGATGCATACAGAGTTAGAATTACAACCCCGGCTTTTCTACCGACTGACGCACAAACCGATGATGAAGAATCCGTAGAAAAATTGAATAAATAAATTAATAAATGAATAGATTTTTTAATGTATACTTTTAGAAGATTTTATCATGTAAATGAGTGCATGCATCTGATATGAGTTTAAGTTGAAGTACTATTAGAGCTTCTAAAGTAATCAACAACTGTGTGTAGGAGTTCCTCTCCGTGCATCAACCCAGCTGGACATTCACACGGCCCTACGCTCCTCCACCCTCAGCCTGAAGGGAACACACAAAGAGCACGAGGGTCTTTACAGTGTCCGCCTGCGCACCCGAGACGGCATCACCGAACACAGCGCCTACGTTTATGTCAAAGGTCAGACACGTTAGATTTAATCATATACAGCCGCAAAAACTTCTGAGGTCACTACAGGTCACCGCAGGAGTTTACAGATCGGTCTACTTTAAAAAGAGTTTACCGTAAAATCCGGATTTTTGAAAAGAAGTCTGTTTTAATAATAATGGAATAACTGAATAGTTATATAATGTGCAGTTCCTGGAGTTTTGTCTGATGTTTCATATCAATTTCTCTGAAAACATGAAGTTGTGAGCTGGATTCTTCCAAATTTCTAGTTAATTAGACGTTTATATAAAAACAATCCATCCATAGATTTACATTTTTTAGACCACAGATAAACATTAAGGCTGGAATTTGAATCATTTAGTTTTTTTAGATTGTTGAAATTTGCTTAAACTTACTGTTTTTATTACATAATAATTATATAGTCTGGAAACTCATCCTCTCCTCTTTTCTTTTCTCTTCTCTTCTGTACTCTACCTCTTCTCTGCTTCTTAACACTTCTCTTCTTTCTCTTCTCTTCTTTTTACTTCTCCTCTTTTCTCTTCTCTGTACTACTCTTTTTCTTCTCTTCTCTTCTCTTCTTTTCTCTTAAAATAATAATAAAGGTATAAAAATGGTGAAATGTTCTCTTCGTTTTATTCTCTTCTCTTTTACACTTGTTTTACTATGCTGAGATCAACAGGAAATGCAGATTGTTGTCAGTGTCTTGTTACATGGTTCTCATGGTCCTCATGCTCCTCTCTCTGTGTCTCAGATGGTCCTGCAACAGTCCTCGGAGCTCCAGGTTCTCCACTCCACCTCGAGTGCTCTGATGTGAACAGAGATTACGTCTTTCTCTCGTGGGAACCTCCCAGCGCTGAGGGAGCGAGTCCAGTGCAGGGCTACATCATCGAGAGGTCAGTGTCAAGGTCTACAAAATCAGCACAAGCTCTTAGTTAACCCCTCAGTAATAACACAACTGCTAACAACTACAGAGTAAATTGTCAGATGATCTGGAGCCATGAATATGACTGAATAATTTAATGACTGAAATTAATACAATTGGAAAAAATGGATTATTATCCATAAGTCAATTACCGTAAAAAAAAAGGACAGACAGCTACTGTGTAATCAAATATTTCCTGTTTTTAACTTTTGTGTGAATAGAATAGTAAAGTGATTAGCCTATAATTATGATATTTACCACAGGTTCTTTTAAAAAAAAAGTCACATTATATTGTTCCATACCGAGGGTGTGTAACCATATTGTTACATATCAGATCAGATCAGATCAAATCAGGTCAGATCATATCAGATCAGATCATATCATATTGGATCAGATCAGATCTCATTAGATCAGATCAGATCTTATCAAATTAGATCAGATCATATCTAACCAGATCAGATCATATCATATCAGATCATATTGCATCAGATCAGATCAGATCAGATCATATTAGATCATATCATATCATATTAAATCATATCCTATCAGATCAGATCACATCAGATCATTTTTTGTTAATTTTTTGTATATTTTTTTTTATTATTATTTTGCAAACCTGTATATCCCAATGAACTGTGTATCATATTCTTCAGATTTTATGATATAATTTTTTTATCAGGTCACCCACACCTGCAGGTATATATATATACATATACAACTTTACTTAAAACTTACTATTGTATATTGTTTACCTGATTGCTCAGAAACACTTAACAAAATAAAATGTAATTCATTACGGATGAGATGTTTACGTCTTCCTCTGAGACAATGTGCTTGTCGAAAGAAAGACAGTTTAGAAGGTGAAGACAGATCATGAGAGAAAGAGGAAGGAAGGAACCAGTAAGAAAAAAACAAAAAAGAGTAGAAAGAAAGAGGCGCGATTCCAACAGACAGAGAAGGATGAGGTTGTGTCTCCTTCCAGCTGGATAAAATGTCATCTCCTTCGCAGCCTCCTGTTTCCTAGCAACACGCACAGGCTTCTGGAGAAGTTGTGTTTTCTACTGCTTAATTTTGCAGGTAATGGTGTATCTTACCATTGCACAAGGCACTTTGAGAATTAGCCTCGATTTCAGGAACTGTTATTTTGATCCCTCCTGTGGTATACTGGGTCGGTGCTTATTTCGAGGGTGGGCTGTTGAAATTGTTGTTTACAATCATTTTTGCATGAAGAGCTTTTTTATCATGTTGTCTCAGTCACACACACTCATGTGGGGTAAAAATCCATGCAAGTAGACTCAAACTTAATAAATAACACCTTGAAGCGGTGGTTTAGGTCACTTATATGACCAGATGGCTGTGGGTTCAAATCCCAAGGTTGCTTTAAAGGTTGCTCTGTGTGTGGAGTGGATTCTATATCACACTGGATTAAAAACTTTGCCCGAATGTATTAGTGATATATATTAAAGCACATGTAAGAGATAGTGATCTTGGTGCCTTGCTGTTGACTCACTTCAGTTCCTCGTCCAGCATTTAAGGTACTGGCTTTTAGGAGATGAATTTAATGATAATGAATAGTTAATGGACATAAACATAGTGATGTATTTATGTTTTTGTCGTCATTTATTTATATCCATTAAAATTCTTTAATTCGTAAAAAAAAGAAAAGAAAAACTGCTACATGTAAAAAGTGTTTGTAGGCCACAGTGACCCCTTTTTCTTCTCCCATTTTTTCTATTTTATTTATTTAAGGTTTTAATGTTGAGATGGGATTCATAAGGTTAAAAAAAAAAAAAGAAGTAATGTCTTTAATAAAAATATTCAGATTCAGCTACAGAAGAAGCATGTCTCTGATAACTGTATGTTAAAAATTAAATGAGAATTTTATTTTACATTTGCTACAATTTAGCTTTTATGTTTGTTTTTTTGGGGTTTTTTTTTTAGACTTTTCTGTCTTATATACAGATTTGAGTATAAAGATTATACAGATGTGAAGATTTGAATGATGAATGTTGCTCTGAAGTGTTTTTCAGAATGGATTCTGTTTTCAAATGATCGAGTGCTCAAAAAGAGAAATAATGTGAGCTGGAGAAATCAAAAACCGTGATGCGTAGAGAAATGTCTTAAGTGTCTTATACATACAAAAAAATACACCAATGCCACCCTGAATCACATCAGATTATCATTCACCTTGTGATTTGCTTAAAAATTCTTGCTCTCTGGGTCTCTTTCCAGGTGTGAAGTGAGCATTGGGAAGTGGGAGCGCTGTAACGAGCTTGTTTCAAAGCTGTGTCATTATCCAGTTATGAGTTTAAAGGAAAACACCATGTACCAGTTCAGAGTGTGTGCAGTGAACCAGGCCGGCGTGGGACGTTCGTCTAAAGTCTCCAACACAATCGTCACCTCTGATCCCATGGAGCCTAGCAGGACTATGGGTAACTTTCCAATATTAGCCTAAAATGTAGATCTATCTTAATGTGTTGTATTGTAAAAAAAAAAAAAAATTCTTTGTTTTTTTTTTTTATTCCATTCATGTAGGAGATGTAAAAGAAACACCTTGACAAGCTAATATTACACCATCAGATTACCAGCTTTTAGCTGCATGCCTTACATATCATCCTAAAAAGACATTTCAAGATTCTCTCAGAATTTTCCTCATCCTTGGATACGGCACTTATGATTATATCTGCTTGGAGGCCTTTTATATCTCAGACGTCTCTGTGCCTTCAACCACAATGCCATCTCTTCCCACTTATTACATATTTTTTCCCTCTCACCTCCTACATTATTGCTGCCACTGGCAGTCTCTATTTGTCCCTAAATCTATTTATTTTGTCCTCCCTGTGTGTAAGTGGTCAAGGTGGATAGAGGAAGAGAGATCGTGATCACTAAGGACCAGCTGGAAAGTAAGAAATGCAACATTAATCTCATCCTTGATGTGAGCAAATGTCACAGTTAATTGAATGTATAAAGCTAATACTATTCATGACACCCACATTCAAGTCATTTTAAATACTCATTTTTTTCTCACAATATAGTTAATGTTGCACTAAATTTGTGCTAATCAGATACGCAATTCTTTAGTTCTTTAGAGATTTATTTCTGCTAATATAGAGAGGGGTAAATTGCTAGCTAGAGAAGAATTTAAGCTAGAAGGTAATTTGTGCTAGCTAGAAATGAAATTATGTTAGCCAAAGATACAGTTGTGCTAGCTGCAGAAATAGTTATGCTAATAGTTAGCATGTAAAGTCATCGGTATAGAGAGGTAAATCAATTGAAGAAACAGCTATGCTAATTAATTAAAGATTAGATTTGGTAGTGAAAATACAGTTATGCTAGTCAGAGATACAGAGGAAATTAAAGATATAGTTATACAAAAATTAAAATGTGGTACTGTATATACTAGTCATATATACAGTATTATTTAGAGAGACAGTTATGATTGACAAAGAAACATTATACAAGATAAAGTTATTCTAGTGGTATTTTTTTTCTACTTACACAAAGAGTTGCAATATTACCACAAACCATCTGGGAATACAAATCATTAATGGTTTGATAAACACTGCCGATTATAAGAGCACAAACAGAGAGTTTCTCGAGGCTGAGCTCCTGCAGTCACTCCTCATGATTTCTCAGAGTTCAAACTCTTAACACACACATTTCACACATATACAACATCAACCAGATCATTAACATAATTATAGCTAATGACTTCTTTCAAAATCACACAAAGAAAAAGTTAGTGAAAATTCAATTATGCTAGGTAGGTATATACATGCTAGTCATAGATACAGTTACGCGAGTCAGATATACAGTTATGTTAGACAGACAGTTATGCTAGTCAGAGATATGTAATGCTAGTCAGAGATACAGTTACGCTAGTCAGATATACAGTTATGTTAGACAGACAGTTATGCTAGTCAGAGATATGTAATGCTAGTCAGAGATACAGTTACGCTAGTCAGATATACAGTTATGTTAGACAGACAGTTATGCTAGTCAGAGATATGTAATGCTAGTCAGAGATATAGTTACGCTAGTCAGATATAGAGTTATGTTAGACAGACAGTTATGCTAGTCAGAGATATGTAATGCTAGTCAGAGATATAGTTACGCTAGTCAGATATAGAGTTATGTTAGACAGACACAGTTATGCTAGTCAGAGATATGTAATGCTAGTCAGAGATACAGTTACGCTAGTCAGATATAGAGTTATGTTAGACAGACAGTTATGCTAGTCAGAGATATGTAATGCTAGTCAGAGATACAGTTACGCTAGTCAGATATAGAGTTATGTTAGACAGACAGTTATGCTAGTCAGAGATATGTAATGCTAGTCAGAGTTATTTGTGCTAGTCAGATATACAGTTATGTCAGACAGACACAGTTATACTTATGTTATGTATCCTAGTCAGTGATACAGTTATGTTAGACAGACACAATAATGCTAGTTGGTGATACAGTTATGTTAGGCAGAAGTTTTCCTGTTAGTCAGATTCTTTCCTGTCCCTTTCATTCCTTGCCTCCTCTCATACTTTTCCTCTGCTTCCACATTGTCCTCCTTTTCTTTCTCTCTACTATTTTTGTTTTGTTCTTCTACCTCTTCTCTGCCCCTTCCTTTCTTCTACTGCCCTTTATTATTCTTCTCATACTCCTTCACTTCTTCTCTTCCTCCTTATTATAATTTTTTTTTTCTTTCCCTTCTCCTCCTTTTCGTAAACCTTCATTTTTCTGTTCTTCTCCAACTATCACATCTGTCTTTTCCATCTCATCATTCTCCTTTTTCTCCACCTGTAGGTCAGATCCGAGTCCCTTTTTCCCCAACTGGTGTGCGTTTATGTGAGTTAAGTGACTCTTATGTCGTGATGTGCTGGACCGAGCCAGATCCTCGGGGCAAAGAGCCACTCAACTACTTTGTGGAGAGGGTAAACACTTACCTCCTGTCTTCAAACACTAGACTTTAGTAAATAACCAGAAATACAGTTGTACTACTGTAGTGTGAAATATGGTTATGCCTGTCAGGGATATTATTATGCTAGCCACAAATGAACTCTCAACACACACATCATACACATACATATGCAATCCCATCTAGATCATTAACATAGTCGTTATAATTAATGACTTAATGTTCAAACTCATCCAAAGTTATCATAGGTACGGTTATGCTAGGTAGAGAAAGAAATATGCTATTCAGAAATGCAATTATCCTAGTTAGAGATACAGTTATGCTAATCAGAAATGCAGTTATGCTAGTCAGAAATGCAGAAATGCTAGTTACAGTACAAATGCATTTATGCTAGTTAGATATACAGTGATGTTAATCAGATAGAATTATAATTTCTAAAGATACTATTATGCGGGTCATAGAAATTGTGGTAAGGAGACAGATATTCTAGTTATAGATACAATTATGCTAATCAGAGATACACTTATGGCAGTCAAAAACAGTTATGCATGCCAGATTAATTCATACTATTTAAAGACACAGTTATGCTGGCCAGAGAATTGGTAATAAAGGAACAGTTATGCTAGTTAGCCATACAGTTAATCTAGTAAGAAATACATTTATTCTAGCAGTACATTAAATGTAAATAGACTTATAGTTCTGCTAGTAGTGGCCCTAACTGGAGATACCTTCAAGAGATTTAGAGATTGTTATTGAATAATATGCTAGTAAGATACACAGCAGAGCTACAATGAAACTAAAGACACAGTTATATGAATAATTCTATACTACAGTTGCTTTGAAGCTGTTCATCCGATCTTTCTGCAGTGTCTGTTCTGTGTTTACGATACGAAGATACAAAAAGAGATAAGAGATGGTGCAAACATGTAAAACAATCAACAGTTCTCTTTTTTATTTACTTTCCCTACTCCTCAGCCAACTTTCATAATTTGCTCTGCATTTGGTGGAGGCTTCCAGTCAACACAGTGGGAGGTGTTTCAATTTGGGCCATAATTAAGTTGAAACAAGATCCCTTTTCACTCTGTTTTTAAAGTTTATAAGCTGTTTTGAAACTTTATCATTTAATAGGGTCTGGGCCAGTCTTAAACTGCCAGACGTTACGGTTTCATATGCACAAAGAAAAGGAAGAAATTTCCAATATCATTCAGGAGAGTGGAAGACGAGCAGCTCGTAATGAGCCAGTGAGGCTGTGAACTGCCACAGGACATTGATGTTTTATTGGACTTTTATAGAAAAAGCTCTGAAATAAAACCTTCTAATACATCAAGAGCAGATGAAACCTGTGAAAATCATCTTGCTCTGTTTGAATGATATGGAAAATACTTGTGGAATTGGGCTTTTTATTTTTAATGTAATTTACATGAAACATAAGATGACAGATGTGGGCAAGTGCATGCATTAGACCAAAAACCATAACAAAAAGAATGAAAAATGATTCCAGTGATCTAACACATGAGACAAAATGAAAGCTGAGGGAAGCTTTTTGTCTCAGTTTGGCACCTTTTCAAAGAGATCTTTTTTTTTGCATTTGGCATAATGAAAGATGTACGCCAAAGAACCGATTGAATGCGGTTTGATAAAAAATTGTAATTTTAAATCTGTTAGAATTTGATGATCTGATGAATCTTCCAGACCATAGCTGGTAAGGAGAGCTGGCGCCTGGCCAGCATGGACATGACGATCAATGCTACAAGGTTTGCAGCATTTGACTTGCAGAAAGGGATGACCTACTGTTTCCGTGTGCGCTCTGTGAACAAGTATGGCATTAGCGAACCTTCAGAGCCGAGCCAACCCATCTCGCTCGGAGAAGCTCTCGGTGAGTATGAAGTCTTATAGAGATAAAGGGGCAGTTAAAAGTGGGTGGATGCAAAATGGAACTTTATACTACAATCCGACATGTTTAACACCATCATCCCACCAGCATCCATTTGAAACACAAGGGGAGGATGTAAGCTTAGAGGAAAGAACGACAGTGTAACAACTTTCCACTGTAACGTAATATTTTTATTTATTACCTGCCTATCTATCTGCTATTTGTTTACTGCTTTTATATCAGATTTCATTGTCTTCTGGGTATGTTCTTTTTTTGATACCTGAAACGATGTTGACTTCATCACTCAGACTTCTACAGGTCTAACATACTTCACTGTAGAATACGATCATTACAGTAAATCAAATAATAAAACTCTATCAATGGAAAATGATCAATAATAGGAGATAAAATATTTATTAGTTGTGTTAAAAAATTCTTAAAACAATTAATTTGTAATCCAATATGGAAAACAGAAAAACTGGCTCTAGAAAAACACATTTGTTTTTCTTTATATTTTCCTGATAAATGGGTCTTTATTGCCATTTTGATTAATGTTTCATTCATTATTAAACACAATACAAGAAAGCAACAAAGAATTCTCTAAGACGATGACAAGATCATGATGAAAAAATCATATAAATTTTCTATATTATAGACTAAATATGATACAGTGTTTATTTAGTTTATTTTCAAGATAATTGACGAAACAACTTGTATTTTTGTAAAATACTTGTAATTTACTAAAATGTAAAAAACGTGAAAACTTGTAATTTTCTGCAAAGAACAGTGTTTGAATTTGTTTCTTAATAAAAGCAGTAAACATTTCACTCAGTATATATTAAATGCAGCAAGTTAAAATAATTAATTAATGTGTGAAGAAAAATCTGAACTTCATAAAACTAGAAAATTTTACTCAGCTTTAGTTGTATTTTAACCCACTATTTCAAGCTATAAAATTGCATGAATTGCACAAATTCACCGAAATATTTTTAAGCATGTTTAATTCTAGAAAAAAAATCCATTTAAAACTGCTTGCGTCTGGATTTTAGATGTCCCTGCAGCACCCCACTGTGTTCAAGCCATTAAGGAAACAGACAGGTCAATCCTTCTAACATGGAATGAGCCCAAGAACACAGAGGGAATTCTGGGATATTACCTGTACTGCAATGAGCTGGGGAGTTCTGAGTGGAGAACCATTAACAACAATCCAGTCACAGGCACCAGGTAAAAGCATGGAAGCATGTTAAATAATGTACCAGGTTAATGTTTTACTCACATGACCTGCATTAGAGTCAGTATTGTGTTTGTAAGCAGTTTAGTTTACTGTGTGAACTGCATGATCATGATCATTAATCGTTATACGGTATGCTATACAAACTTCATTTTATGAATTTCAAGCATTATCTGACCTAATTATTAAATTTAGACTTATTAATAAAATACTTTCAATTGCAGTTCATTAGTCCTCAATGCAGACCCTTAATGTTCCAGAAAGTTCTTAATAAAAACTTTCAGAAGAACCTGAGAGCTAGCAAGAGGAATCCGTCTCCTCCAGTTAACACCAGATAGTGGGATCACAAGAAGAAAGGGAGTTTAATAAAGAGATTTGACTTTTTGTCTAGAAAAATGATCCCTGAAAAACCAAGTACTGGTATTAGGAACGTGGTATTAGGAGCAACAGTAAACATACTCATTTTTGAGATAATGTGCAACTAATTATCACTCATAATTCATATCCAGTAATATTATGCTTTAATGATTTAACCTGCTTTAATAGTTATTTTGTTCTCTCTCAGGTTCTTGGTGCATGGCCTCAAGACCAATAAGCAGTACGTGTTCAGAGTGAAATCAGTTGGCCGAGCAGGAAACAGTCGCTACTCAGAGGCGTCTGAGCCCATCCTGGTTCAGGCAGCTAAATGTAAGAAATCTACAGTAGCATGCTGACTGCAAGCTTTGAACTTGTACACAATATCCCATCATCACAAATTTCATTAATACGCATAGACATGACTGATGAACGATGACAGTGTTTGATTTCTTTAGGTTTGCGTGTGTGATGAGTTATATATCAATGATATATAAAATATATCTTAATGGCCAGAGTTCAATGGCAATATAACCAACCCAGCCACTGAGAGGTTAACACTCAGCACAAGGTTCCAAGTTTTTTTCATTCATTCATTCGTTTTCTACCACTTATCCGAACTACCTCGGGTCATGGGGCGCCTGTGCTCAGGCGTCATCGGGCATCAAGGCAGGATACACCCTGGACGGAGTGCCGACCCATCGCAGGGCACACACACACTCTCATTCACTCACGCAACTACGGACAATTTTCCAGAGATGCCAATCAACCTACCATGCATGTCTTTGGACCGGAGGAGGAAACCGGAGTACCCGGAGGAAACCTCCGAGGCACGGGGAGAACATGCAAACTCCACACACACAAGGCGGAGGCGTGAATCGAACCCCCAACCCTGGAGGTGTGAGGCGAACGTGCTAACCACTAAGCCACCGTGGCCCCTTCCAAGTGTTTTTCTTTAACTAAATTAACCTTGTAGCTAGCAACAAACAAACTTAGGTAACCAAACATATCCTGTCTCTTCAACTACATTTGGTTACGAACTATTGTTTTAAACTACAAAAATATTATTTCATACACATTTTTTTACAAAAACAATGGACAGAATTATTATGTTGAAATGGCAACAACTATCTATGCTAATGAATTTAATAATTGACGCATTTTGTTTTGAAGTGCTAGCACACAGAGAATGTCTTTGACAGTTTCTATGACATTTCTATGATGAGTTATAGCATTTAAAGGTTGCACTTACTCAGATTTTTGTTTTTCCCTAACAGCTCCAGGATTTCATTATTCATTTATGAATAAACAAACTTCTAGTATTGTAGTGTTCAAGCTTTTGTACAGTTTAATCTAAATTACACGTTCTTGTTTCGAGTTGTATAACAGCAAGATATCTGATGTGTTTATTTCCTCTTGCGGTCCTCATATAACAGAAACAGATAGAGATAGACTGGCGTTCATGTGGCACAGCTGCGGTCTGTAATAAGCTTCAGGATAAGGCGCTCTCGCCATCCTGCTTGGTGTAATGGGCACTCATTTCTGCTGTCACTCACGCTCAAGCAATTTACAAACACACCCTTGGCCGATCAGACAATGATAGGGCTTACATTCTGTCCTTCCAGCCCAACAAATCTCAGCACGCTTCACAATGAATAGATGGATGAATACGTAGACGATCTGCTTAGCGGTCGCCTGTTTCTCTTTTCCTGCGATGTTAGCCGTTCATGTCGGCGCATCACATTCAGATGGTTTAATTTCGGTCCCACAAAGTTGCAATGTAGAAAAGATGAGTGGTAAGGATGGAATCAGAAAATCAGGTAGTGTTTATGCTAGTTTAGTGGAAAAATATTAAAAACTCATAGTTATATAAGCTTTTGCTAATGATTGCTAAGAAATATTAATGATAGCTAGCTAACATAATGGTGTTCATCTGATGAAATGCTACGTATCTGGCCTGCATCACACCAAGTGTGTTGTTTATTTCTTTGCTAAACAGCTCTTTCCCAAGTGGTTTTATTCATTATGTAATAAGCAATTTAGATTTGTATTCGCTATAAAAGCCATGGCCTCTTTTCCCTCTTTGCAGATGCTCCATCTTCCCCATCTGCCATTTCAATACTTCACTGCACGGGCACTGAAATGGTAATAGGCTGGCGAGCTCCGGCAAATAATGGTGGAGATCCGGTGAATGGTTATTTCCTGGATCAGCAGAAAAAATCCGAGGGTTTGTGGCACGAGGTCAACATTAAGCCTGTTAAAGAGAGAGTGTACACGGTGAGTCATTCCACATCTGGGCTGCCTTTACTCCAGTGGTCTGTGATAACAGTGCATTTCTGCTAAGAGGAGTTTACAGAGCATCTATGTATACTTTACCAGCATATAGTGATACTGTGGAAGCATTGAAAGTTGACACGGTTTCTATAATAGGATAGAGAGATTCTGTGGAAGTACTGGGTTAGTTTCTACGACAGCTGGGATGGTATCTGGGAGGTTTTAAAGGCTGAGATGGTTTCTGTGGAAGGTTTGAGAATTGAGATGATTTCTATGTAAGGGTTCAAAGTTGGGATGTTTTTTATGGAAGCACTGAGTGTTGGGGTGGTGTCCTGAGAGCAGTGGAAGCTGAGGTGAGTGCTATGAAACCACTGAGTATTGGGATGGTTTCCATGCAACCATTGGGAGTTGGGTTTCTATGGAAACACTGGATGCTGGAGTGGTTTCTGTGGATGCTCTGAGGGTTGGGATGGTTTCTATGTTAGCAGTGGAAGCTGGGGTAATTTCTATGTAACCACTGAGAGCTGGGTTTGCTTGGGTAGATTCTGTTTAAGCAGTGAGATTTGCAGTGGTTTCTAAGGAATTGCCAGTTTCTTAGGTGGTTTCTGTGGAAGCAATGATAGTTGGGATGGTTACTATGGAAGCACTGGGTGCTGGGGTGGTTTCTATGGGAGCAGCAGGAGCTGGAATGGCTTCTATGGAGTTTATTTATTAGTGTTTTGATTGAACATCTGAGTGGAAGCCATAGGCGTGCATAAGCACACAGTGCCCTCTGCTGACTCTCAAACAGTACTGCAACTCACTTTATTATTTATAATCAAATTCAGGAAAAAAAACTACTTTTGAATGAATTCACTCAGTCTGCTTACAAGGCAAACATTTTAGTGAGTTAAACCAGAGAATTTAGGATTGTGCAAATGTGATGCGAATAACTGTTCGGCACTTTTATTAATACGATTTGACATTCTGTAGATTTTAGCGGATTAGTGCTATAGCCCTGCTTTTGAATTATGTACTATGTCCTAATAAATGATCTCCATAATGCTTCTATAAATGTGTTTATGAATGGATTATTTGGAGTAGATGTAGTCTCACTACTGGTTGAACCACCAAATCTGGTCTTTTTTTACACTTTGGACAAAATGATCCTGCATGTAATAAAAAAAGAGGTGAGACCACCCATTAGTCCCTCACTCATCTGTTACATCGGCTTTTCCTGTCTGACTGTGCATCATGTTTACATAATCAACTACTTGTTTTATCTTTTTATTTGTGCCTTATTACATAGGTTCCTGGTCTTCAAGAAGGGTGTTATTATCAGTTCCGTGTAATCGCGGCCAACATGGTCGGAGTCAGCAAACCATCTGGGCCTAGTGAAGCTTTTCTGTGTGAGAAATGGACGATGGCTGAACCTGGTGAGAGTCTAACATCAACATTTACATTACTTCATTTGAAAGATATTTCAAAGAGATTTATAAATGAGACAGTTCAAGCACAACTGAAGGAGTCTGATATATGTCCAGCAAGTTTTGTCAAAATTTGCTATTATTCATTCATTCATTCATTTTCTACCGCTTATCCTAACTACCTCGGGTCACGGGGAGCCTGTGCCTATCTCAGGCGTCATCGGGCATCAAGGCAGGATACACCCTGGACGGAGTGCCAACCCATCGCAGGGCACACACACACACTCATTCACTCACGCAATCACACACTACGGACAATTTTTCCAGAGATGCCAATCAACCTACCATGCATGTCTTTGGACCGGGGGAGGAAACCGGAGTACCCGGAGGATGCATGTGGAGAACATGCAAACTCCACACACACAAGGCGGAGGCGGGAATCGAACCCCGACCCTGGAGGTGTGAGGCGAACGTGCTAACCACTAAGCCACCGTGCCCCCAATTTGCTATTAGTATTTAACAATTTACATGTGTTGTGAAGTGTTATCTGGTGATGCATCGGGTGGTGTTAGCGGTTAACAGCTCCAGGTTTCCACATTTATCTCTTAACTGACTGTCAATGTGGAGCTTTAAATGCTCTTTTCATGTCCATGTCGTGTCCCTCCAGGTTCTCCGGTTTCCTCCGTCCTCCGAAAAACACGCTGATACTAAAAAAAAGATGGAATGGCTGTGCTAGATTGCCCCTAGTTGAAAATGAGCATATGGTCATAGTACACTGCAATGGACTGGCGTTCCTCCAGGGTGTCTTCCTGCCTCTTAACCAACGCTCCCTGCATAGACTCCAGGGCCGCTGTTGTCCTTAGCAGAATACAGATGACTGAAAACTGAATGAATTTATTATTTCTAAAATATCCATGAAATCCATGGCATAAAAAAACAACTAAATCCAAACTGTTACAGCTGTCTCTCACTTCAGTGCTTAAGTTCTTCTGCCGTGCTTGTTTTATGATTAATAGACAGAGAAATTTGTTTTGTGTATTATATCCACAGAACAATCTCTTCAAATCATTTTTAATGTGACTGAGAATTAATTAACTGCGTTCAAACGGACAACACTGTATTCATTATAACAGAGTCAAAGCTCTGTAGTGCTTTATTACTATATTATTATCCTGCCAAAGTCATTGTGTCTGTATGGATTTTATTCCAAAAAAAGCCCCTGTCGAATACAGGACCAATAAGGACTAATATTTTTCCTTGATTTGTCCTCCATGTTGGCTTCATGGTGTTTTGAGAGTATTTCTTTTTGTGGGAAGAAAAACGGGGGGGCACGGTGGCTTAGTGGTTAGCACGTTCTCCTCACACCTCCAGGGTTGGGGGTTCGATTCCCGCCTCCGCCTTGTGTGTGTGGAGTTTGCTTGTTCTACCCGTGCCTTGGGGGTTTCCTCCAGGTACTCCGGTTTCCTCCCCCGGTCCAAAGACATGCATGGTAGGTTGATTGGCATCTCTGGAAAATTGTCCGTAGTGTGTGAGTGCATGAGTGAATGAGAGTGTGTGTGTGTGCCCTGCGATGGGTTGGCACTCCCTCCAGGGTGTATCCTGCCTTGATGCCCGATGACGCCTGTGATAGGCACAGGCTCCCCTTGCCCCGAGGTAGTTCGGATAAGCGGTAGAAAATGAATGAGTGAGAGGAAGAAAAACACAATACAGCACTATTGTCTGAATAGATGAAAATGCATTTTCATGTTCATTCATTCATCTTCTACCGCTTATCCGAACTACCTCGGGATGCCAATCAAACTACCATGCATGTCTTTGGACCGGGGGAGGAAACCGGAGTACCCGGAGGAAACCACCGAGGCACGGAGAGAACATGCAAACTCCACACACACAAGGCGGAGGTGGGAATCGAACCCCCAACCCTGGAGGTGTGAGGCGAACGTGCTAAGCCACCGTGCCCCCCATTTTCATGTTTAGTTATGTTAGTCGATGTAGTCCTTGTTTCAGCTCTTCCACGTGATGCAATATAGTCTGAATCCATGGATGGATATATGGATAGAAGGACATGTCCGGGTTAGCAAATGTTCATACAGTGTGAGTCTTAAAGACTGATAAATCTATAGGTTTATTACCTGTAAT
Source organism: Tachysurus vachellii (assembly GCF_030014155.1). NCBI lineage: Eukaryota > Metazoa > Chordata > Actinopteri > Siluriformes > Bagridae > Tachysurus > Tachysurus vachellii. The sequence goes on along the minus strand of NC_083484.1, from coordinate 13,236,796 downwards.
GCACCATAATGATCCCATAAGCATAGTGCATGTTACCAATGACTGCAGGGAGTGGCTTTCCAAAAATAACATTGAAATGAAATTAAAAAAAAAAAAAGTGTAATGTAATAACCTGTAATTCAGATAAGCATGTTGGTTTGATGAATGAATGGATGGATGGACGAATGTACTGATATATTGGTTGTATAAAAGGAAAATGGTTGATTGGATCCATTGATTGTTTTCCTGGATCTGTTGATTGGATGAATGAATTAGTGTGTGAATTAACAGACATATTGCTAGCTTTTTGATATGTTGGATGGATGGATGGATGGATGGATGGATGGATGGATGGATGGATGGGTGGATGAAGTAATGTATGAACTGATTGATGGATAAATGAGCTGGTTCACTGTTTGATGGGCTATATGGACTAATAGCTAGTGATAGGTTGGGATGGATGGGTGGGTGGATAGATTGTTGATTTTTGTTTGTTTGTTGTTTGTTTAGCTGAGTGGATGGATGGACGCATGGATGGACGCAAGGATGGACAGAAGGATGAAGTGATGAGAATGACTCATTAGTAAATTAGCTATTTCACTGGTTTGTATTGGATAGATTGACTTATGGGTGGATAAATTAGCTGACCTATGAATGGATGGACAGATGGATGCACCTAATGATAATGTAGGTTGGATGTTTGACTGAATAAACAGATGGATGAATAAACTGAATGAGTGGATGGTTGGATAACTGTTACTCTTTTTTACAAGCCAGTTAGATCCAACAAAAAATCGGTGGTTTTTATTATACATGGTCATGATGATGTTCTTAGGCTGTCCATATGACCTGGAGTTGAGAGAGGTGCGTCAGGAATCTCTAGTTCTGTTGTGGGCGGAGCCTTTGTACCAAGGTCAGTCACAAATCACTGGTTATGTTGTGGAGATCAGTGAGGGGGAGAAGTCAGAGGACTGGACCTCAGTGACCAAGGAACCAATCACAGACACTTACCTAAAGGTCAGTATTTACCTTTAAATCATGTTTAAATGGTGCAATTTTTGTAGTTCACATTCTAAAGGATTCGAAAATTGATGAGTGACCAGTGGTTTAGGAGAGACTTTATATTGACTTTGCTGTCAGGTTTCCGGGCTGCAGGCAGGTCAGACATATCGTCTCCGTGTGTGTGCCATCAACAGTGCTGGAGTGGGAAGACCTTCCTTCCCCACAGATCCCATCACAGCCCACACCGACCCAGGTCAGTTCCCTTAGCACAGCTCAGAGAGCTTTATTCTGCTGATCCAATGTGTCTTCAATGCTTTTTAATGCTTTTAGTTGCTTTTGATGGACAAACACTTTTTAGTATGCCTTACTCACAACAGACTGAGGTGCATATCCATTTCTTTACTCTACAGCAACCAGAGACATTGAGATCGGGGTTGATAATGATGGCTTCATCTTCCTGAGCTTTGAAGCACCTGAGACCCAAGGCCAACTCCAGTTCGATTGGAAGAAGAACTACAGACAAGCCATCGATGCAGGACGAGCACATTTGGAGACCAAGGAAAATAAGTGTGTGATTAATTGCAGATCTCTGAAAAAAATGTTTGTAACAGTTGTAGACTAGATGTAACGTTATCCAAAATTATTCATACAAACACAGTAGCAAAAACTGAACTCTGGATAACTGAACTGAAGTAGGAAAGTGAAAGGTGTAAAGATTGATTGGTTGTTTGTTTGGTAGGATGGTTGATTGGTGATTGGATGGATCTGTTTTGGATTAGTTTGTGAATTAACAGCTATGTCAACAGATTGTTTAAATGAAAATTAAATAATGGTTGAACTGATAGATGGTAAAAGATGGTGACTTTTGATAGTTTGGGTCGATGGATGGATGGAGGGATGAATGGATGGATGGCTTGATGGATGAAATTAGTAACCAAAAAAATTAAAGATGCAGAATTCTTTGGTAAATGCCTTGTAATAACAAGAATCATTTACATATATATTGTGGTCACGATATCTTGTGCGTTTGTGTTGCAGATCTGTTCTCACCTTCAGTGCAGCCACAGAGGACGATCTGGGCCTTTACAATGCTGAAGTGATAGACAGGCCTGACATCTCCTCTAGCTTTAATTTCACTGCTGAAGGTACAATTTCTATCTTTCTGTGATCTAAGGTCTGTCAATATCACAAAGTAGCTAAAACAAAATGTCTAGACTACGTTTATTTTGATAGGTACCTTTAATAGCATATCTTTATGCTAACACTAAAAACAACATGTGGAGAATGGAGAAGGACTGAGTTTTTATGTCAGATCTCTTTTTATATCACAGATCTGGAGAAGCTTATGGACTTGAGCTGGCACATAAGGAACCCACGTAAGATCATGCATGAATTGCCAAAAGGGTCTTAAAACAGAAGGGGAGACACATGAAAGCACATATGTATACTGACAGATTGTCAGAGTCTGGTAATAAAGTAACCCTGAAGTATTGCATATGACTAAGACAGACAGACAGACAGACAGACAGACAGACAGACAGACAGACAGTCAGACATTAGACTGGATACAAAAACAAACCCAAAGTCTGACAGGTAACAATCTGGTAGACCGAAAAATGACAGAGACAAATAAAAAGACAGATAAACAGGCAAATACTGAGACAATAATGCAGACAGATAGAAAGAGAACCAGACAGACAGATCAATGGAGAGATGGATGAATGGATGGATGGATGGATGGATGGATTGGTGTATGGATGTTGGAAACCCAGACAGATGAAGGATGAACAGTGAGAGTAATAATTTGTAAAAAATAAATAAATAAATAAATAAATAAAAGCATGTTGTGTTAAGTTATGCCACAGTGCTGATGAATGCTCTAATCTGATTGGTCAAAATGTCATTTCTATCTTGTCGGAAGCAACTGTTCATAGCTGCTACAACATAAGCAATAACAAGTTGACTAGTTTCACAAACATTCTTTTACATTAAATGCGGCGATAAAAGGATAAAAAATATGACATAAGAATTAGAAATCATAATTGTTCTGGTGTAAAAGAAGTAAAACACTCCAAGAGGTGCTGGTATAAGAATCACCTTCAGGTTGCTGGCTCTATCAGGCCACCAAGGCAAGGATTATCAGCATGTTCCCATTTGTGTGTGTGTGTGTGTGTGTGTGTGTGTGTGTGTGTGTGTGTAGTGATTGCACTGCGCTCCGAGGGCTGGCAGGTGGACGTGTCGGAGCAAGGGAATGTGAGACTGTGGCTACAGACGGAGCCCCTGTCCAACGCTGCAGAACTGCACATGATCCTCAATGACCGAGAGATCTCTTCAACTCAGGTGTGTGTGTGTGTGTATGTGTGTGTGTTATTCATGATCAATGTGATCAGGAATAAATCCTATAGTAACAATATATTCAAATTTGTTTGAGGAATTAGTTTCATGAAGTAGTTACTGATTATAAATAATAGTTACTGAAACACAAAGATACACATGTATGTGTTTATGGCTGATCCACAGGCACGAAAGATCAACTTTGACAAACCAAACGGTCTGGTGGAGATTCTGTTCGATCAGCTGTCGAAGGAGGACGAGGGCTCGTACACGGCACAGCTTAAGGACGGAAGAGCCAAGAACCAGTTCACCCTCGTCCTTGTAGATGAGAGTACGATTTCTTGTGATTTTGTTTTTCTTTGTAAAAAGTTCAGATGCCTAAATTAATAATTGGCAACACTTAATTCGCAGTGTTATACATTACATTAATCGTTATACTGTATTGTTGTTTATTTTATTGTTAGGAAATAACAATATGGGTAAAAACTTTTACAACTTTACCGAAAATTTCTTCATGGTTTATAAAGCACCTGATTCTTTTAATTATATATATATTTTTTTATAAGTGAGCATTAATATTATTTTATTTGAGTATCACTTTATATACAGCACATGGCAACAATTACTAGGTTGATATTTCATGCTCATGTACCATGGTTAAATCTTTAACCCTGATTTTTTCTTATCTGATTGAATCAGAGTTCAGGCAAACCCTGGCCAAGTCCCAGGCCAAGCGGCGGGACTGGAAGAGACGCTCAGGTGAGAGTCCACTGGGTCAGGAAAAAAAAATCTGTGCCTTGTTCAATTTATCAGGTTTTTAAATATTCTTTGGTTGAATATGAGTGGTATGTGTTTAAATAAGGGGGCACGGTGGCTTAGTGGTTAGCACGTTCGCCTCACACCTCCAGGGTTGGGGGTTCAATTCCCGCCTCCGCCTTGTGTGTGTGGAGTTTGCATGTTCTCCCGTGCCTCAGGGGTTTCCTCCGGGTACTCCGGTTTCCTCCCCGGTCCAAAGACATGCACGGTAGGTTGATTGGCATCTCTGGAAAATTGTCCGTAGTGTGTGATTGTGTGAGTGAATGAGAGTGTGTGTGTGCCCTGTGATGGGTTGGCACTCCATCCAGGGTGTATCCTGCCTTGATGCCCGATGACGCCTGGGATAGGCACAGGCTCCCCGTGACCCGAGGTAGTTCGAATAAGCGGTAGAAGATGAGTGAGTGAGTGAGAGAGAGAGTGTTTAAATAATGTTGTTAAATAGTTTCAGAGCATCGAAAAGCTGCATATAGAGCTGTCAAAGAATCACCTATGTCACTTTGTATGTATGTGAAGCTGTTAGATCAAAATAATCCAATCCATTCATTCCTCATTAGCTGTCAGTGATTCTATTCCTTAAATGTGTCATTCATTCATTACTTTTTCATTTCTTTTTTCCATCTTCTTTGATAGATAAACTACTTCAGCTTCTTGTCTATGTACAGTATATTCCGACAGATGACTTGAAATGAGTCGCAACAAAAACAACTATTTGTTTTATTTGTACAGAATATCCTTTATTTATATTTTACAAGTGAATGACAGCGCTGTTGTTTTCGACACTCTTGTCTATCTTTTTTTTTTATTAGGACCATACTTTGAGGAGTTTTTGTCATGGACTGTGACGGAAGACTGTGAGCTGATTATGAAGTGCAAGGTCAGGCTGCTGAATTAGACACAACATTTATAACAAAACTAAGGCTGATGTATTAAGGTCAATTTTCAAAATACAGTAGATAGAAAGACGTTACTATTGTAAGTGAACGGATATTAGAAACGTTTGAAATTATTATAACCTGCTTGTGAAATTCTGTTTATGAATTGCTAACGGTTTTTGGGTTTGTTTCGTTGACTGCTGCAGGTGACGAACATGAACAAGGACACGAAGATGAAGTGGTATAAGGACGGCGTAGAGATCACACAGGTGGTGTACGAGCCGTCTGGAACGGGAACGTTCACCGTCCCTCAGGTCTGTGCTTCCTTGTGTGCTAGTTTTTTTTAGCTTTACTTAGCTAGTTTTTGAATAATGAATTCCTGCTTACGCTCTTGAAATCGTAACCCAGGTGACTAAGAAGGAAGCCGGCGTGTACAGAGCCGTCGTGGCTGATGCTAGAGGAGAGGATGAGAGCGTTCTCGAGTTAACAGACAAAGGTGAGAAAATAAAGCCTAGATTCGTGAGCAAAAAAAAAGAAACACGGTAAAACTTCCTTTGTTACATTAAAACTAAATCACTGTTTTGGTTATTTAGTCTCAAAACAAATGAAGACTGTCTGTTTGTCAATGCTTTAAGGTTTCTTCTGAGACCAAGAGTTAAAAATCAGATGTAAATAATCTCCTTCATGATGTCAATAAACCAGATTTGGTTTAGTAATCAAACTGTTCACTTATTAACTGGTTTATGATACCAAACCACATGGGATGAAAGTGAAAATTTCTTCCTCAGCACATCTGCTGGAGCTGCAGACTTGGTTAGGGGGTGTGGCCTAAATTCTGAATGTGAATATATAGTTTGATGTGGATCAGATAGATAGATCTATCTATATAGAGAGATTATTTTTTAACCCATTAAATTTTCAGCAGGTCCATGCATAATTTACTCTTATTTTAACGATCTTGAATCTGGTTTACGACACTCATTATAACACACTACTAATCCTTTAGTAATAAGAACTCGTATGGCAACCTTAGAATATGTTATCGAGCATTTATGGAAGGAGTCTCCATTGCTTTGCAACAGCACTTTGCAACAGTAGATTTTCTGCTACTTGAAAGTCTCAGAAACAGAGAACTTTATGCTTTATTGTTTCTATGTAATAAGCATCAGCTTATTAGGTTCAAGAGAATGGGTTCTCTAAGGGTTCGTTTAACATAAGTGATAACTCGTTTTATGGACATTCCACAAGACTAAATTACGATGTTTTTGTTTTTATTAATAATAAATGTAAAATCTGGCCAAATATCTTTGTTTAATTGAAATAAATACAGGCAATAATTAACTTAAGAGTCATAACTCTAGCGATTTGCATTGCTTTGCCGCGTCATTGTGGTAATGCAACTTTGTCTGTTTTATTGCTTGTGCAATTACTGAACGATATTCTGAACAATTTGCTTTTGGGCTTAATGTCTTCGTAATTGAGACTAATGTCTTGGTACAAATAATATTACAAAGCAAAATATTGTCTTTGAGGTATTTATGCATGGAGGATTCTGAGGAGTGAATCACATCACTATTGTGTACATTGTGCACATTTTATCTTTGACTGAACTGTTGCTCTAAATGACGACAGACTGAGAGTTATGCAGCAAAAATAGTCATTTCAGATGTTTCTTTTCACATCTATTCTCAGAGTTCGAACAGTTGATGTGCCGCCTGAGCAGAAATTGTGGTAAGTCCACAGGGACCTGCAGAGTCACACATACTGACAATAACAGAATGATTATGTGGGGATTTTTTATTATAAATCTCAGCATCACTCAACCCCTCTCACTGTTCCTCTGTTCTTCTGTCTGATCTACAGCTCTCTCTGCCAGTCCCATGAGGATCCAGTGCACGGCGGCCGGCTTTAAGCTCTACTGTTCTCTGAAGTACTATCTAAGCTACATGAAGACCAGCTGGCACTTCAAGTGAGCCTTTGGGTTGTGTGCTTTCATAAAGCTCTCGCTTTCATTTCAAGCCCCAGTACACAAAGCAACTTGAAAAAAAAAAAGATGCAAGTTCAGCGTGAAAGATTAATGTAGATCTGCACTGATTTTGCACAGCATGAGACAAACGTTTCTGGTTGAAAAAGAATGGAGCTCTTTTCAGAGTCACAATTTTGTCACTACTAGCATTTTTATTTAACATGATCGCTTCTTTTAAATACATAAAACACCAATTAACTTACTGTCTGCATAATCATTTTATTAAAGTATTCAAGTAGAATTATCTTGTCATTGGATTTAAATTCACAACATAATCCTATTTAGCTATCCTGAACTACTTTCCTAGCACATTTGTTAGTTAGCGGCTAACAAATTATATTAAAGATGCTAACAGTATTAGCTAGGTTGCTAGAAATTGTCTTTTAGTCCTTTAGCTAACACAAGAGTTAACCTAATGTTAGCTCAACCTACTGGTTGTAAAACAGTAGCCTATTGTTATAATCTAGTTTTAGTAACACAAACTAGCTTGATAGCAAGCCTGGGCAGCTAAATAATGTCAGATCCCTATAAGAGAAGTGACATTAATATTAGCTAATAGTGTTTGGTGTGGGTTTAAACAATGATAAGCCAAGCTAAAGCTGAAGAAAAGGATAACGACTAGATAATAGTGATGACATTTATTTGAACATAACCCAGAGGTACAAGCAGGACACTCAGCTCATGTCTGAAGAGGACACCATGATGCTAAACATCTTACAGCTTTAAATCCTGAAGAATTTTCCTTGCTGGCAAACATAAATTATGACAAGCACGTTAATATATAAACCTGTGATTTTATAATCCATGCCATGAAAATTCTGACCAATCAGGTTAAAGAAATCATCTGTGCTGTGATATTTCACTGTATAAACACTCAAAAATGATTTATAGAGAAAGGAGGATCGATCAGGACGAGAAAACCAAACCTGGAAGCAGCATGCAGAAACTCTGGATCGAGATCTTCAACCCCACGGAAAACGACAAAGGAAAATACACCCTGGAGATGTTTGATGGGCAGGAAACACACAAACGCTCTCTGGATTTGTCTGGACAAGGTACAACGGTTTATATTTACATATCCATTCTGACACAGATAAGTCATCCTGGTGGAGATTACAGCGTCAGACGAGGGAAAGAGTTTTCACTGTGTCAGTACCTGACAGGCACATAATAATTTACCGTAAACTTCATAGACGCATTGTAATCGGAGAAATATATAATTTCTATGTGGCATTTTATCTAAACTCAGATAGGATATTCTATTACTTAGTTCATGACGTCTATAGAAAAATCCAACATGCACAATAGCACAGGGAGAAATCCCATATTGTTCACTTTAACATTGCCACAAAGCAGCCTTACAGATATATAAAATTCTGGATATAAATTATAAATGTATAAATGTTTCCCTAATGAGGAGATGGTGGTGAGGCCATATTTATCGTTCTTAGGTGCTACCAATCACAGTGATATAATGGTGATCTATGTAACTGTCTATGTGAGGCAGTAGCGAGTGATTTTTAGGTGCAGAAAAAAGTTCAGAGGTTGCCAACTTCAGCTTTTTTGTCCTATTTGTATAAGCCTGCTCTCCCTTGTTATATGGATGCATACAGTAGATGCTCACGATTGAATAGTCTTCCTGAAATTGATAGGGAAAAAGGAGTATCCCACTGCTCCTAACCAGACAACACAGATTATTTTTTCTCACGGCCAAGGATGGTGTCATTGTGGGGATTCGACCACAATCTGGCAACCACTGCGGCCTATGCTTATTAGGGAATGTACGTGTTGTAAAAATGTTTATGCTGAACAAACATTTAGATATTTAATCAATGCTATTAGGCAAATGTATAGAAATACTATATTACTAAACCCATTAAATGCATATACTGTATATTATAAATTAATGCACTAAATTTCTCATTTTTAATATATACCATAGGGCATGTGCATAAACATACTACAGGACAAATCGATAAAAATTGTGAAGATATTAGTGGTCAAATGTCTAGAAAAATGGCAATAACAACATCACCACCAATCAAGTGATGTCACACTGGATGTCACAGTGGAATATCGGTTATATTAGATATTTTAATTGGGTCCTGGCATTAGAAAACCAATATACATTAATGAAGATGTTTTTTTTTATTTTTTTTTGTTTGTTTGGTTTTTTTTTTTGGGTTTTTTATGAACCTCTCTGTTTTCTCCACAATAAAGCCTTTGCTGATGCTATGCTGGAATACCAGAGGCTGAAGTAAGTGAGGTTTTCGCAATACTTTGTACACATTTATCCACATGATACCTTTTAATATAACTACGCTTGGAGAAACAATAATATGAGTTGAACGTCTCTGTGGTAAATAACGATTAAGGATTTACTGCATTTTTTTATTCCATTTATAACAGGCAAGTTGAAATTGCTGAGAAAAGTAAGTATACAGTTGAATAAGCTTGTCATAACGTGTTTAATGAAATTCTAACATAATTATTAGGCATATTTGATCAAATTCGAACTCTAACAAACCACTTTAACCACTGGGGTTTTTTTTTTACAAGTTCATTTCACTTTGGACTATTAAAATCTGAACCCTGTTTATTTTTCAAGATCGTGCCAAGGTCACAAAAGGATTACCGGATGTGGTGGCCATCATGGAAGACAAGGTATTTTCCACCAAAATTATGAAAAGATTGAAGTTATATATTAAAATGTTAGATCCTTTCTCACTCACTCCCCTCTCTCTCTCTCTCTCTCTCTCTCTCTCTCTCTCACACACACACACATACACATACACACACAGTCTCTGTGTCTGACCTGTTTTGCTGAAGGTGACCCGGCCCCAGAGATGTTCTGGCTGAAGAACGACAGGGAGATCGTCTCTGTAGGTCGCTTTAATGTGGCCATAGATAACAAGTGCACGACTCTCACCATCCACTCGGTCTGTATGGAGGATTCAGGCAACTACAGCGTGTTTGTACGCAACACATACGGCTCGCAGACGGTAAACGTGACCGTGAGCGTGTATAAACACGGACAGAAGCCACGGGCCGACGCGGTGGAGATGTAGAGAGGGAGAGACAAGGAGGATGCCATGCTGCAGTAGTATTAGAAAACTTTACTGTTCAAAGTACAAATTTGGAGTTGAATGGTGATGATAATGAAATAGATTTGGATTTTTAACAAATGGACCGGATCACTGATTATAGCTGCTACAACATAAGTGATAATAGGAACTAATTTGATCTGCAGACTTTAAATGTGACTATAAAAAGAAAAATTATTGATAAATCAAACATATTTAATCCGATTAACCCTGTGTTAGTCTACTGACACTGTTGGTTTAGTATTAACCTGAGTCCTGTGGTTACTTTACTATAATGTAAAGTTAGAAGTTGATGCCTTTTGATCATGTTTGAGGAGTTACGTTTTTGTGTTTTGTGTGAATTAAATTAGTCTGGGTTTTTTTGTCTTGTCATTTTTTGTCTTGTCAAGCCAGAAAACCTCTTTATTATACTGTTCTATCTGTGTGGTTGCACAGAAAGATGCTGAATATACTGTATGTGAGTGGTCTTGCTTTACAACAAAATATGGCTTAAGAGTGTAACGAAATGTTATTAATGGAAAATTTATGGATTTTTTTTTCAATCACTTTAATCAAGATAAAACTTTATTATTCCAAGAACTTGGAAGATCAGTTTACTTTCTTTATCATAATGTATACATAAAATCCAGTGACAGAGACAGACAATGTGTGTGTGTGTCTGTGTGTCTGTGAGTGTGTGTGTGCACTTGTAAATGACCTTTTTCTGAAACGTCCTCAGTGTCTTTAACCTTTTGCTCAGATGAACACTGGAGAATTTTTAAGCCAAAGCTCAACCATTAGGCCACGACTTCCCCCAACCATATAACATCTGGTACAGTACACAGTAATGACACAGTGTTCCTTCAGGAACATAAAATACAGAACTAAATACACTACAAAGTACAACATAAAGTGTAAGACTGTGTAAGAGAGTGCAACACAATAATTAACAAGGGACAGTGCAGCTCTAACCAGTACAAAGTCTTGTAAGGAATTAAGTGCTATAGTAAAATGCTGTGGATGTAAGACAGTTAGCATCAAAAAAGATGTAGGTGATCCATACATCAAGCATTTGCTTATTTTTTTTTTTTTTTTATACCTGAAGTAAAAAAATGGCAACCTGAGATTTGCTTTTCCATCCATATATTCTCTGCACCACTTATTCTACTGGGTCATAGGGAAACTATCCCAGGAAACTCAGGACATAATCAGCCTATAACACATGCCTTTGGACTGGGGTTGGAACATGAGTTCCCAGAGGAGAGGCACAGGAAGAATATGCAAAATCCACACACACGGTGAAGGCACACTGGAGAGTCAAATGTGCTAACCACCAAGCCACCATATCACTACCATCTACTTTAATTTTATTAAATTACATTATTCCAGCTATGAGCTACAAATATTATGCAATAAGTTGTTGGATTTGTCTAATTTTAATATAAATATAACTGACCAGAAATGTAAGCAGTGAGTAAAGAGTGAAACCTTTCCAAGAGAACATCAGTACAACCACAGCTTGTGCTGTGTTTTGCCTCGCTGTTACATTTTGACGTGATCGGCATTTGGCAGTTACATACATTGACCAGTATATCAGGTTCACTGAACCTATAGTTCACTGTGTAGTTCCACAAACAGCTGTGATATCGATATAATAGTGGTGTGTAAGTGGTTACTGCACTGCTAAGATACTCAACACCCAACCACATCATATCTGCTCAGTCCCTTTCCATTGATTAACAAACTGTGCATTGCAATAGATGGGCTACAGTCTGTGTCACTGACTAGTGCAAAAGAAAATCATCTTTAATATCTTTATTAACTGCTCTATCCAGGTCAGGAATCTATACCTAAGAATACACTTGGATTCATACAGACATGTGGATTCATTGTTATTACTGGGTATTTGTAGCTCTCTCTGATCTTCCTATAACAAGCCTGCACTATTTTCCAGTCAGTTAGTAGAAACCAATTTTGAGTGCATTCATGGCTTCCTATAGAAGATAGAGTTCACCGTTTGGACACCAACCCTTTGCAGTGCATTTTGCGAATCCCTAGGTGCACCAAATGGGTAGGGAGTGTTGCTACATTGCAGCTACAGGTTGCCTGATTCGATCCTAAACTGAAGTTTGGAATGTTCTCCCTGTGTGGATTTTCTTTCCAGATTCTCGCTTTTCCGCCTCCAAATAAAAACATGCTGGTACATAGACCGTAAATGATCATTTGCCCTGAGGTGTGAACAATGTGTGAATGTGTATAAGTATGGTTCTCTTCTGTGGAATGGTGCCCAATGCATGGTGTATTTCTGCCTCAATACAAAGATATGGATAGACAGATCAGATCCACGACCGGGATAAAAGAGTTACTGAAGATTGATTTTTTTGTTGTTTAATTTCAGGTGTGTGCTTGATCAGATTCTGCTTTTAAAGATATCTAGGAGAAAATGATCTTATATTAACATATTTTCATTTTGTCTCAATCTCAATTTGATCAGAACTATATTGATAATGTATATAATTGGTCCATGGCTCTTTACTTTGGCATTGTATCATGTCTGAATGTCAGTAAGGTTACCAACCCTAAAATGTAACTGAACTCTGGGTTATCCAAACAGAGGGATGTTAATAATTAAAAATGCAGGAGTGCCCATTTCCCCTTAATATATGTAGCTGAGGCACAGTGTGCGGCTCTACGTGCTGAACATAGCTTCAGAAATCTGTCTTGTGGTGAAGGAGACACCAGACAGGATCGTTAGAAATGGCCTTCAATGGAACGTGGCAGGTTTATGCTCAGGAAAACTACGAGGAGTTTCTCAGGGCCATATGTGAGTAAGCCACTTAATATGCCACACTGCAATATAAAGCAAAAGATAAATTAACGATATAATGTCATTCAAGTAGTTAGATATGTATATATGTATAACTACACAATGAGAATTAGCCACTAATTTAACACAACATTCACAATATAGTTCTACTCTAAATTGTTATTCAGCACTACCTGAGGATGTCATCAAGCTGGCCAAAGACATCAAACCTGTGACAGAGATAAAACAGACAGGCAACGACTTTGTTATCACTTCAAAGACCCCTGGAAAATCGATCACTAACTCCTTCACCATCGGCAAGGAAGCTGAAATCACCTCCATGGATGGAAAGAAGATCAATGTATTTCCAATCATTTTAATACCGTTTATTGTTTAACACTGGTGTTATCAGGTATTGTTTGGTTGAATGGGCTAGTTGGTTAATCACCATACAACAAATCATACAACATACAATTTTATTAAGTTGTAGCTACGTGCTTGTGACCAAAAGGTTATGATCCTAAATCTTAGGAGTGTCACTAAAGAAACCTTTAACACAACTTTTTTTTTTTAGAAAAATAGATTTGCTAATTTGTGCAGCAATGCTAGCAATTACAAAAAATCCTATCCTTGTAAAACTGCTGTCCCTTTTCCCCCATCTTTGAGATATTTCTTAAAAAGTCTATTAATAATCTACAAAAATGTCAAAGCAAACATTAAAACCTGATCTGATGTCTTTCCTCAGGATATTATATTTTCTAAGCTGGATTGCTAGCTAATTTTGCTAAGCTATCTCCCTTTCTAGCTAGTTATCCATAGGCTGTCATATTGGCTAGTTAGCATATTATTTTGTATATCTTTTCAGTGTAGCAGCGTTGTAAGAAACTTTTCAAGTAAACTAGCTTATTATCTGGTAGGCAAGCTGACTAGCATGATAGCTACTTAAATCTATCACACTTCATCTTTTAGAACTGGGGTTTAGTTAGACTTTCTGAGGTAAAATGTGAGGTAAATGTAGCTATTTCCCCCAATTACTTTGTTGTTTGAATCCACCATCCCCAGATTTATAAACACTACTACTGAACACACTTAATTAATCTCCTACAATTTGCTAATTAGCTGTAAGTGGATCTATGTGTGTTTATGGTAGACCAACGTCTGCAGGACAGTGTGTCCTGATTCTGTAACCTAGATGTGAATCTGGACACATCTCTCATCTTTGTTCCTTTCAGTGTGTTATAAAAATGGAGGGAGGAAAGCTCATCTGTGACTCAGACAGGTTCTCACACAAGCAGGAGATCAAGGATGGAGAGATGATTGAGGTATGTATCTGTAAGGAGCCCTACAAACACACAGATCTGTACGCTCACATATTAAAGAATCAGTGTGTCTTTTAGAGCCCTTTGGACTGAAATTGTAATGAAAATACTGACCATGCTTCCCCTTTCCACTTCACCAATCCTACCCTCTTTGTATCTCATAAGAAAAGGGTGAAAAGATATGAACGGATATGCTTTGGTTTGGGGAAAAGCTAATTTCTGGGCAAGAAATGAATACAAACAGAAGTTTAGAATACAAATAGAAGTGAAGAAGCTGGTCGAATGCATTCCATGCAAAGATCATGAGTTACACTTATTCTGAGATACTTTTAAAGATTACATTATTAAAACAGGAATAGAAACATTTCTAACATTACAAACAGCACCTTTAACACTTTGCAAAATGACAATGCTGCATTTTAATTATTGTTTAATGGCAATATTTGAGCTTTCAAATATTCCGATTCATCTGACATTCTCTCTCTCTCTCTCTCTCTCTCTCTCTCTCTCTCTCTCTCGTGCTCTCTCAGACTTTGACTCTGGAAGGAACCACCATGGTCAGGAAGAGTAAAAAGTTGTGATGTGACTATTTAAATAAAACTGTCAATCGTCAAAATATCGAGTACAGTCTTTTTTTTATTTATTTATTTTTTTAATAGTGGCTAATTAAACATTACATACTTACTTCTTAACATCTTACTTTATTTATATTATTACTATATGAATTTTACTTTAACATTATTTCCCCTGCACTGTTTATTGAAACTGTTTATTGTGTGTTTGGTTATTAGACGACCAGAATGATCTGGCTATTTATATTTTACGTTGTAAGAGATAAGATTTAGGCTACATTGAATAAACAGGAGGAATAAAACAGATTAGGTACTTTTCAGTAGTATGCAATCTGGGGCATACTTAATGTGACCCATACTCAGAATTCGTTCTCTGCATTTAACCCATCCAAAGTGCACACACACAGTGAACACACATACACACACACCGAGATTTGGTGCCTTGCTCAAGGGCACCTCAGTCGCGGCCAGCCCGAGACTCGAACCCACAACCTTCGGGTTATGAGTCAGACTCTCTAACCAGTAGGCCACGACTGCCCCACCTGTTATTGATTTGGGATAACTAATATATATATATATATATATATAACATTTCTTTGACGTTATATATATATATATATAACGTCAAAGAAATGTTCTTGAATAGCAATGTTAAACGATTCCTCCTTCCTTGTACTTGCAAGTCTTTTTGGATAAGCATTAGTACCCTGCTTATAAATTTCTCCTTGCTTCATCCTTCTATTTTGTATGATTTAATCCTGCTGTATCTTACAGTTTCTATATTACTGACCTTTCTTAAAATATATTTTTAAGCTGAGCTATTTATGTGCTAGGTGACATGGATTTGAAATGAACCAATCAAGGCTTTCAGCTTTAATTCAAGTGTTCAAAAATATTGCATTAAAGGTTTGACATAATTTTGACATAATTAACCTGTTAATAAATATAAGGATTTTTCAGTCAATGAAATGCCTGAAGTCTGGAATCCATGGACATCACTAAATGCTAAGACTTTTATTGCAGCCTTCTGTTTTGAGGTCAGGTGAATGACTGCTTATCTATCCGTTAGTCTGTCTTTGGTTAAAGCTGGGTACTTGGGACAGTCTTTTTGAGAATATTAATTGGAAATTGGTTTGGACTTAATAATAATAATATGTTTTGCATTAACAATAAAATTAGTGATGTATATTTTAAAATTAAGCACTTAATTTATCCAACAAACCAATTTCTATAAAAATTTAAAAATAATACATCAGATTCTTGTACATTTTGTAAAATAAATACAGAATCTGCTGTGCACCTTTTTTTATTGTATGTACACTAGTTTGTTTGTTTGTTTTTTTTGATTGATGTCGAAAGTGTGTTTGAATCATTGAAGGCATATCATAAAAAATTAATATACAGAAAAAATATGTTCTTTTTTGTATGAGGAAAGTAAAATGGCAAAATGTCATATTTTTATTTTAAATCTTGTTATCTTTTTTATTTGGAAAGTTTCACATCCATAAATGTAAAGTGGTCTGAAAAGAAACCAAACATTTTAAGCTGGAAATTAAAACTTATTTTGAAACTTTAAGGACTCACGAACTGAAAAGCTGCCAAAACTATGGACTTTTAATTAACAAGGCTGTTAATTTTATTTCTCTTTTCTAAATGAATTATATTGCTCCATTCCCCTTCTTTGTATTATTTTTTCTTTCTTTCCTTAATGTTATGTTAAAATTTTAAGATTTGAACAATATGGCATTTCATTTTATGTTATCATTTGTTATTAAAACAATAAAAAAAACATTATATATTATTATTATTTATATATTTTTCTAGTATTATTTATAATATGTAATTTTTTTGTATTAATTTTTTTTATTTATTTTAAAAAAAATAAAGCTGAGTACTATTTTAGCGCATGCGCACTATCACGAATATGACGTCGAATACAACGAGTCACTAACGCGCATGCTCAGAACTCAAATTCCCGACGTTGGCGGCCTACAGAAAGGTTGTACTGTGTGTCTCGACAGTTTATAGTCGGTTTATTGCGACATGGCGCGGTATTTGAGACCTCCAAACACTTCTCTTTTCATCAGGAATATTTCTGATGAAAGCAGGTAGGTTTTCACAAGAGCCACATAATGTTAATTTAGCCTCAGGACAGTTTTAAACAGACAAGAAATCAAAAACGAGCGGCTGAACGTAGCGTTTGCGTTCGGCGGCGTGCCTACGTCACAGGGACTGACGCACGCACTAGCGTACTAAATAGTGTGTAGAAATAGTACGCGAGGCGAATACGGTGGCTTGGCGGTTCCGGTATGCCTGCGTACTACTTAGTGTGCTAGTATGGACTCGCTTGTAAAGTATTGGGTTCCTTAGTGCTAATAACGACTACCACGGCTATAGCGATGCTTATGTTTGTTTATAAAACGCGTTTTTTAGGAATTCTGAAAAATAAATAAATAAAAAAACATTCGGTTGTAAAAAATAAATAGATACGTTTAAAACAGCTACCAAAAAAAAGGTACAAGGTTAAAAGCGGCTCGGCTAGCATGCTATCGTGGCTAACTCTGCTAGCTTAGCATGCTAAGTAGGCTAACTAGCTTAGCCTGTTAAGTAGGCAGCTAAAAATAGGTCATGAAATGAGAAGGAGTTCTGGGAGACTAAAAAAATGCTACTGTGCATTTTAAATTTAGAACCAAATGTTAGTTCGGGTTTTTTTTTTATTTTATTTTAAAAGTTGCCCTAAAACAAATTAGTCATGTAAATTATCTAACGACCTTAAATGGCCTGTTCTGTTCGAGTTGCCTTTACCACGTGGTCTGCTGAATAAATATAATTTTACTCATTAGGTATCACTGGGGATGTCCTTTATAACACCAGAAGTGTCTTTAGATCATTTCTGTCTGTTAACTCCACATCTAACCAAGTGAAGACAAAACCTACTAACATTCTAGTGTGTTTTGCATAATAAACCTGTGTGTCTGTGTGAAATGTTACTTATTCTTGAAGAGTTTATAGAATAATATCGAATATTGTGTGTGTGTGTGAAGGAGTGTGTGAGAGAGAGACTGACTAATAAAATATTGAATGGAGTTTTGAAGGGTGCACAAACTGGTTTGTAATATAAATTGGGTATTATTTGGTGTATATATTAATGTGCTTGTATGGCTAAACTGAAGATGAGGGTATTCATATAAAATTAAAAAAGCTGATTTTTTTTTTTACACTTCATTGGTAATGTTCAGCTTGTTTCAGTGTTCCTTTATGCCACAGGTTCCCTGGAGAACCTTCTCTCCTTTCATGTGCATTTTTTTTTAGACCTTTTTACTTCCCTGCTCTAACACACCCATGTGAACGCTGATAAATATTTGAAACAGGAGTGTTAAAGCAGGGAAAGAACCACAATATGAAGAAAAGGTTTTTTTTTTCCACGCTAAACTTTCTTCAGACAAATGAGTGAACTATGATTTCATGATGCTTTAGGCCAGAGGATTTGCGTCGTGAGTTCGGTCGTTACGGCCCTATTGTAGATGTCTACATTCCCGTTGACTTCTATTCCCGTCGGCCAAGAGGATTTGCATACATTCAATATCCTTTGTAAGCAATCAAGCAAGTTTGTTTGTTGTTTTATTTGTGGGTTTTGTTGTGTTTTTTTTTTTTTTTGGAGGGGTAACAAGAAATCCTAATGTGGTATTCCAAAAGGAAAAATCTGAAAGTGAAAATGTGAGATCTAATTTGATTGTATTCTGGCCATTATGTCTCCTAACTGCTATTTCTTCTG
Source organism: Tachysurus vachellii (assembly GCF_030014155.1). Lineage (NCBI taxonomy): Eukaryota > Metazoa > Chordata > Actinopteri > Siluriformes > Bagridae > Tachysurus > Tachysurus vachellii. Next base: position 13,218,212 of record NC_083484.1, on the reverse strand, counting down.
TTGTCTCAGAAAATGTAAAGACATACAGTTCTGGAGACCGTCCCTCCAAAGAGTATTTAAGAGTAAAGACCGAAGTAGAGTAGATTGAAGCCAAAGAGCCCGTAAGGATTCAGGCGCCAAGCGATAGAGGGGAGAGAAAGAGAAAAGTTAAAGCTCGAAGATTCAAAGTGGAGAAAAAGAGGGCACCTGTTCCAAACAGAGAGAGGAAAAGAGCAAAAGATAATGGGGCAAAGACAAGCAGGAAACCTCTCAAGGCCTTCTGGGAAGCACTTAAAGAGAATAAAGGTCAAGCTCAAGGTCAAGCATGTTAAAGGTAACGAGTATTAACTTTTGTATCCTACCTTTGCTGTAGTCTTTTCATTGTCCCCTTTTCCTCCCCCAAGTCAGTTTTCTAATCTTACCTGTGTCATGAACTCTTCAGAGTTGATCCATGTTAATTTCGTAATTCTGCTTGCCAAACAATTTTATCAATTAAGACGAATTTATGAACGCTTAAAAAATGAAATTGCCGTTTGATTCAGTAATTACTCCTCCCCTGTGCATTCTGACTTCTCCATATTGAGCTCATGTTGCTTTCTCTTTCATTAACAATGTTACGTTTTACTGCTAAAACAAACGTCGTGTCGTCCGAGATCCTGTCTGGTGAACGTAATTGTGTCCATTTGATTAGCCTCTGTGTCAGTGTTTGTTAAAACGGAAAGCCTTAACAGCATTAGCACATTCGAGGATGTCCGTGATGCAGAAGACGCGCTTCACAACCTGGACCGGAAATGGGTCTGCGGACGGCAGATTGAGATCCAGTTCGCCCAAGGAGACAGGAAAAGTAGGAGTCTGGTCATTTTATGTCTCTAATTATACCAGTGTCTGGTCGTGCGTCTTTTAAGCAGCACTGACGATACCGGTGTTTCTTGCTCTCGCACACTGAAAGGAAACACCAGGAAGTTTCTGATTCTTTCTCTGAAGTGTGGTTTTGTGGATTTTGTTTTTTCTGTTCTTACTTTGCATTCTGAGTCATCGAAACTCCTCGGCCTCAGATGAGTCTGTTTTCATTTTGAATGCTGTGTGCGTGTGCCCATTGTTACTTTGTCTCTCAGCCCCAACTCAGATGAGGTCCAAAGAAAGGCGATCTCCTCGCAGCTTCTCCAGATACGACGATTATGAGCGCGATGGCCGTTACCGGCGCTCTCGGAGTCGCAGCTATGACCGACGTCGCTCTCGAAGCCAATCATACGAGCGCAGACCTCGTCGTTCCGATAGTCCCAGAGAGTGAGTCATGCCTTTACTGGCCTCTGTTTGGTTAATTCATACTTTATTCAGTGTTCAGTTACTCAGATATGTGATATTAAGTTTCTTGTGTAAGAAATACCCTGTATAATCTTAACGTGCTCCCACACCATTGCCGCTCTTTTTGGACTGAAAACCTGCGTACACACCAGCTTTGTGGATAAGTCTGGACTCCCCTGCTGTAGTTATTCTAAAGGTGATTTACTTTTTTTTTTTATTTTTAAATTAGCTCCCGCTCTTATGGCAGACACAGGCGAAGCCGAAGCCGTGACAATGACAGGTGGGGTGTCCTTTTTTTTTTTTTTTTTTGAGTCTGAGTAGAGTCCACACTGAAATGCACTTCTTCACCCACCCCTTGATGCATCATGCTGACGAGCTGAAGTTTAGCAGTTTCATTTGGCTGACCACAGTACTTTTTTTTTTTTTTTTTTTTTTTGGTCCTGTGTGGTTTGATAGTTCCTTCATTATGTGGTATTTCATTTCCATTTAGTGCGAGTTTGAGAAATACTCAACATTTTCTTTGATATTTTCGGTATAGGAAAAATCCATGTAATAGACTTTTTTTTTTATTTATTTTTTTTTCCCCCCTACCTTCTTTCTTCGAAAATCTCTTTAGCTAAAGCCAGTTTGTTTCGTTCTAGTGTAAATGCCATTTTGCCCATTCCAGGTCAAGGCAGAGACGAGATCACGGTCGAGGGCACCGCGGTGCTCCTTCTCGCAGCCGCTCAGGTTCACGTTCCCCTTCCCCTGACTCCAGAATCAAGATGAAAAGTCGGAAGTCCCGTTCCGGGTCCCGTTCGCCTCATCCAGCTGCAGGCAAGGAACCACCACAATCCAGCGGCGCACAAGAGGACGAGGACGCTCGCCCAAGATCAGCTTCTCGCTCCTGCTCTCGCTCAGCCTCACGTTCCCGGTCACGCTCGCGTTCACGCTCCAGATCCTGGGCCGGACACAAATCCGGAGGTCATTAGGACTCTCGGTGTGAGGAGCGGAGTTGTATAATACTGTAACTTATGCAGCTCTCTGGCAAACTGATCATGTAAAGGCCATTTTTTTGGTTAGTTTACATTTTTGCAGGTTTGCTCGGGAAAAACGTGATTCTTGTCTCCTGCTCAGCAGATTTCAGGATCAGTGGATGTTTGCGATTTGATAAACACCACCCTGCATCGGTATTACTGATTATTAATCAAATGTAAATCAGTGGGGTTTTTTTTTAATAGCTTGTTTTGTTTTCATTTTTGTGATTTAGCTAAAAGGCTGGTGGTGGAGGCCTTTGATCAAAAAAGGTGCAGGTGAATTAATGCTTGTATTTTGTTTAGACATCTAGTTCAGCAGCAGAAGCATTGTAGAGTGCAGTATTTTCAGTGTTTATTTCCTGTAACGGATATGAACGGTTTCGGTTTGTACAGATCTGATTTTTAATCCATCATCTTCTCCAACATCCATTAAACCTCTCGTAGAAACTGTTGTCTTCCAGATTACACATTAATGCCACCACTTTTTTTTTCTTTTTTTTTTTACACAAAAATGTTTCGTAAATGTGTTCGTTTCCCTTGTTCTGTCCTGTTGCTGATCCTACAGCAACGTTTTACTCTTTTCATGCTAATGATGGATCAGAGGAAAGAGAGAGAGCTCCTGTATGTGAATAAAAACCCTTTTGTTGTTAACAGGTTGTTTGTGTGACTGATTAGTCTATTACCAACCGGTCATTTACATATTAATCTTCATACTTGTGTCTAACAAGCATTTAAAATATGATCGTACACAGACTGCAGGGAGAAATATAGATGTGTGCGAGATTCACCTTATTTACTGAATAGTAACATCACAAACGCTGACTGGTGATTCATCTGAAGCTGAACCTAGAACTGATCTCTTTACTCAATTTCAAGCACCTAGATGTTTTCACACACAATGATAATGTTGGAAAAATGGATTTATTAGCTAGCCTCTCCTGTGAAAGTGAAGAAAAATGTGCTACATTTTGGAAAGCTCTGAATTTCCTATTGTAGAGGAGAAAATATAGAACGTTTTTGAGCGGCATGTACCTGATGTTCCTTATTCTGAACAGAAAATCTAGCTTTTAAGGATTATTTTCATTCTCTGCTTAGAGAGAGAAATCTAAAAGAGCTTAAGAACCAGGACACAAAATCCACTTATCCCAAATCGACAACCATAACCTCCACAATGGTCACAGGCAGGTGTATGATAGACAGATTATTTAATATATACAGTAACTCAAGCGTTTGCAAGTCCTGTTCTGCTTGGGTGTTAAAGTAAAATCTGGTTATTAATTAAAAAAAAAAAAGTCTGCATAATATAAATGCTGTTATTAAAGCACACGAGCCTGATGACGACGTTACCGTGTACTTACATGCATTTTCACTCTATCCTAATTGAATATATTGAAATGTCAACAAAATACCCAAATCTCTCACAGAACCTGTTAAAGTCCATATTTAAGTACATAAAGTGATCAAAAGATGAATTAATGGTTTGCATCCAAGTTTATTTTGAAATTCCCTACGCCCCCTATACAAGAAAACTGACTTTTTTTCCACAAAGGCAGCAGTGAAACTCTCAGTCGTAATGTTTATGTTCAGGGCAATAAAGAAGGGGAAAACAAATTTATAATCACAGTGAAATCTTTCTTTTTCTTTTAAATACATCTGCTGTCATCTTTGGCTGCAGTTCGGCAGACAGTTTGCTGTCGGGCCGTTTTTTTTTTTTTCCTGGGGGAGTTACAGTTCGAGCCAATGGAGCCAATGCAGGAATGTACGTTTACTCAGAAAATGGAAATAAAAACGTGTGGTGGAGTTGTTCACAACCCAGACTGCAAAAAAAAAAAAAAGCAGGGGGAGAAAAAAAAAAAAATAAAATACTTTTTACCGCCTAGGATGGGACAGCACTTTCTTTTAAATTTCATAAAACTGTATAGACAAAAAAAAATCTACAAAAATGGAACTAGTAATATTACACAACATGTAAGTCAACACTCGTCGACCTCTACACAAAGCCGAAGTTCTTGGTCTTGATGGCGAGGAGGAGCTTCTGCTTGAGGATCTGTTTGGAGGAGTAAAGCGGAACGTAGAGGCGCGAGATGCACGTGTTGGCCGTGGGAAGGTGTTGGTCGTCTGGAGGCCTGATGGTGATGGATGGCATCGGCTGAAAACCTTCCTCGCTGGCAGGCAGGGACGGGCTGGAAGTCCAGAAATACACCTGTGGCACAGAGACGTGGTTCCTGTCATCTTGTCCGTATACGGAGGCGCCGACGTCGCACACAGTAAAGCATGATAGAGAAATAATCTACTGTCTAAACATTAATGCATGAAAATGACTAAATTATACATTAGGGCAATTTAAATAAAAGACTATGATGATAAAAAAAAAAAAATGACTAAGTGCTACTGAAACACTCAATTTAAATCCTGAGCCTATTAAATATACTTACATGGGCGTTATTCAGCGTGTAAACTGCACTCTATTAGTAGTGTATAGTGTGTGTGCACATTATACACACACACACATGTGTACAGATCAATAGCTTCAGATGACAAACAAATCAGAATGGGGGGAAAAAACGTGATCTCGTTGACCCGATACGGTGTAGTTCGAATATTTCATAAACGGTAACGATATCCAGATAATACACAAATGTGGAGCAGACGGTTAGTAAAGCAGCTGAATATCTAAATACACAACAAAAACCTTGAGGCAGATGAGCTGCACCAGTAAGAGCACAGAGAGAAAAGCCAACAGACGATGTTGATATCTCACATGAACGTTACCTGAAGCACAGGATCTAAAGTTTTATGAAGATGATTTTTTTTTTGTTTAAATGGCTGAATGGATGGATAACTGCACGAGTGAGCAGGTGTACTTGTGTTCTTATTCAAGTGGCAGGCGAGTACGTATGACTAAAAGGACGAGTCTTACCAGATCCTGCCTCTCGGTCATACTCATTTTCTCCACAATGGACCAAAACCAGCGTTTAAACTGCAACAGCTTCTCTGCGTTCTCACCTGGGGATCAAACCAGAACAAACAGGTGCATGAACAACCCTGTGAGATGCGATGCGAACCTTCGGTCGGTCTCCAGAACTGAAATGGAACTGAATTAAGAGCTGTTATGAAATCTGAGGAAACGGCTGGGGATTAATAGGACACTACGGTGCTGAAATCAGATGGACAAAAATCAGGTTCTGTACCAGATTCATCGTTGAAGGAGGTGAAGCTGATGAGCATCTGAACGTTGACCTCGCCGCAGCCGTTGACGAGCAGTCGGAAGTCTTCGGCCGTGAGATCCTCCAGGGCGTTCTTAGGGAGCACGTCCAGGAGACCCTTCCTCATGGCCTAATAACATTTTGTTTACTTAGTGTACTTAAATGCAGGTAGAAAAACTAACGGAAAAACTCTCGGTTACAACCGATAAAAAGACGCGCAAGTATGTCAGCTCATCCAAAGCTAAGAATCTGCTACACCGTTATCAATAATGTCCTCTAAAAGCTACTACAGTAGCTATAAAACATGGATATAGACTTAGAACCTAGACAATGCTGACCTACAAGCGTGAGACGCAGCTGGAACACAGAACGTTAACCCAAAGTGCAATAATAAAGCATGTGATGGGGTTCTATAAACCTGTACTCACGTGCAGAGGCTGCTCGGCTACAACCAGCATCCTGTGTTCAGCGTATTTCCTCACGTACTCGTACACGTTCTGAGGGGTCACAGGGATGCTGCCTCCACCAGCCAGAAGCTCAACCTGATAAATACACGACCACAAAATTCAACCATCACCGACGTTAAAGCGATCAGAACAGAACAGTAGCATCATGTGGACAGCAACGAGCCACTGAAATTGGTATAAAAGAAATCAAATAAAATCAGCCTGACAACATTTATACCTTGTTAGCTAGAATTAGTCTGTAATGGTTGTGTTTAAGTGTTAGGTAACGATCAAGAAGATAAACAAAATGACAAAAATAACACTGCTATCTAAACCTCTCTACGATGTTACCTGTCCAGATCCTTCCTCCTTGCATAGGTCGATAGCAAAGGCGAGGTCCATGGCAGCAAACACGGCCTCGGCCTCGCTGGCCTGCGAGTGGCGAATCAGCTGGCGCAAACTCTCGTACATTACCGGGTCGAAGAACGCAAAGTCGTGCCAGTTCACCTGCGTCTCACAAACACACACGCAGACAAATCAGTTGCTAAAATTGTCTCATTTAAAATCAGGTTCTATTCAGCTTAGTGCACCAAATCAGAACCATCATAAGCACTGGGACATGTTATAAAATGGCTTCATACAACACCCACCTTTCTACCTAGCAACACTTTGATGACGTGCCTATTAAGGGTGATTGGGCACAGTTCATTCTGCAGAAGACACAGGCCGAGTATTCTGAAGAAAAGAGCAGAGAAACGTTCGTGAGGTCAACCGCATTCGAAATATCTCAAAAGGAACATCTTCGGTTTCCAGGTTCCTACCTGCCGATGTTACGGAAGCAGTTCAGCCTGGCCTCGGAGTTTTTGCCAGGCCGGGGTGAATAGAAGCCCCTCTTTCCAGGTTGGTAAAACAGAGGAGCGTTATCATCGCCGTCATCCGTATCGTCCAACTCCATGTCCACCACGCTGCGGGTGGAGGCGTGTCTCTTCCTGTTCTCCTGCTGCACAAATACACACCGTCAAAATCCTGAAACCACTGTTCGAGCCTTGCTTTTATGGTAAATGACTTCTCACCCAGTGCTATAACTACATACAAACATGTGGTCAGGTACCTGTGCTTTCTCTGGAGTGTCAAGGAGACCGAGATCCAGAATGCTATCAGCACCATTTTCCCTTTAAACAAAAAAAAAAAAAAAGGATGAGGAAGAGTCAGAGGTATTACTAGACAAATGGCATGACAGTCAGAAATAAAGGGAAAAGTCAAAAGAATTCATGACAAGGAAGTCAGTACCTTCCATGAGTGATTAGGAGCTCCATGGCCTCCTCTACACGAGCACGGAGAGAATCCTCACTGGCCAACAGCAGTAACAGCTGAGCAGGTGAGAGCTCCAGCAACATGCCTGTGATTTTACTGGCAAACGCCTGGAGAGAGAGAGAGAGAGCGAGAGAGAGCGAGAGAGACAGAGAGAGAGCGAGAGCGAGAGAGACAGAGAGAGAGCGAGAGCGAGAGAGACAGAGAGAGAGCGAGAGCGAGAGAGACAGAGAGAGAGCGAGAGCGAGAGAGACAGAGAGAGAGCGAGAGCGAGAGAGACAGAGAGAGAGCGAGAGCGAGAGAGACAGAGAGAGAGCGAGAGCGAGAGAGACAGAGAGAGAGCGAGAGCGAGAGAGACAGACAGAGTGAGAGCGAGAGAGACAGACAGAGTGAGAGCGAGAGAGACAGACAGAGTGAGAGCGAGAGAGACAGACAGAGTGAGAGCGAGAGAGACAGACAGAGTGAGAGCGAGAGAGACAGACAGAGTGAGAGCGAGAGAGACAGACAGAGTGAGAGCGAGAGAGACAGACAGAGTGAGAGCGAGAGAGACAGACAGAGTGAGAGCGAGAGAGACAGACAGAGTGAGAGCGAGAGAGACAGACAGAGTGAGAGCGAGAGAGACAGACAGAGTGAGAGCGAGAGAGACAGACAGAGTGAGAGCGAGAGAGACAGACAGAGTGAGAGCGAGAGAGACAGACAGAGTGAGAGCGAGAGAGACAGACAGAGTGAGAGCGAGAGAGACAGACAGAGTGAGAGCGAGAGAGACAGACAGAGTGAGAGCGAGAGAGACAGACAGAGTGAGAGCGAGAGAGACAGACAGAGTGAGAGCGAGAGAGACAGACAGAGTGAGAGCGAGAGAGACAGACAGAGTGAGAGCGAGAGAGACAGACAGAGTGAGAGCGAGAGAGACAGACAGAGTGAGAGCGAGAGAGACAGACAGAGTGAGAGCGAGAGAGACAGACAGAGTGAGAGCGAGAGAGACAGACAGAGTGAGAGCGAGAGAGACAGACAGAGTGAGAGCGAGAGAGACAGACAGAGTGAGAGCGAGAGAGACAGACAGAGTGAGCGAGAGAGACAGACAGAGAGAGCGAGAGAGACAGACAGAGAGAGCGAGAGACAGACAGAGAGAGCGAGAGACAGACAGAGAGAGCGAGAGACAGAGAGAGAGCGAGAGAGAGAGCGAGAGAGAGAGCGAGAGAGAGAGCGAGAGAGAGAGCGAGAGAGAGACAGAGAGAGACACAGAGAGAGCAAGAGAGTGACAGATTGAGCGAGAGAGTGACAGAGAGAGCGAGAGACAGACAGAGAGAGCGAGAGACAGACAGAGAGAGCGAGAGACAGACAGAGAGAGCGAGAGACAGAGAGAGAGCGAGAGAGAGAGCGAGAGAGAGACAGAGAGAGCGCGAGAGAGACACAGAGAGAGCGAGAGAGTGACAGATTGAGCGAGAGAGAGCACTTGTGTGAACATCACAATAGTCATCAAACAAAACTGTGGGGTAGTTTTATATTATATTATCTGACATCGTCTTGAATCTTTTTTCATCTCATCTGTTCACACCGAGCTTTGCTGTAACCGCTTAAGGATGAGATCTAGACTTTGTTCCATTCTGCAGTCATAAGAACTTGAAACATTCAGCTGATATCCCAACAGAACAGGAGTTGTATCACGTCACCATGCTCAATGTTTCAGTACAACTTTCCTGAGTCTGCTGAGTGGATACATACCGGCTGCATGGCATGGACACGGGGGTACAGACGCTCCCCTAAAGCCTGCCTGTGAGCGGGCAGCGGGTCCGGCTCGTCACTGGGGTTCCCCTCTGACGCGGGACGGAACGGCCTGGTGTCGATGGACAGCTGTCTCCTAGAGTCCCTGGAGCATACGAGCGTACGGAACACGATTAGCAAGCTGAAGGGTTTTAAATTGGAATAAACAAAAAAAAAAAAAAAAAATCATCATCAAATTATCGTCAAGCAAGACGACAATTTTATCGTCACAATGAAGGCAGTTCACTTTCTGACTTCAGTGAGCAGAACGCAAGGGACTAATAAGTTTGTGAGTAAAACGGTTTGTCAGGCTGCATCAGATGCAGCTCAGCCTCACCGGTCACGGTCTCTACGGGATCCTGCCCTCAGCCCACCGCTCCTCCTCTCCCTCTCCCGGTCACGGTTTCTCAAGCGCTGCATCAAATCTGCACGTAGACACACACTGAAAATCAGTCGCAATCTCTACAGCCGCTTCTATCGAGCTCATGGAACTTTTCAGTGTTGCGCTAATAAGGATAACAATTTTTTTTTTACAACAGCTTCAACAGCTGTCGAATATGGGAGCATGAAAAAGCTTGGTGAAACAGGAAGTGTGTTGCAACCACTTAATAACGATGATATTGTTAAGAGCTGAGGCTTACTGCTGGCCTGCATGCCCTTGCTGACACTCTGTACACAGTCCAGGTTGGGCAGTTTGTCGTTGGACAGAAAGGCCTGAGCGATGGCCGTGTAGAAGCTGCGTGCCACGCCGCTTCCCTCGCCAGGCTCGTCCTTGAACGTGACCTTGACGCGATGCACAGCCATAGGTGTGCTAGTGCAGCGCCGGCCAAAGTGCGTGTTGAGCTGACGCATGGTCTGCTGGATGAGCTGGTCACGGTCACGATCGACCTCCAAGGCCAGATCGCGAGACTGCAGGTTCCGCAGCTTCTCCATTTCACGCCGAAACTTTGACTCCTTCACCTCAAAGCCGCCGAGCTCAGTCAGGATCTGCAAAACGGACCACGTTGGAAGAGTTTGAGTAAACGTACGACCGTGACAGCTCTGGACTAACGGATCAAAGAATTGGGCCTTCACATCCCAGGACTTACAGATCCAGGTTCAGCCCCGACGTCCTCCATGAAGACACGGCCGAAGAGCTCGAGGGAGAGACGCCATCGTCCCAGCAGCATGTCGTGAGAGATCACCATGCCCATGAAGCTGCAGTGTGGACTGTAAGCACAACACAATTCAAAAGGGTATGAAAGCAAATTTTGCACGTTACAGCATTTTGTTTTTCATCCAATTTTTATTTAGCTCTTAAGAAGCTTGATGAAGTAAATCTTTAGGGCATGATAAAGTTAACAGAGGTGAAAAAACGGATAACGATAAAAACGACTAACTTGTACAACATGATGACGGTGTTAAACAAAACAAGGTTGATTCTTACATGAACGTAGGAAGGGGAGGACCTTCACTCTCAGTCAGCCCGATTTCTGCAAGCAGGCTGCTCTTTAACTGGGCAGCGAGATCATGAGGTGATGGGCCGGGCTTGGAGACGTCCATATCCTGGGTGTTGGTCTGCTGCTCTTCTCCACCCCTCTGCCGAGACTCCATACTCATAACGTTTTTCATGTTGGCTGAATAAGACATCTTTGTGGGCAGAATCTGGAGAGGAAGTTTACAAATCAAGCTCCATGATCTGAAAAATCTGATCAATTATTAAAATGTGATAGTATAAACTATATTTCTGTACCAGTGGTTCTACCTGTAAACAGTTCATGTCCACAGTGAGCTCAGAGAGACCTTTGCTCGCTATGTAGGAGGAAGAGTAGAGGCCTTGACTTGGCCGTCCGAACAGATCCTCCTTTCTAGCATTTGGCTATAACGAGGAGAAAACACATGTATTTTAGGAAACTCTCAATACATCATTAAAACCAGTACTGTGTAAATATTAGGTGATGGTTAGACACAACTGGTTTGGAGAAAGAAAACGAGAGCGCTGACCTGCAGCAGGTGAGGCTGGTCAGCCAGAGGGATGGCCTCGGCCACGGGGACTTCGAAGGGATTTGGTGGAATGCAGCCGAGGAAGGTCATGGAGTCGGAGCGACGGAAGAACGGGTGGTGTTGACCCGTTTCTGCGGGAACAGGCTCCTCCTCCTTATCCTGAAGGGTGGAGCCTATAAAGATAAACGCACAAATTCAGCTACGTTATTACTCCTGTAAGGACCACTGTCTTGTTTGTCCATCATCTGTCACCATTAGGGAACATAAACGTAAAAGTTCTGTATGTACATAAGTAAATAAGCTCCAGTGTGATGAACTCACTCTGATTGGTGTCCTCATCATTCTCATGCTCAGAGTCCTCGTTGTCCAACGCAAGTTCCAGGGGGTCGCGGTTCCTAACAGTGGAAAAAAAAATAAGTGGTTTGTGAGAAACTTTAAGTGCAACCTAAAGCCTTAACACATGAAGCGTTTTTCCAAAAAAATGACTTGAGCGTCTGACCTCTTCCTGTCCATCTGTGAAGTGTCTAGTGTGGTCTGTAGGTTCATGGCTTTTATCCAGTAAATGAGCGCCTGGAAGACGTAGGCCACGTGTTTCAGTGAGCACACGTCCAGCACGGGCAACACGTCAGAGTGCTCGTCGTTATGGGAGCGCATCAGGGAGAGCGCGTAGTTCAGGAAGTCTCCACGTGCTGACATCATGCCCTGACGAGCGGTCAACAAAGTAGCCGCACGCCTAGAGGACGCAAGAGTCAAAATCATTTAGTATGTCACTCGTTTTCCCACTTCAACTAAAAACCTGTACCTAGAATGAATCTTTAGCAACTCTCAAATGGTTTCCAAGGAGACAAGCGCTAAGTTACTTTAGTTTCCACTTACATTTCCCGTTACAAATCTAATCACTGAACACATTTATTTTCTGCCGCTCCTGATATTTCGCAATGTTCACTGACCTGCGTCCCTCCAGCGTTCGCAGGCTGGCCTCTTCACGTGCAGTCATGCGCTCCCTGCGTCCGGAGTGCTGCGACGCGTGCAGCGGGTGGCTCGGGTGTCCAGGGTCTCCTGCAGAGGACAGAGCTGAGCCGTAGCGCAACTGAGCCTCCGTTGAGTCCATGATTGACACCATCCAGTTCCACGTTGGCACCAGCTTCTCCTCCACATAGTTCTAGAGGATCAGATATAAACATATGCTGTGCTTTGCAGTTTGAACCCTTCATTCTCGAACACTGATAGTGCTGGTATTTGTTTGTTGCTTCGCCATTTTCTTGTTCGACTTTAGTTTTAGTGTCAAGTTTTCTTTCCCTTTTGTCTCCTTACCTGTAGGTTGACTGCATCCTGATAGGTGAGTTTCACTGCAGCGGGATACTGGGAGTAAACCAGGTGGTTGTATTTAGGGATGAGGCTCATAAGGTCAGAAATCTGGCGGATGACGATGCTGTAGGCTCTTGCCAGGCTGCTGGCAGACGTCAGGTAGCTGCTGGAGTTGCTGGCTTCCAGGGCTGCGGCTGCCGCCGCCGCACTGGTGCTAATGGCGCTGCTGCGGCGCAGGTTAGACGGGTCGATGTAAATGAGGCCTGCAGAACTCGCTATGAGACAGGTCAGGAACGATCAGATATAAAAATTGCCGTACGCTTCATTTACAATTTGTATTAAAATCATTCTATTGGTATTTAAAGCTCTTAGTAACGTAGTCTCAACAAAGTACTGTAGAATAAACCAAACCCCAGGCTTACACTTGTGTGGAAGGTTTTACGCTAGAAAATATTACCGCACGAAAATAAATTACATTTCAATACTGTGTAGAAAACGTACCAGGTACTCGTGCTGATTCCCTTAGAAGCTGTGAGCTTCCAGACTAAACACACTAAGCTTTGTCACTTCATAACGTGAGCGCTGAACACAGGAGGAGTGTAAACTTGGCCTACCTGCAGGAGTGGAGGAGCTGGCAGGGGCCCCTCCTGCTGTGCGCTGGCTCGGAGTAGTGCGCACGGCCCACTGCATGGAACGCGGGGCCTGAGCGGCGCTGTTGGCATGAGCAGAGCCTGTGGTCCTCTCGAGCGGTTCATCCAGCAGGTAAGTCTCCTGATCGGCGTCATCGCTCTGACTGCTGCTGCTGTCTGAGTCGCTCGAGTCGTTCGACTGTGAATCGTCCTCGGAGAAGAAAGCAGGCACGCTGCTGGCACCTTCGGGACGTAAAGCAGAAGAAAAATCTGTCTCAAAATTCACCATGCTCATTATTTTATTTTCACGTTCCCCCCCATACATGGTACGCAACGCAAGTACAGTAGAGAATATCCAAAGCACTAATGAACACAAACAATGCACAGCAAAAGGAGGAGGTGATTTCAGACAAGTGTGCATCCTACAGTATGTTAGCAATAATACCAAAACCATACAACACACCAACAACAGCAAAAAGAACTCGTACGCAAAGGTTTTGTTAAGGTGCTGTTTGTAAAATCAACAATTAAAGTGAAAACACGTTGTAAACAAAAACTCAAAAATACTCAAAATAACACTAAGCCTGCTTATTGACAGAGACAAAGAAACATGTACATTGCCTTATACTGTACAAATTATAGACTGGAAGTCTGTTCACACTTCATACCGGACCCTACAAATAAGCAACAGAGGAAAGAGGAGCTCATACCAAACAAAGGAAATGCCAGGGACACCCTACTTCCTGTAAAATGAGAACGTGTCCAATGAACTTAACACTAAAAGGAAAGCCAGTGGTTCATATCAGGACACGTTTGTGCAAAGGCATCTGATGAGCAAAAGCGGCGTTAAATATAAATAAATATAAAAACAAGGAAACAGAGCCATTACACAGGCGTCACACCCCTGCTTTTGCAAAATGTGCATTTAAGGTCTAAGGTTAATATTTTGAAGCACCTCTTATGTGTTTTCATTCGCTTTGTCAAATTTGGTACCTGCTTCGGAACCTGCCGTCGCCGCCGTGACGACACTGCGGCGCCCGCTTGCGTTGTCCTGGTTGCTATGGTTACTTTCGCTGTCACTCTCCGTCTCGGCAGCGGCTAAGAGATCGAGCTCCATGTCGCTTCCTGGAAAATCGCGTAGCAAAGAACGAACGAAACAATTAAGAATGAAATAAATGCAGCAAAAGAATTACGGTTACGGATCTAAAACCGAATACTGTCTCTTTACCATCTTCATCATGTTCATCGTGTTGGCCCTCAGCTTCTGCAGGCTCTTCCCCCTGCTCCTCTTGGTCGTCGTGATGATCTTCCTCCCCAGCGACCCCCTCAACCACCTCCACCTGGACACACCCGAGAGAAGACATTTTGTCTGATGTTTGTTTTAAGTGACATCAAAAAAAAAGCGGTGTTTGCGGATGGGTTCCTGACCTCCTCGACGTCAGCGGACACGATGTCGTCCTGCTCCTCGTCTCGTCCACGTGCGGTCTGTGATTGGCTGCTGCGGCGTGGCTGAGGGTTCCTGATGATGTAAGAGGAGGATGACTGGCTGGAGCTGAAGGACAAAGAAACAGTTACACGGTCACATACTAAGTGTCAGAAACAGGTGAATAAATCTAGCTTTTAATAATTGAAGTTCTTTTCCAACAAGGTTCTAAATAAGGAGTTACTGTTCCCATCATTTTGTGTGTGTGTGTGTGTGTGTGTGTGTTCTCACTTGTTGGACTGATCAGGTGAGGGCCTTGGGGGCAGCGGCTCCACAGAGAAAAGCTCCTCGCTGCCCTGCACGGCATCAATGCTGGTGCTAGCCAGCGTAAACGGTGCCGTCGGCCTGGCGATGCCCATGCGCACTGGCACAATCAGAGACTCGGCTACGTTACACAACTCCTCGACCGCGTATGGCAGCAGCGCCTGGAACACACGCCTGCACTTCCCTATTGGCTGCGGTACAAAGTTACTGCAGGACAAAGAGGAGCAAAGGGGGGAGAAAATAGACAACTTGTTAAAGAAAATTATTGTGCTTTAATGTTTTTAGAGAGGGGAAAAAAAGAAAGGATGCACCAATTACACCAACAGAAAAATTAATCTAGATGTTCAGCAAATATTAGCCAAAATTGGTCCACATACTTTTTCTTTTTGGATGAAGCCATTTCTACGCTTAGGATGACAAAAACCCTGGCGACAGATCGCAGGAAGCGGCGCGTGACGCAGATGGCCTCCTCTCTGCGTCCTGCCGTGTATTTGTTCTGCAGTTCCTTCACCAGTGTGCCCAGTAGGGTGTCGATGAACTAGACGAGGTAAAAACGACAAGATAATTAAGAAATCCAGTTTTGCGGCGCGATGAAGGCACATGGCACAACTCCTAGCTCAGGACATAACGGGGCGGGACAATGTGTTTGTGCTTATTTGTACATCAGCTCTGTCTGACTCACTGTGAGGTCTGGAGCACACTTGACAATGAGGCAGTGAGTGAAGCAGTCCAGCCTGATTGTACCACTCTGCTGATTCAGGTACATCTGCTCCTCTGGCAAGAGATGAGCAATCCGACTGCTCGCACTCAGCCTACAAAATAAACATGAATTAATATAAGCACACTAGTGAAGTGTAAATAAGTCCAATAATTAAACAATACAATTTTCAAACTGGCTAAACAGAGGTTTGAGCTGTCAGAATGAACTGAGCTTCAAATATTACTGTTTGGCTTTAGATTTAAGGAACACATTTCGACTTGCTAATGTGACATGAAGGATCTGATGGAAACACTTACGGATCTTTGTTCTCCTGCGAGCCAAACATTATCATGCACTTAAGAGCGTTCCAGTCTTGTAGCACGCGTTCCAGAGCCAGCTGGGCAAAACGCGGAGGTTCTAGGTCATGATCCGGCATGTCTGAGTCTATATGAGAGAGAGAGAGAGATGCAGAGAGAGAAAAAGAGGGCAAGAGATGCAGAGAGAGAGAGATGCAAAGAGCGAGCGAGTGAGAAAGAGAAAGATGCAAAGAGCAAGTGAGCGAGAGAGAGAGATGCAAAGAGCGAGTAAGCGAGATGCAGCGAGCGAGTGAGGAAGATGCAGAGAGCGAGCAAGAGATGCAGAGAGCGAGCGGGAGTGTGTGTGAGTGATTATGAAACAATATCACTGGATTAAACTGAATCATAATTGAGCTAACAATCTGGTTAATCTTTCATCACTAAATCGTGGTTTGAGTTTGACACAGAATTAGATTAACTGTAATCCTGCCACTTTCAGTTTCAGTGATGAATCATTTAGTAGCAGGATATACGAGAACAATTCTGGAAAACAGGGGAGTTCTCTAAACTCAGCAGCACATTAAGAGCCCCTGTGTCCCCGGTTCATGTAAGAAACATAATGTGCACTGCTGTAGTGAACCTGGGTGCGAGTTGTAGCGTACCTTCTGCATTAACGGCCTTGCGGTTCCTGTCCTCTCTGATACGGGGCGGCCGGTATTGACAGTGCTCCACGCTCTGCCGTGCAACGGTTTGCACCAGGAACAGCAAGATGTGCTCACCTCTGCAGGGACAGAGAGACCGAGGGAGAAAATCCAAAGACAATGAGGAGGACAGAGAGGTGGAGATCGATGATGGAGAAGATAAACATGCTGTTCAACGTGCTACAATCACTAGCATTATTCTAGTCTATAAGACATTAGGAATAGAATTGCTATAAAAACAAAGATAGTTATTAGCTTGGTGTCTGAACGCACCTGCTGTTGGGACTCGTCACTAAGTTAGTGGTGGTCAGAAGCCTATAGAGCAGGTCCAGACGTGCTGCTTTCTGCCCAGCAATCAGGGTTTTGCACTTACACTTCTCCCAGCAGTCACAATACGCAGTGGGAGAGGTTCTCTTTAGCCTGGAGACACACATTAAATTCTGTATCTTTAATACAGAATTCATACGTTTTCCTTTTCACAGCTAATCTCAGTCCGATTTCGGTGCATCGACTGCAGTGTTTTATGATGTTTTAATAGTTACCTCGTTACTTTAAGTTTGCAAAATGGCAGATTAAGTTAAAATGGCAAAGCTTTACGGTCCTGATTATTTTTCAGCTGACTGATTTATTTAGTTAGCCATTAGAAACTCTTTATGGAGATGACTGAAAAACAGAAACTAAACACTGCCCCCCCGCAGCCGAAAGTCTCTCACATAAAAAAAAAAAACCCAATGTTCAGCTCTTCAGGAAGTGATTACACAGCTCTGTGTATAAAAGGTCTGAAGTAAAGCTAAAGCAGCTCTGTCAAGTTTATGAGTCTACATGAATAAGAGTCTACTCACTTGCAGTCGTGACCTTTGTGGCAAACCCTGGCGCACTCGGTGCAGCAACATAGAGACTCCAGCAAACCACATGTCCTGCACTCAAAGATGTCCTAAACACACACACACACACAGTATGAGTAAAAAAACAATTTGTGGCTTTTCCGCTTTATTTTTCAACTGTGTAAAGTGCTGGGATGTGTTCACCTGGTTGATGTGCTCAGCTCCTGTCCAGGTGAAGCTGCAGGTGTCGTTACAGCAGAGCACGTAGAGCGGCGAGTCGTCGGGGTTCGTCCCCGCAGGACAGATCATTTCCATAAACACGGAGTTCACGTCGTCCTTGTCCCCGATACTTGACTCTCCTGCAGGTCACAAAATAAAAGTCATGAACCATGAATTTAAATTTAAAAAAAAAAAAAAAAAAAAAAAAAATGCTCTGAAGGTCATTTCATTGTAATAATTCGTTCAAATTGCTGCGTTAAGTCAGAAGGCTCAAAGCAGAAAAAGAGAAATAACGACGACATTTTATATGTAAACTCACCCTTGGCTATTTTCTGGGCTGCCTCCAGGACAGTGATGGCTGCTGGGTACGCCCTCCCGCTGACAGCTAGCATAAACGGAGTCATGCCTCGTGCGTCTCTATACAGCAACACGTACATATACATGCCTCGGTTATGCAAGTGAACAGGGCCAAATTGTTTATCTGGACTTTGTCTAATTTTTAAAATGCATATTAACTGTTCATAGATTCAGAATGAGTCTTTGTGGTATTTAGTGGCAGCCAATATTCAGATGTATTAATGTGACCAAAAAAAAAAAAAAAAAAACACCCCCAAAACACATGCATACTTTGCAGAGAGCAGTTCTCGTAGATGAGGTCTCAGGACGACGCTGTCACACATCAGCTTGAGGATCAGGTGAGCGTTGGCCTTGCGGTCTTTGCTCTCCACCACGGACGCTTCAGATGACGGGCCTGTGTGGAGCAGATGGATAAGTAAAGGAGTGAAACGCTCGTCTGCTGTGAAGTTGTAATCCAATGGTTTAGAACGGCACTGGGTTTAATTCACTGTATACCAAAAGATCTGCACAAAAAAAAAAAATCTGATCATGTAATAAACACTAAAAGGTCTCACCTGGGATGGTGGATGTACTGGGACCCTGACTAGGGCCGGAGGATGCCGTAGTGAGTGAGCCGACAGCGGGGGCTAAGATGAAGTCAATGTCACCATCTAACAGAGAAGCTGCATTAGTGGGCGATTACAGACTTGACGAGGCATTCAGGGGTTTTCCCCCCACCTCATTCTAGTGTACAAACAGTGCAGTTGTAACCTACTGGTATGATATTGCAGAATATCAAGTGTCTCACACACACACGTACCAGGATCCATGGGTGGAGGGTCAGGTACCCAGCTAGGTGGGGCGATTGGTGGTGATACAGGGTCCTGGTGGTCACTGGAGGAGGGGCCTGACTCGTGGCGGCTCATTGTGGCAGCTCTAAGTGAGCGCCTCATCATTTCTCGGAGACGGAGACTACAGAGAGAGAGCGAGAGAACGAGAGCGAGAGAGAGAACAAATGTAAGAGAACTAACTTAAAAAAAAAAAAAAAAAAAAAAAAAAAGCGACTTGGCAGCTGAATAAACAATCTATTAGAACCTTTCTGACTGCTTGCATTCATTCATAAAACTAGATTTAAAATAAAAAAAAAAGCTGTCCATTGGTACGGTACAGACTATTTTACCCTTACCCACGACTGCTGGATGAGCCGGTCCGATTTCCCGAGCTATTACTGGACACCACTGAAATGGCATTAGCGATGGCTTCGACTGCAGACAGACGCTCGGCAAACGTGTTCCTTTCCGAACGTTCGGCTTCTGCAACACAGCACAGAGCTTCAAATATGAATCCGATCCATTTTTTATAGGTCACACAATCACATCCTGCATATCGACTGATTAATCTGACCTTCTTCCTCCTTGGTCTCCTTGTTGCTGACGGGGAAGCAGACAGAGACGCATGCATGCAGAAGGTTTCTGTTTCCATCACATCGATGACCGAGCAGAGCGCCAAGAGCGTGTGGGTTCTGTTCCAGCAGCACGGCCTGTTCTAAGCCCACCAGGTACTGCCGACATGCTTCGTAATCGCAGCGCAACACGTGCTGCATCAACGTCTGCTTCTGAAGCACAAACAAACAGACAGACAAGTACTGCTAAGGACGTTTTGGTGTGGAAGCAAAGTGGACCGATGAAAAATGTTAGAAGGTTTAATAGCCTAACTTTGCTTATTGGGGTTTCACACTGGGGTTATTTATCCAGCATTTGGGAAAGTTTGCCATCTCATTACCACATTAGATGAAATGAGAATTAGCCTAGTAGCAATATCAGACAAAGGCATCAATTTAAACTAAATAATGACTTAAGAAATTAATTAATAAAGAAAAAATACTGTGCCTTAAACCCAGGTAGAAATGCTTAAAAATAATTATAATAGTAATAATAGTAATTAAAACAAAAAACTAATAATAATAATAATAATAAAAAAAGTGTACAAAAAAAAAAGTAAAAAAAATAAAAAAGCTGGATAGACTTATTTTATTTTAGAATTTTATTTATTACACATTAAATGTAACTAGCAAATTAATTAAACATAGCAGCTGGATTTAGACTTTTGGTGTATTGTTGTAATTTAGCTGAATCACAAAAACCAGATTTATCCCATTTGGGTCCAATCAGATTTGAAAGAAATCTTTAATGCCTCAAAAGCGCAACAAACTGAGAAACCGTACTGAAAGACGAGTGAGCAGAAGAGTGAGCATGTACCTCTACTGCCATAATGATGACTGCAGCTTTCTTTTTGATTGTGGAGTTGTTGGGCAGGTTGGCAAGCGAGTGAACTCCAATTCCCAAACTAGCGATAGGGGGCAGATCCAGCCAATCAGGGTCTCGGATGCCACCCATGCAGTCTTTCGCCATTGGGTAAATGGTGCCGTTGCCGTCCCGCAGGATAATAGGGCTCTCCTGTAAAACACGACAAGGTTAAAGTAACAGATCCTGCACGGGCTCGAATAAGAAAGCCGAGAAGAAACCAGTAAAAAAAAAAATCTGATCGAATTTCAGCACGTTGTGTATTAACAATTCTAGATAATTTACAGCAACGAGAGTTTGTGTGTCCAACATCACAGAATGTCGCGATCGGTGTCAACAGCTGATGCTGATTACTCCTGATTGCTTTCATGGTATTGATCACATTCAGATAAATAATAAAGCCTTCATTAAAAGGTTCCTAACCTGGCCAGCAGTGAATATGGCCACGTTCCGCTCACTCTGGCCCAGAAAGGCCAGGTTACTGGTAGGAAAATGATTCTCTTGTTCAGCTTTCCCAGTGGCCAAGTCAAATATACAGTACCGAACCCAACTTCCTGTTTTGAGAACAGCATGGACTCCTGCGTTGGACAAAAACGCACAGATCAGCAGCTGCTTCTCAAACCGAAAAAAGACGGTAATATGCAGTTAATACGCCGTGTCGGTATTAAAAAGCGTGCAAAATAAAATACTTCACGACCCGGAAATGATGCGTTTTGTGAATATTTACGAATTTACAGCTTACAAATGAACAGGTCTGTCTTTCTACTGCAAATTTCGCACGGTCACGGCTCTGCTTAGGGCAGAAAGCTGTATAGAGGGATTGGGTTTACATCGGTATAACACATTTTAAAATGGTATTCACGCCATTTTTTTAAGCACGATCCACAAACGTAAACTGTTGCTCTTTCGACTTTGCTTAACACAGTAGTAAAAACAATCTTTGTGTATTGGAAACTTTAAAAAAAATAATACAAATAATAATAATTTACTTGCCTTTGGAGTCAACATTCACAGCTAAAATTTCAGCCTTTTCTGGAATACAAAGTTTTTTAGGGGTGCGTTGAAAACAGTCTGGAACTTTAGGAGTTCCACCAGTTTTAACAACCTGGTAAAGAAGAAGTAGTTTAGTGGGTGAATATTTAATACAAACATGTACGCAGTTTGTGTGTGTGTGTGTGTGTGTGTGTGTGTGTACCTGTAGCTCATCGATTCGGAGCAGCCTGCAGTCCTGCAGGAGTGAGGACGGGTCAGAGTCAGTGGGAGCTGCACTCTGGCTGCTCACGCTGCTCGACGTCCCTGGAAATTTCACAGCAACATATGCACCATCGACTTTTAGCACCTTGAGTTCAAAAGAGAGATTTGTTGCAAACGTGGCGTCGACGTGAGAGAAAACACAAACACACACACACACACACAGACGAACAGCAAAAGATTTCAAGAAACAAATTACAGCGGTCTACGATCTACATGCACAATAAACAAGGCTGAATTACAAAATGCCTAAAAATGCAATTTATCCTGAATTTAATTTATTACACGGTTCATCCAATAAAACACTAGACGTTTATTTACAAGCTACGGGATTACAGAAAAAAGGAAAAAAAAAAAAAAAAAAGGTCAGCATGAGATTTATGCTTAAAATTCACTGTAATAAATAAATAAATATCCTAGTACACAGACTAATATATTAAGAATATATATTTTTTTAAAAAACATAAGTCTATATTAATTATTTTACATTGATTTTTTTCCCCTCCACATCCTCGACCATGCAGGGTCACCTACCTTCCCTACGGGGACATTTTTAACGTCCTCCACAAATACGACCTCACGCAGAGGCCACTGCTCTTCGTTGACCTTTTCTTCTTCTTTAGGTGCCGGCGTCGAGCGCCT
Organism: Tachysurus vachellii; assembly: GCF_030014155.1. Lineage (NCBI taxonomy): Eukaryota > Metazoa > Chordata > Actinopteri > Siluriformes > Bagridae > Tachysurus > Tachysurus vachellii. The sequence continues at coordinate 13,196,249 of NC_083484.1, read as the reverse complement.
CCGCTCTGCAGCACAGCGAGGGACATGTGAGAAATCACAAAGCTCTATCGCCTCGATAACATCCTCCAGCAAAAGCAGCTAAACTCCTTCCTGCTTTCAGTCTCTCATTTAGCTTTTATTTACTTGGTATAGGTCAGTATGTGAAAGCGGACTGAAGAAGAGCTAAACGGTTAAGAGAATAAATAACCTGCAAACTGACACCTAAAATGTGTGCTGATTTCTACCATCATCAATCTAATACATTGTAAAGTATTGTTCCGTCGTTTTGGGCAAAAATTACTCATTATCCTTAAATAGATCGATGTTTTGTCTTCGTACTTACCTTGAAAAGTACAAGGAACAAACTAAATCAGTGTCTGCACTATTCTCGGTCCTGTGATTTAGTGCTTTATAAAGAACATGAAACACATTCAAATACAAAAAGGGCAAAGACTTAATTGGGGAGAAATTAACGGCGACTGGCAGAGCGTCAGGGTCAGTGTAAGTAGGCCAGGACACACTGAAAACTCTGACAAACCCAAAAGCAATAGATGATAACGCAGAGAGAATAGAACAAGTCTGTAGTCCTGTATGACGCTAAGGGCTAAGGATCTAAGGGCCTTTTTACACCTGGTCACTTCATGTGTTTTCTCTGATCCGATAGCTATCTGATTTGTTAAAACTGTTCCGTTTACATTAGGCCACATAAATGCGTCTTGGTGAATCGGATATCGATCCGATCTTTCTACTCCCGCCCAAAATACTAATATATTTGACCTCATTTCCGTGGTAATTGAAACGGAACACGCTTTGGTGTATGCGGTTTTCAGAATGCAATCAAAAAGACGACGAAAAACCTCGTTACGACGGTTATGTTACAAAAAAACAGCATTTACTATTCGCTGCATTTTCGCTGCCGGCAGCAGCGCATTTTAAGCCCCAACGAGACACCTGGGTGAAAGATCACCTGTGAGTGACGTACTTCTGTTTGGGAGGAGTATAGCGCTGACGTATGTGGCTTGAACAACCACATTCATTTACACCTGTCCAGTTTCACCTGAAATGTGTCCCAGACCTCCTCCTGAAGTGGTTTGAGCGATCGGATTTATATCCGTCTCAAAAACGTTTCAGAGGGCATTTAGACCTGGTCTTTTTACCATCGGATAGCTGTCTGATCACAGAAAACGCATGAAGTGACCAGGTGTAAAAAGCCTTTAAAATGTGTGTTAACAGGATGCAGGGATCAATGAATGTTTTTGTGTTATTTAGAGCTGATAAATTTGCTGACAAGGAAATCGTAGTGGGCAGGAAAAAAGCCCCAACACACACAGTGTCTATGGACAGGACAGCTTCATGCTAACTATTCTAATTTCCCCTTGGGATCGATCGCTATACAAACAGATACGGAGTGGTTTGAACCTGCCTTACTTGTGTTTGCACTGCAGGAAATGCTAATGATTTTATCTGAGTCTAGCGGTACATACTGTAAGGCAGAGAGGCACTGCTGGCGATGGAGGAGGTGTCGCTGCATGTGGAGGCTGGAGACGGAGGAGGACCCATCTCAGTTTTGACCATTTCGGGTTTGGTCTCTGCCCTGTTGATCAAGAACCGTCAGAAGTTGTACTGCTGCATGAATTATCTCAGGTTTGGCTTCATATATCAATTTTATCCGATACGTTCGAGATATTGGATTTGATTAAAAATGACATGAAGCGAAACGTTTATCAGTAAGGGTCATACTTGGTCTCCTGGGCCTTGGCGCTCTTCTCCATACTCTTCAGACTTTCAGGAGAGCGGAGCTGGAAGCGGCAGCTGTCGTTCATGTTCCACACGGACTCCAGCAGGACACCCACTTTGGGGACGCCAGCGTTCACTGAGAAGGCCACGGCACCGGCGTGGTACAGGGGGTTGTTCCGCAAACACACCTGTTGCACAAAGGAGGAAACGTCACTCATTACTATGCATCAAACTTCTATAGCCTCAAGCTCCATTTTGTGGAGTATCAGTATGTTGTGAGCAGTGTCTCATATACCTGAGTGCCCACTGTAATGTTGGGAATGGAGGCAATGCCAGCACTGGATTTGGGCTTCTTATTCTTGGCCCTTGCCTTTTCAAGCATCTTTTTGCGTTGACTGAAAGGCACAACACCCCTGCAGGAAAGAGACGGCAGTTACACACGAGTGTCCACACTGTCCTACTGTACAAACACCACACAGACTCACAAAGAGAAGTGAAGAAAGAAAGGCAACGGAAGACATGAGGAGGACTATTAAGGTGCCAGTATTACACTGTACCCATTAGAGGGGAGGGAGAGAGAGAAGAAAGAAAGAAAGAAAGAGAGAAAGAGAGAAAGAGAAAGAGAAAGAAAGAAAGAAAGAAAGAAAGAAAGAAAGAAAGAGAAAGAAAGAAAGAGAAAGAGAGAGAGAGAGAGAGAGAGAGAGAGAGAGAGAGAGAGAGAGAGAGAGAGAGAAAGAAAGAGAAAGAGAGAAAGAAAGAAAGAAAGAAAGAGAAAGAGAAAGAAAGAAAGAGAGAGAGAGAGAGAGAAAGAGAGGGGGAGAGAGAAAGAGAGAGAAAGAGAGGGGGAGAGAGAGAGAGAGAAAGAGAGGGGGAGAGAGAGAGAGAGAAAGAGAGAGAGAGAGAGAGAGAAAGAAAGAAAGAAAGAAAGAAAGAAAGAAAGAAAGAAAGAAGCATTTCAGTGTGAGGGTGATGAGTGACGTACCACCAGTAGAGGCTGGTCTCCAGCTGAGCGCATGTGTACAGAGAGCAACAGTGCAGAGAGACAATGCGTTCACCCTGCAGCTCCGGGAAGGTCTGAGCCCCGTGTTCCAGCTTACATGCTACTGAACTCAGTGTGTCATCCACCCACGTTGCCACCTACACAAACACACACACACACACACAAGATAGAATGTATGTGAATTTTTACATTTTAAAGAGAAATGCCTCATCGTTGTCTGGATTTCTCTCTGACCTTGTTGGACTCCGTAGCGACTGTGGCCCGAATACTGTTAGCAGACAAGAGCGTGATTTTCTCGTTGGTCAGGCCGAGGAAGGACACGCGAGGGTGATGGATGGAAGAATTCTGGAACAAACAACGGCCAAAGCATCAATGTACTGAACCATTTCTTCATCTGTTCAACAGCCCAAGCTGAGGAGGAATAATTTCAGTAACAATCACATGCGGTGTCTGGCTGTGGAGATCTTACCTGAGAGTTTCTGTAAGGTTCTGGTTCGTTCCACTTCCACTGGTAAAGTTCGCCTTTGGAGCTGACAGCCACGAGCTCGGAGAACATCGCCCCGATGCTGACGAACCTCACGCCGTCCTGTACGGGTAGGAAAAAAAAAAACAAAAAAACAATGAGACATTAGAGGACAATTCTCTCACTGTGGATATCTGTATGATCTAAATTTCATATAACCATTAAAATGTTATCTAACACTGCAGCAGCGGTGAGTAGGACTGTGTGAAAAGCAGCATCTTCATGATACAAAATACGCATCACAATACAGTCGTTGTGAATCCAAATCGGGATGACGTTAAAATAAAAACGGTCCCTTGTTGTAATGCAGGCATTTTCCGCTACGTTAAATGTGAACTTTTTCAAGTTTCCGCACCACACTCATGTCCCACCTTATCAGGCCACCACTGCAGCTCCTCTCCCAGAGAGACAGGGCTCTGCAGGGGGACGGTCTTCTTGTCCAAGCTCGGTTCTCCGTCTCGGCTGGTGGAGCCACGCTCGGTGTCGAAGGAAGCTCCGTCCAGCCACCGCCTCTCGCGAAGCCTCAGCACGGACTCGCGTTCGCGCAGCAGCTCGGAGTCGCGCTCTAAGGGAAGAAGGAGAACTGGTATGCAATAGGGTCACACCAGTGGGATACACATAAGCCACTCTCTGGGAAAGACCCTTGTAATGAAACAGATTCATAAACTTAGCACTAATTTACTACAGAAGACATGATTTAAATAAATGAATAAAATAAAAATAAGAATTTCTTTGTACCACATTTTGTAGGGTGATTTTCTTTACTAACATGGAACATTTCCAGTGTAAACGTCGAGTAAACTGTAAACTGTGAGTACTGGAGTAGCACGCCGACTTTAAAAAGTAGCACAGCGTGTGCGCAGGTTAAAGTGCATGTCTTATAATCCAGGGGGAAAAAGAAAAAGAAAAAAAAAACATATCTTGAGTTTCCTCTTTCTTTCTTCGCCAAACTTTCACTCGACACCCGACGGTATAAGCTGCGCACATCTGACTGCCTCGTTTCAGCCAAAGCCAGTAACGTGTTTAATAGTCAATTACCACAAGGATCGTCAAAAACACTTAAGGCTGGACTGATATCTGGTGTTCTTTCTCCTGTACTAGTAACAGTCACTCAGACAGTAGGAACAGTCCTAGCTGGGTGTCCAGTGAAGACTAACGAACACAGCAGGGCCTTTCTCAGAGGGCTCATTAAGGAAAAACATCTGGGACCATGCAGCGAGCTCGTGCGCTCACACACACACACACACATGCACGCACGTGCTGATAAAGAAGAGGAAAACCAAACCCTTGATTCTTGAAACAGCATCTGACTTTCTATCATTGAGCTGTTGAATGATTCTCGATTGCGAATTGTGAGTTGTTGATAGATTTCCTATAACGGCGTCTCGGACAATAGCGCTGGCTGTAATCCGTATCACGGGTTTATATTAATAGTCTAGTTCCGTATAATGCAAACAATAACAGGAAATAACTTGGTTTGCGGCCGTCGCACAGCGTTAAAGAGAAATAAATGGTTAAATGACAAAACGCGGTGGTAGAAGACCAACGGAACAGAACTGCAAAAAACTAAACGGCTTCGAGTCGCGCCACATCTTTTCCTATAGCATTATAACCGATCCTTAAGTGTTTGATTTCTTACTGAACCAGAATTCATTCTCCAACCCACATCGTCACATCCCCACACACAGGAATATGAATATTTCAGTTACAAGCTTTTATTCTTTCATCTAATCAAAATACATCATACATCATTACACCCCACCTGCAAATACTCCCGTGATAAAATAAATAATAAAGGTAATGCTGTTTATTATACTAATTGACAAATGTGTTGAATCTCGCAATATACAAATCGCTTATCAGCACATGCATACAGCTGGAGTTCCAGTAGCATAAAATATTCACACGCAAGCACACAACATACACACAAAAACGACGAACCCTAATATAAAATGACATTTAAGCAAAGGTTCCCTATACCGCAGGTGTAGCCAAGCAGTTAGGATATTAATATATATTAAAATAATTAATATTAATATCCTAATAAAACATTCCATTTTACTATTGACTGAAAAAGTGTTTCGTTTTATTTGTTCTGGGTTTTTTTGTTTTTGGGTGGGATCCGATTTCTATCCGTTAAATTGCATGGATTTGGTAAAATCCCCGATCTTATCTTGAGCATCTTGAACGGGTTTGCATTTCGCCCTTTACCTCGTGAAGAGCCGAGACGCGACAGCGACGAGCGTCGGAAAGACGGGTAGCCGAAGTAGCTGATGTCCTCTGAGAACATGGCGTCGGCGTCGATGATGACGCTGGGGTGTGCCGAGTGGATGTCAGCGTCCAGCAGAGACATCAGGTCTTCTGCAAAAGAGTGCACTGATTACAGATTGATACCAACACGCCGCCCAATATACGCAAGATAGAGAGCTCAATATCGTTTACACACAAAGTTATAGGTTTGTATGTATTCCATGCCACTTTTTGATTATTTTCCCTATAACATGATGTCATTTTTATTCCGTCTGCTGCGGTTTGTGAAGATTGAGATGCTTCACCTCCAGGAAGGTAGGACTCGCTGGCCGTGTCGTCGCCGTCGTCGCCGTCCTCGTCGTCTCGGCTCAGCAGGTTGTTCACGGCCAGGTTTACGTCCAGGTTGGTGCGCTGCAGCTCACGGATGATGACGCTTCTCGATTTGCCTTGCAGGACCACCTGGGCCTGGGAGGATAGAAAGCACATCGTGTATAATTTCACAAAGGTTTTTTTTTATTTTTTTAGAGTTAGATAAGAAGAAAGACATTTATGCTATTGTTTGGTGTACCTGAGAAATGAGCTCCTCGGGAATGACTGATGCTGGTATGACTGGTTGCGGCTGACTCCCCAGCAGACCCGACCCTCTGTCTCTGCCCGTACGGATCACGCGTGTCTGTCGCCGCGAATCACGTGCTGCAGCACTTGAACGACCGGAAGATGCTCCTCCCCCTCCGCTAGCCCCTCCGCCTCCACCGCCACTGCCCCCGCCTCCTCCTGTCCCTCCACCACCACTGCCCCCGCTGCCTCCACCTCCTCCACCCACTCCTGAACTCCAGCGGCTCCTGTACAGAGGCATGTATACGGCATTATTAAAAGGTCCGTAGGTCTACTACCAGCTATGACTTTCCATCTTAATGTCTACTCCTGCTCTTACAAACAAATCCGTGTCACGGAGCTGATTCGTTGCCTGCAGTTGCCGACTGCAGGTGTAAGACCTACTGAGCTACGTGTATGGCACTAGCTTCGTTTTGTAGTTAGTACAATCAGTAAACTTTAGGTAGGTAATTAACAAGCCTGGAAGCGCAAATATATCAAACCCTAAATGAATTTCATGGTAAAGGGGAGGTTTCATCATCTTATATTAACAATATACTTTAACAAGTTTCCAAAGGCCTGATCTTCCATTTTCCCGTCCCAGCTTCAAATCATTTTTATAGCGTTTATAAAGGACCAGAGTGGCAGGTCTATAGGAATCAGGATTCATTTCTAATTCTCCGACCCCTAAGAGGGCGGTTATGTTTTTCGAAATTGTGTCAGAATTTATTTAATCAGTATTTGAAAGCCTGAAATGACAAAATAAAAAGAAGAAAATAAAAAAAACTCTGGATTTTTCTGCCAGGCTTTTGAATGCCCCCTGCCAGCCACTTACCCAAGGGTGTTGCCTGCCAGTCGGCCCAAAGTGTCAGAACCAGACAGGAACCAGGGTGGATCACTAGTCCGACCTGGCCTGGAGGTCCTTCCTGTCCCTGAGCCACTGCTCAACTTTGAACTGGAAACAAAAGACCGGAGATTACAGTTACAAGAATTGCAGCCCCAACTTTTGGGACTATTGAGTACAGCCTGGTCATGCCAGGCATTGTTAGATTCAATTCTGTCTGAAATAACAAGGGCAGGACGAATTCGAAGGCTAACTAGCATGGCAACACCCTTGGATATGTCAGAACTGGCTGCAAGTCATTAATCATAGTAGAAAAAAAAAGATTGCAGAGTCCGGGGAGAGCCATCTGTGCTATATATATATATATATATATATATATATATATATATATATATATATATATATATATATATATATATATATATATATATATATTACATACATATACATATATATAAATGATTATATTTTTTAATGGTTTCTAGATTTGGAAATTATTTGGGGAAAAAATAAATACATAAATGCTGACGTAGCCTGGACGTCTCAATGGAAAACATTAGCTTAAAAAAAAAAAAATAAACAGCAGCATTCTGCAACCCGAAGCAAAGCAATGCCATTTCAACCCAGAGCAGCAAAGCAATAACACCATGCGCTAAGAAAACTGTTTCAAAGGGCATTTTCTTCTCCCTCATATCTCCTCCCTAAATCTATTGGCTTTAACGCAGAGTTATTTAACTTCTCTGTTCACAAATCTTTTATTATACCTATTCCAGAGAAAAACTGCAGTTACACTGGGACATAAAGTGTAAAGAAGTTCAGCGGCGAGTCTATTCGTTCGCAAGGTCGTAAAACGTAAAGTAATTACGGACGCCGTGCTCGCGACGTATCGCTTTATCGACAAAGTGAGAAGGAACACGACCCCAAAATGTGGAACGTATATTGGGGTTAAAAATTATAATAAGATCGCCAATTGGTATTAGAAATATGCAGCATTTAAACAAAAACAAGGACACGGTACAAAGTCATGGGTCAAAGTTTAGCACATTCTGCTTAAATAAATAAATAAATAAATAAATAAATAAATAAACAAACCACTCAAAAAGCCACGACCAAAAAACTCAAGCGGCTTATAAAAGCGTCTGCGCTCTCTAGGTCTGTTTAGAAAGCATGATTATGGTCTCACCCATCGTTTCCATCTGGCTTGCCCAGTTCCAATCGATCTGGCTGCACGGCGAAGCTTATCCTGCAGATCCGACCATCCTGAAACAGACAGCTGGGTCATTTTCTGCAGCATCATAAGTGATTTGTGGATTAAAAAAAAAAATCAGGGAAATAAATAAACCCAGAAAAACAACAAAACGTTACCTCGAGCAGGAACCCGGCATGGTTTGGTCCGACGACACACTGCTTAAGCGTGGCCTGCTCCAGCAAATTAAGCTGTGGGTGACTGCAAAAACAAGACAGAGATGAGATCAACTGGGGGTGGGGGTGGGGGCAATCATATCATTTGCTTTTCAGTATTGTGTGTGTTGTGAGCTAAAATCCCACCTATTACAGTTGTATTTGTTGAGTTTTTCGGATACTTCACGAAGTCTGTAGGGAGAATTAACAATCAAGGATTAGAGCATAGCTGACCTTTTCAGACCAAGGCAGAAAAGGCACAGCAGCACACATTTACACACATTTTCCCAAAGTGTGTTAAGTATCGTTGTGCGTTAAATACGCCTAGGTTGCTGTAAAGGCGTGACGTTCGGTTGTGTACACAGAATAATAAAATCCACAGGAAGTTCATCTGAACTAGATTCTAAACATTCAAACACCCCCCCCCCCTCCCCCCGTTAGAGTTTATGCAAACTGTATGGAAAGGTTACAAGCGACGACAATTAACATCACATGTATCATCGAGTTGAGTGTGCGATATATTACAGCCGCTGACAGCATCAGATACAATCTGTTCCTGCTCTTGTTTAGTATCCGGGTTCATTAATACATCAGCGCTGAGATTTACATTTACAGAATTTAGCAGACGCCTTGCTCAGGTGCCCAACAGTAACAGCTTGGTGGACGTAGGAATCGAACTCACAACCTTCCGATTGGTAGCCCAACACCTTAACCACAAGGCTACCACATCCCTGAGAGATCAGAGCGAATAAATCACTAGACAAACTTTACAGCTGAACTCGAAAATGCTTCTCTTTGACTTTCTAGTAAAAAAAATGAGCCCAGTCCCTTGGATTGCTGTTCAGAAAGGAACAATGAGGCTGCTTCTGTTGTGGCCCATCTGCCTTGAGCATCAGCGTGTCGTTTGTTTGGAGACGCTTTTCTGTTCGCCGAGATTGTAAAGACTGTAGACTTCCCACCAGCTCAGTTCTGCGTGGCCGCTCTGTCGGACCCTGTTCTGACTTTTGCTGTGAACCTGAACTGAAGAGATTTAACTGCAACATCGCTGTGTATCCGTTCGGCATTTCACCCTTTATTTAAGTAACACGTTTGACCTGGTGTAAAATATATCTTGTATATTTCTGGAATAGAAACATGATTCAGGAATCATCCATGCTGAGAGATTCGTTTCTGACATCGCCTGACTCTTCCCAGTGGTGTGGCTTAATCCCAAAGGGTAGAGTAAACCTACAGGATGTAGGAAAGTAAAACGGACACCGATAAATGCCAAATACAGAAACAAACGTAATGAACGGCTTCTCGGGTGTAACTAGCTCAGACCGAACCTGCCCAGAAAGATCATAAATTTCAGAAATGTAGGCGACTCATTTGGACAGCGTTAGTGTTTCCTGTACTCAAGGTTACCTTCTCGAGTTTGCTCCTGTATTAAAGTGAAGGCCGTAACATCACAAGTCCTTCTCAATACTCCTTCCTGAACTCAAACCCCAGACAAAAAACCTTGGATGTGTCCTGACTGTTGCCAAACCCCATTTCCCTCTTGAACGGAAGCATTAAATTTGGTTCCTTTTCTAATCAGATTTCGGGCAGATTTACTCAGAGCTTTATTCAAATCCGTTCGTTTATATCACAATGACGTTTAAAGCAATACCCGGTCGCACTTTTTCGTGCTCAGATTTGTAAAATGTATTAATTAATAATGATTCCCTTTGACAAGAGACGTTAAATATGATTTACGAGCATTAACGGCTCACGTTAAGGGTCACGGATACATCCTCGGCCGTGCGACGGTGTGATATTTCAGAGAAAAAAAATCTTGATAGTCAGATTCACCATTTGGTAGAAACTTGAGTCGGTATTCCCTCGTGAGCCCTCTTTAACCTGAGAGTTTAATTCCCAGCACTTGGTATTGTCTTTTTAGAGCCACATGGGAGGATCAACCTCCCCGAGTCCTCCTTAAAAGACCCAGCGCAAGAAATCTCCTTGGAAACGGATCAAACTGGAGGAGTAACACCTCTGATTAAGCCTCTGAGGACCTGAACGAGCTCCAGTAACAATGCAGCTCTACCTCGTCGCCTCACACACACACACACACACGGGGAGGGAGGACAGATCGGTCACTAACAAAAGCTCTAAACAATAAATGAACCAACGTGCAGTTGTGTGTACGCTCCCAAGGAACATTTCTAACGTTCAGGGATAAGGAACAGTTCTGAGAGGTTATGAGCTGAACACACTTTATGAGCCCACCGTGTTGGTTTGGTGTAGATTACATTTAAACAGCTGCTGTGGAAACCTTAAACGTTCTAAAAGACATTTCACAAGAGTAGCCATGCAGTTAAATGTTTATATATAAAAAAAATAATTTAAAAAAAACACCACTGCGTGTTTCTTGTTCGGAGGGCGTCTTGCTCGCCAACCAAAACCCAGACAAAATCGGTTACACTATAAGCTAACACGATCAAACGCGCTAGACTGAGATGATCAGACACGTGCTCGATGCGAACCGCTGCACTCTCCACCAAACACGTACCTTCAAAACTTATTTATTCTGGACCAGTCTGAAAGCAGCACCACAAGCAAGCTCATAATTTCTTTTTAGAGTAGCAACACAAGACTGCAAAATAATGTCTGACAGAACGGTTACCAACAAAAATATCTTCTAGATAAGGAGGAAACACAACACCACAGACGACTCTACAGTTTCTGAATTACAGGAGAACAGTTCTAGCACTTTCATTTTGTTTTGTTTTTATATATATATATAAAATAATATAAAATATATATCACACACTTTGGCATGTGCATTTACACTTTACGCTTGCTAAATATATAAAATAAACAGGGAACGAATGTCACTCTACGGTAAGCAAGCTGAGCGGGAGAAACGTGTGTTTTCTAAACGCCGAGGCGAATATCGACGCGTTGAAAAGAAAAATGCCACAAGAGCCGCGAGTTCCTACTATTGACGCCGTGTCCGTTTTCAACAGTACACAATTGTGGTTAATCGCATCAGTGTGCGTTGAGTGACAAGGTTAGGGACTAGATTAGAGACCTATGTTTGGTAACTAAGCTGAAAATGAACAAAGTGATCTTCGGTCAGTTCTCTTTTCCATGTGTAGGTTAGTAAAGCTTATACATATCATTAGTTGCACATTACCCTGTATAACTGATGTTAAAAGCTGTTATAACTGTAACATTTGTGAATAGGTCCTATGTTGACTATTCGCTCATAATGGGCTTAAAACAGCAACCAACCTCGTGAACTTTTGAGCGGATGCTGTTCAAATGATCAGCATCTTTTGGTTACCATTAATCCCTCTATTACACTTCATTTTAAGCTCCTTTTTGGAGATATTTACAAGTACCAAAAGCAAGTAATCAGTTCCTTCGAGCCTACAACTCACTGCTTATGTCTGGTTATTTTTTTTTTAGCTTGGCCAGGACCAAAGGGGATTTCTTTTGCTATGGAATAAGTTTGAATATCTTTTTTTTATCGTGCATTTTAACGGCATTCTATATTATCTTATATTCTAAATCAGAAACCTGCTTCTTTGTGTATTTCTAATTTGAAATGTCACCTGATTATAACTAGATTACGTGGTTTGAAAATACATGTTCAGATAAGAAATCTGTCAATATACATCGTATTTAAGCAAGAAAATAAATAAACCATTGAAAAAACAAAAGAAATTGAATATTAAGGACAGCCTGAGAAATTGTTGAGGAAGGTCCTTTAAGAAAAGTTAGTCTGGAGTTGATGTTACATTGTTTTTGTCCAGTTATAGCTACTTTAAATAAAAAGTTTGCGTTCTTTATAGGCTATGGGTCATTCTGAGCTGAAATCCAAGCAATGCCCCGTTTCGATTGACAGGACCAGCAGCCAGATCACGTTGTGTGTGATTAAATATGTTGCTCGTGGAAATGCGACATTGGATACTGAGTATCGTGAGTGAGTATCAACGCACGTCTCTGTACCACCACGAAGATGTGCTTTGTGATATCTGATATATGATGGGAGGGAAAAAGCAAGAGAGAAAAAAACTAAACTAAAACTGTTCTGCAGATGCTAGGTGGTGTGAGAAAAGCGGCTCGCTTTGCAAACCTTCCTCAGTGCCACGCATCTGATATTTATCCACTCCATCAGCTCTGAATCAGTAGCTGGCACTGAACCCAAACTCAGACTGAACAGCTGTCCTGTCCTGTGCAGTTAACCAACTCGGAGCATCTCGTGGGCAGGCGTAATATACGGATGTCACGCCGAACCTCGCAGCTGCGTGCGAATGCTGGAAAGCGCCTCATTTCCTGCGACACTGGAAAGAGAAAACCAAGCTGGCCCTGACTCGCTCTCGTCTAAAAGAGTAGACAGCCTGCTAAATGCAATTACACACTGACAGAACAATTATTTCCATTCGCATTTGAGGGCTTTCACACTTACGAGGCCCTCCGAAAACCAGAAGGTAACATCCAGGGACCAAAGTAGGTGGCTCTGGCATAAAACACTGCCATTTTCTATAGGACCTCTACGATCTTTATGTTCGCATACATGCATGACAACCGTAACTCTGTCTGACCTCAATCTTTCTGAAAGGTCACATGACTCGATGCTGCATAGTGACCAATTAGAGTTCACACTAGCAAGAAACTATGGGGTTGTCTATGGACCAGGTTATTGTGACATGAAAATGTGAACAATTCTAATTGTTCAAACGGTTAAAATTAGATTTGTAACGTAACCTAAGGCGGACACCACGCTCCTGAGCTGAAATACATACTCAAAACAACACCATTAATCAACGCCATAAACTGGAGGAGGTGTACATGAAAAAGTGAAGCAAAGCACCTAGAGAGAGAGGAAAAAAAAAAAAAAACTCAAACCGTATTCTGTACGAGCTGAAAGATCCGACGCACTTATCGTTGTTCTTTCTTAAACCACATTTAGACTGAATTAGATTATAGGTGTGGAAGTCGCTAAGTGATAAAACTTACAGAAGCAGTGAGTTTCTAGTGGGTTGTGTTTTCTACAAACTCAGATCATGTAGTCATATGATCACACTCCATTCACAACATGGCCTCCAAGTAGTCAAAGGAGCACAGGAGTACAGAAGAGACACTGGTTTACCCCAAATTACTAAGAGAACCAAAATTCCAGAAAGAAGATAAAACACTGGTCACAAAGTATTTAAGAACAATTCGTTTGTTTAATATCGGAGTCAGTGTCAGTGATGCACATGTTACAAGACTAAATATAGCAAGGGCATACAGACATATCTCGGGGGAAAGGATAAAGCACATCACTTCTATGAAACATGTCAGATTAAACACTGTGACCATATAACAACCCTAGTTCCAAGTGATTGGTTTAAAGATCACGTCTGCGTCAGCTTTGTTTGCTTTTTTTTGGCATTTATGAATCAGTGAGCATAACATGCTTAAGAGAAGTCGTTTCTAAATACACTAACGCAAAACATCTCTAAGCTGCGTGTGCGCTGATGCCACTGTTTGTGCTGTTGGTTGTTGATTTTCCTCCCTTATTTGCCAGGTGTATTACCAAAAACTAGACAATAAGTACACGATTTCAAAATGTAACAGCTAGGATTGTGTCGCAATTGTGTAATATTTAACACTAATTCCACACAAACCACATTTTTCACACCCCAACCCTAAACAGGTTTGTCCCCAAGGTCCTAAAATAATCTTGTATTTTTTTTACAGATAGCCATAAATAAAGGATGACTAAATCCGTTCACTTGAGCTCACCATAAAACATTCATACAATAACGTACAGCACTGATGGTGAGAACAGGAACGAGATCCAGTTTATTACACGCTCTCTCTCAACCTGCAGGCAAAAGTGTTTCGCAAAAGCACCTGGAGGTGTAGAAGATAGATGACTGAGATTCTTTTAGAACTTAGTGATGACTGAGGGTTGAGATGTGGTTACGTTTCGTCTAGTCGTTTTCATCCCCGGCTATAAAACGACCACTGAATTCTTGAGTCTGATAAGGACGGATAAAACTTATGAGATGTCGGCCATCGAAATATATTCTAAACTGTAATTGCCGATTCTCTGTGGTATAAGAGAAATTAAAGGCTTCGCGTAAATGCTCTTATGGGTTGATTGCTTCGTTGTGATTGGTCAGAAGATGTCTGTTATTTTCATAATAACAGGTAAACATTAACGTGCTCGCTTTACTAGACTATTGTTTCTATAGCAGAAGTGAACACACAGACTTACACTGTAGATGCTCTACACAATCCATGACTTAATAAACAGATGCAAAAACTGTTTATCAAAATGAAACGAAACTCAATGTTTTCTGTTTGATTTCGGTTTCATTTAACATTTTACAGAACAAGTCTGGCTTTGTAACAAAGCTTTGCAAAGTTTATTAGCACAAACGTTTTCAAGACACAGGATATCGATCTTTCATATGGTTTATTGGTAAAATAACAAAAAAAAAAAAAAAAAAAGATTGTGGGTGGGATTGAGAGTGAAGGAGGGAATAGAGAGATAGAAATAAGAGCTGGTGATGGAATGACTTTTGGGAAGAACAGGAACTGGTCTCTAAAACAGTCCACAGATTTTCCTACGTTTCAGCTGTTAAAACGTACAAAAATGGACTTTCCTAAAACACCACACAGACGTTCAGACAAAATAATACAGTCTAGGTTTAGTTTTGATATACAATCGTGCACTTTATATGAAACTAACATGCAAATCAATCGTCTAATTCGTTAGTGACCTTTTTTGCTGTAACGGCTGTCAAAACAACAAAAACCGACTAAAAAACCCGACACACAAACGATAAAAAAAAAAACACACCGAGCAAAACGGACGCCAGAAGAACCAAGAAAAAAAGGGCTGGGATTAAAACAAAAAAGAAGCGACACGAAAATAACATGGTGGAGTGTGAACCAAATATAAACTCCTCACCCTCAGGGCCACTTACTTACATGTCTGTGGTTTTCGCCTATGCTAAGCTAAGCTGACTAGTTACCTAACCAGCTTCAAATCGATTCCATCTAATCGCGTCGATCATATCGAATTGCTAAAAAAAACACAGAACGCATTGTGATAAATCGACAAGACCTTCCATTTTTTGATTAAATAAATAAAAATAAATAAAGTAACGCATGAGAGTTTAGTTTTCTCGCTGCTGACAGAATTAGCCTGTTAGCTTGTTAGCCTGTTAGCATGCATGGCGACCAGAAGTAACCGACGAGCGATTTTCTTATTCCGCTTTCCAGACGTGCTGTTCACGTCAACGCCCAAATAGATCCATAAATCGTAAAGAAAATTTATAATAATCGATTCACTATAATCCCTTTAACACTTATGCATCCGTAAAAACCGGTTTTATCCGGATTCACGTCTTTTTTCCCCTCCCCATCCCCCAACCCGCATTGTCCAACCGTTCCAGTTAGCTTAGCATATTAGCTTAGCATAGCTGCGCGTTTTTTGTTGTTTTTTTTTTGCTAGCTACGTTTAGCATCAGATTTGCGCCTCTTCTTGCTTTACTCCTAATCATAAATCACAAATAAAACACAGTGACAACGCGGACAAAGTCGAAGAGATGTTACCGTTTAAACACCACACCCTGGTTACACGTATTGATTTGTTCGGATAAATTACCTGTCATTGAGCTGCTCCTCGGTGCCCGGTAACGGGTGCACAACGAAGTGAATAGAGGTCATGATTTTTATCCGAAATAACCTAGAAATATGGGAAAT
This sequence comes from Tachysurus vachellii, assembly GCF_030014155.1. Classification (NCBI taxonomy): domain Eukaryota; kingdom Metazoa; phylum Chordata; class Actinopteri; order Siluriformes; family Bagridae; genus Tachysurus; species Tachysurus vachellii. The sequence continues at coordinate 13,180,190 of NC_083484.1, read as the reverse complement.
TCTCTCTCTGTGTGGGTCTTTGAACACTTTTCTAAGTCTGGTTCGGTTTTTTTCATCACAAACTCGCTTCAAAACGGAAGAAAAATCCAGAGCCGAAACATCCAACAAGCTCCTACAACAATCCACAAACCGCCATCTTAACTTCTACCGACTCCGAGCTGCTTCGTTATTATTTTTTTTCCTCCTACATCGAGTTTCCGGTGCGCCTTGATTTGACACTCGTGTGCTTTGATTGGTCGATATTCTGTAGTCCCGCCCAACCAGGACGCATTTGGGGAAAACGTTATAACGCTTCAGATGGGATTTTACAGGATAATAATAAAGCTGGGATTAGAATTTTTTTTTTGAGGTGTAATTTTTGATGTAAACAAGGTTTATAATGCTCATTTTTTAAGCATTTTATCTTTTCTCCACACAACTTTGTGATGTGGAACAACAAATATATTAAGTTTAAAAAACAATAAATCTATATTTTACAGAAATTAGTAGGATAATGGTATACTTTTGGTGAGGCAGCTCTTTAATTCCTGAATCATTATAAGATCCCTGTAACTGCTAAAGGAGATTGCAGTAGTATTTGATGCCATTCCTAGTGGTCTTATTCAACCTTTATCAGGCAATATATCATCTGAGATTATTCCCATATATACAGATCAGTTAAGTATTAATGGTGTGAAAATTATAGATAAAAAATGTTATAACTTTTATATTTAAAAAAATGATGTAGAAGTACATTATTGGGGGGCACGGTAGCTTAGTGGTTAGCACGTTCGCCTCACACCTCCAGGGTCGGGGTTCGATTCCCGCCTCCGCCTTGTGTGTGTGGAGTTTGCATGTTCTCCCCGTGCCTCGGGGGTTTCCTCCGGGTACTCCGGTTTCCTCCCCCGGTCCAAAGAGATACATGGTAAGTTGATTGGCATCTCTGGAAAATTGTCCCTAGTGTGTGTGATTGCGTGAGTGAATGAGTGTGTGTGTGCCCTGCAATGGGTTGGCACTCCATCCAGGGTGTATCCTGCCTTGATGCCCGATGACGCCTGAGATAGGCACAGGCTCCCCGTGACCCGAGGTAGTTCGGATAAGCGGTAGAAGATGAATGAATGAATGAAGTACATTATTGCCTAAATGCAAACCTTTTTGGCAGAGGTGGGAGTAAGTCACACATGTGCAAGTCACAAGTAAGTCTCAAGTCATGAATGTCAAGTCAAAGTCAAGTCAAGTCTTTTGTTAATATTTGTCTCTCAAGTCTCAAATTTGCGACTTAAGTCTGACTCGAGTCAAGTCGAGTCCCCCATCTCTGAGTCATGTAACTCAAGTCTGAGTCAAGTCTCAAGACATGAATGTTAAGTCAAAGTCAAGTCGAGTCTTTTTTTAATATCTGTCAAGCAAGTCTCAAGTCTCAAATTTGGACTTAAGTCTGACTCGAGTCAAGTCATATGACTCGAGTCCCCCATCTCTGCTTTTTGGAATTTAATGTATCATCAGATCGAATGGAAAGAGGTCTGGAGTTTACCTAGTAAACACTGCCTTGCCAATAAAAGTTAAAGAAATTACATATAAGATTCGTTTGATTTATCCAGCGACACAAGTAGTCTCAAGATTTTTCAGAGACATGGAGACTGCACTCCATTCAGAAGAAAAATCCATAATACACTTTTTTTTAATGCGAATTTACCCAATCGTTTTGGATTGATATTGAATATCTAATATTCAAATTCACAAAATTTACAATTTGACTATCTGGTAAAGATATAATTTTGTTATATAAAAATAAGATTTTGAAGCAAAATCTGGTGATTAACTTAATAGCTATGTATGGAAAATATCACATACACAAACAGAAATTGAATAATAATAAACCTAACATTATTTTATACATAAATGATGTATAGAAACGGATGTATATAGGAACACTCTGTAAGTTTTTTTCCCCTGTATATTTTTTTGTTTGTCTTTTTTTTGTTGTTTTTTTTCTTTCTGTTGTTTCCTTTTATGCTATTATGAATGTAATATATAATAGTTGAACACACTGTGATCCTCTGTATGTATATTGTTATTATTCTTGTTATGCAATAAAAAAAAATAATAAATTAAATAAATAAAAATTGTAAAAAAGAAAATAAAAAATATAGCTGCAAGCAGCGATGACGGGCCTTCGCACGTTTTTTTATCGCTATACGGTGCCTTCCAGAAAACAATGCACGGTGGGCAAGTGCATCAAGTGGGTAAATATCAGTGGACTATTTTATGTTGTTACTGACCCATTTGGGGACTGTAGGTAAATGAAACCCCACATTTTAGACAAACGGGGGCGCTAGTGAGCCACTTAAAAGACACACCTTTGTCTGACCTTTTTGTCCACACTTAACAGCCGACAAATGTGATGTATGTGTCAAATTTCAAGTTCATCTAAGCACGCCAAAAGCCTTAAATATGCCTGAAATAAAAGTATACTTTGACACGATGCCATGGCAACAGTGTTTGAGATATCAAAAATCCGTTTGCAATTTCGCATCTGCAATATCTCTGCATCATGGTGGCCAAGTCTGGTCTCAATTGCATGAATCCCCTAGGAGGAGTATTTAAAAGTTTACCGCATGCAGCTGACAAAAAATCCACCTTTGTGACTGACACACTTCCTGGGGTCTGTTGGTGGCGCTATACCCGGGACTCACAATAAGCACATCGATGCGATCGGAATCCTTGGATACACACCTCGCACCACGTGTCATCACAATAAGACATTTTTTGCTTTAGATATTAGACACTTTCTGTTTCTCTGAATTCGCCATAACTTTGTCGCCTCACCATGGCAGCACCGTTCGAGATATCAAAAATCCCTTCGCAATTTAGCAAGTGCAATGTCTCGGCATCATGTTCACAACGTTTGATGTCAATCGCATGAATTCCCTAGGAGGAGTATTTAAAAGTTCACCACATGCAACTGTTGTGACTGACACACTTCCTGGTGCCTGCTGGTGGCGCTATGTCCGAGATTCACAATAGGCACATCGATGCGATCGGAATCCTTGGCCGAACATACACACCGCGTGTCATGCCAATAACACATTTTTTGCTTTAGATATTAGACACTTCCTGTTTCTCTGAATTCGCCATAACTTTGTCGCCTCGCCATGGCAGCACCGTTCGAGATATCAAAAATCCCTTCGCAATTTAGCAAGTGCAATGTCTCGGCATCATGTTCACAACGTTTGATGTCAATCGCATGAATTCCCTAGGAGGAATATTTAAAAGTTCACCGCATGCACTTATAAAACAATCCAAAATGGCCGACTTCCTGTTGGGCAGAGCTCATAGTTTAGAGCGCGAAAGTTGTTCGGGTCGATGAGATCTATATGTGTACCAACTCTCGTACATGTGCGTACATAATTGCCCGATCTGTGCACCAATGTTTGTTTTTGCATTACAGGTGGCGCTACAGAGCCCCCCTGCCACACCCGTATTCCATCCTTTGTCCAATCCTAGTGTCGCGCGACTCTGACATGTGTTCAAAATTTCAAGAGTTTTCGAGCATGTTAAGGGACCCCAATTGGCCAATGTGTGGGAAAAAAAAAATAAACAAGCAGCGATGACGGGCCTTCGCACATTTGTTCATCGCTATACGGTGCCTTCCAGAAAACAATGCACGGTGGGCAAGTGCATCAAGTGGGTAAATATCAGTGGACTATTTTATGTTGTTACTGACCCATTTGGGGACTGTAGGTAAATGAAACCCCACATTATAGAGAAATGGGGGCGCTAGTGAGCCACTTAAGAGACACACCTTTGTCTGACCTTTTTGTCCACACTTAACAGCCGACAAATGTGATGTATGTGTCAAATTTCAAGTTAATACAAGCACGCCAAAAGCCTTAAATATGCCTGAAATAAAAGTAAACTTTGACACGATGCCATGGCAACAGTGTTTGAGATATCAAAAATCCGTTCGCAATTTCGCATCTGCAATATCTCTGCATCATGGTGGCCAAGTCTGGTCTCAATTGCATGAATCCCCTAGGAGGAGTATTTAAAAGTTTACCGCATGAAGCTGACAAAAAATCCACCTTTGTGACTGACACACTTCCTGGGGCCTGTTGGTGGCGCTATACCCGGGACTCACAATAAGCACATCGATGCGATCGGAATCCTTGGCCGAACATACACACCGCGTGTCATCACAATAAGACATTTTTTGCTTTAGATATTAGACACTTTCTGTTTCTCTGAATTCGCCATAACTTTGTCGCCTCGCCATGGCAGCACCGTTCGAGATATCAAAAATCCCTTCGCAATTTAGCAAGTGCAATGTCTTGGCATCATGTTCACCACTTTTGGTGTCAATCGCATGAATTCCCTAGGAGGAGTATTTAAAAGTTCACCACATGCAACTGTTGTGACTGACACACTTCCTGGCGCCTGTTGGTGGCGCTATGTCCGAGATTCACAATAAGCACATCGATGCGATCGGAATCCTTGGCCGAACATACACACCGCGTGTCATCCCAATAAGACATTTTTTGCTTTAGATATTAGACACTTCCTGTTTCTCTGAATTCGCCATAACTTTGTCGCCTCGCCATGGCAGCACCGTTCGAGATATCAAAAATCCCTTCGCAATTTAGCAAGTGCAATGTCTTGGCATCATGTTCACAACGTTTGATGTCAATCGCATGAATTCCCTAGGAGGAGTATTTAAAAGTTCACCGCATGCACTTATAAAACAATCCAAAATGGCCGACCTCCTGTTGGGCGGAGCTCATAGTTTAGAGCGCGAAAGTTGTTCGGGTCGATGAGATCTATATGCGTACCAACTCTCGTACATGTGCGTACATAATTGCCCGATCTGTGCACCAATGTTTGTTTTTGCATTACAGGGGGCGCTACAGAGCCCCCCTGCCACGCCCGTATTCCAACCTTTGTCCAATCCTAGTGTCGCGCGACTCTGACGTGTGTGCCAAATTTCAAGAGTTTTCGAGCATGTTAAGGGACCCCAATTGGCCAATGTGTGGGAAAAAAAAAAAAAAAAAAAAAATAAAAAAAAAAAATAATACTCCCGAGGAAAAACAATAGGGCTTCGCACCATTCGGTGCTCAGGCCCTAAAAATACTCCCGAGGAAAAACAATAGGGCTTCGCACCATTCGGTGCTCAGGCCCTAAATATAGGATAATAATGAAGCTGAAATGAAAAGGAAAACTTGTGAATTTTTTTCTGTTCATTTTTTTTTTTTATTATTTTTTTGTGCATACAGTAGTGAATTATCATGAAGCTAAAAAAAACACATTCTAGTAATAACAAGAAAAATAGAATGATTAGAATAACATGACATTTATAATATAATGTAAATAAACGGATAAAAATATCAGCGTGCTGTTATGTTAGGTCATATCATAGGTCTGAACCACACCTGCTTTTTTTTGTGTAGTGCTTTTAACAGCAGACACTGTCACAAAGAAATGTTACAGAAAAACATGGTGCAGAATTAAATTCCTAATGAGCAGGTCACTGAGAAAATCCTCGAAAGTAACCAAACACAAAACCCATTGTCATTTGGGTGTTAGTCGTTACGATATAATTACAGTAACCCACAGGTCATTGATTAGATTTGATATTATGTCAAAAATTAAAAAGACGTCTTTGGTAACACCTTTATCCTGGCCCAGGTACCTAAAGATCACTAGGTACCATGCACACACACATTTACACACTCATTCACACCTATTGACAATTTAGAATAACTAATCTAACAGTTTTTGGGAGGTTGGAGTAAACCAGAAAACTGGGAGGAAACCCACGAGACATGAAGTGTGCGATAATTGATATTTAGACACAGAAAAACGGCATAGGGCAAAAAAAAACATCTCAGTATAACACAGTTAAACTTCATCTCTGTCTTAGTAGGATTGAAACCTAATATTCATTAAAAAAAAATACAATTATCTATTCATTTGCTGTTCTGTTTATCCTACACAGGGTTGCAGGGAGCCTGGAGTCTATCGCAGGGGACTCGGGGCACAAGGTCTCACAAACACACACACAAATTCATACACTATAGACAATTTTGAGATTTTGTTCAACCTATAAAGTATGTCTTTGGACTGGGGGAGGAAACCAGAGTACACGGAGGAAACCCTTGAGGGTTTAAACCACTATACCCCACTATGATAAGTATGATTTATTTTAAAATGTTTGCACTTCAACTCGACAAACACAGAATGCTTTACAGTATGTCAGTGTCCTCGCTTTCAATGACACACATAAAAGCTATTTGAGTGAAAGCACCCTCTGGTGGAACATCTAAACAAGTGTGGGTGTGAAGTATGCAGAGTGTGTGTGTGTGTTTGTGTGTATGTGTGTGTGTTTTAGCCCCTCATCTTCACCCCTTTGTGCTACAATTTATTCTGATGATTATACGATTTCCTGAAAATTATAAACACTTTACAGTGAGATGTCTGAAAAGACTCTACTTTTGTAGCTAGTGTAAACTTGAAGTAGGTTGTATTTATGTGCTTGTTCAAATATGATGTAGTTTCTCCTTCCAAGTGACTCCTACGGAGGATGGTCCACATTGATCTAAAGTCGTCCATCGGCAAAGGCTCTAAAGGCTAAAGTCGTCCATCGGCAGCTCCCTGTTCGAGGGTCCACAAAGCGGATCATCTGATCTGTACATTCTTTATTTTTCACAGGTTTTACACAAGCCTCCCATTTTATCCAGCATCCAGGAATTGAACCTGCAACATCTTTGAGAGTGTAGAACCTTGCTGCTGTACCACCAGTGACAATTTAAGGCTAATACTAATCACAAAAAAGTCAGGAGTTCGGGAAACTCCAGTGTCATCAGGTCACTGGAAATTTTTTAGGACATAGAAGTGTCCACTTACTGATGTAAAAAAAAAAAAAAAAAGAGGCAAAATTGTGACCTATCATTAATGATAACTAAGTGAAAATAATCGCAATTGTTGACAGATTGCTGTGGTACGAGATGAATGAAACATTTTAGGATGTGCTGTTATTGAAAAAAAAAAAAACCCTGCTTCTGGGCGGTAACAGGAACTATGGAACATTACACTACACAATCATCGATCATTTTCACTTCGGTGTCCTGGAGTGATTTATTTTTATTTATTTACTGGTGAACTATCAGGATCTTATATTCAGAATAGTTTAATGAGAAATCCCTCAGAACGTATCAAACTGTTGGATTACATTCCTTAAAATAGTGTAACATTGGTCCTGAAGAAACGTTGTCTCATTTTACTGTGTACTGCAACAGCTATATATGGTTGAAATGACAATAAAAGCTAATTGACATTGACTTGACTTGACTTGACTTGACTTGATATTGACAGGTGTCAGTTAAAATCCTTGAGTTCTAATCATGTGTGTAAATGGATTTTTTTTAACACAGCCCAATCACTAGAATACAACAAACATAAGAAATACACAAGTGGCCTTCAGATAAAGCGAACTAGCTTTGGGAATGTTGGTAATGAAGAACGCTTCATGCTGTAATGGATGATTGAATACATGCGTGGTGTCCAGTCTAGAAAGGGTCAACGTTGGTGCAGATTTTTATTCCAAAAAACCAGAAGCCATACCAGTTTCTACTGACCTGAAAGCCAAGATCAAACAATTAAACAGGTGGAATCAGGTTCAGCTTGTGCTTAATTGGAATGGAAACCTGCACCCAAACCAGCTCTTTACAGATAAGCTCGAACACACCTGATCTTGTGTGTTCATTTAAAAATATGAACGTACCATAAAACTACCAACAATTCCAAACATTAGTTAGTATGTCTTGACAGAACATTACAAAATGACGTCATGATGGCGAGCAGAACATCTTACAGCCAGCCAAATGGGTACAAGTGTACCACTTGAGGTTGCCAGATTGAATGATAAAACCTCAGATAATGATTTATCAGGAGAACTGTACATACTTTATGATTGATTAACTAAATTACGTCTAAATGTTTGGGACAAAAGCGAAGGTAAAATCCACAGCAACATAGAAAACTAGAACGGTACATTTCCTGAAGAAAATGTGAATGGTGCTTGCACGTGGCAAGTTCCCCTCATCGTGCTGAGTGTTTTGATATATGACATGTCCATGTTGTGCTAACTTTTTGATGTCGCTTATTTTGGGGGTGGGGCTACACGTGACGGGTGGGGCTACACGTGACGTGACGTGACCAAAACACGCGTGAGGCAGTTCCCCTCATCGGCCGGAGTGTTTTGATATATGACATGTCCATGTTGTGCTAACTTTTTGATTTCGCTTATTTTGGGGGCGGGGCTAAACGTGACGTCACGTGAATACCCGGTGGGGTGCCAATACTTTTGGACAAAAGTGACTACTAAGTGTTTTGACATTTCATATAAAAACTGCAGTCATTATGGAATTCTACTTATTATTATACTGCATAGAACAGTATTTTGGGGGCGGGGCTACACGTGACGTCACGTGAATACCCGGTGGGGTGCCAATACTTTTGGACAAAAGGGTATTGACTGGGTGCCAATACTTGTGGAATCATTGGATTGATAGTGTGGAGTTGATAGTTACATGTATTGAGAGTGTGCTTTAAATCTACAGAGAGAACAAAAGAATTTTAAGAATTCCCCATTCAAGTCTATGGGAAAAAAAAAACCCTTTGAGCTTCCGTACCGGGAATTCCGGAATTCTGATCGCTTATAAAAGTCATAGCACACCTGTCCTCAACGAGCCGGTCGATTTGACACCTCATTCATGGGTCTAGGACAAAAGCTGCGGGACAAGTTACGCGCCGAAAAAGTGTCCGGAAGAAGAAGAATAATAAGTATGCAGAATAACAATAATGATGCTTTTCAAGCACCATTAATAATAATAATAATAATAATAATAATAATAATAATAAGTATGCAGAATAACAATAATGATGCTTTTCAAGCACCATTAATAATAATAATAATAATAATAATAATAAGTATGCAGAATAACAATAATAATGCTTTGCAAGCACCATTAATAATAATAATAATAATAAGTATGCAGAATAACAATAATGATGCTTTTCAAGCACCATTAATAATAATAATAATAATAATAATAATAATAAGTATGCAGAATAACAATAATGATGCTTTTCAAGCACCATTAATAATAATAATAATAATAATAATAATAATAATAATAATAATAAGTATGCAGAATAACAATAATGATGCTTTTCAAGCACCATTAATAATAATAATAATAATAATAAGTATGCAGAATAACAATAATAATGCTTTGCAAGCACCATTAATAATAATAATAATAAGTATGCAGAATAACAATAATGATGCTTTTCAAGCACCATTAATAATAATAATAATAATAATAATAATAATAAGTATGCAGAATAACAATAATGATGCTTTTCAAGCACCATTAATAATAAGTATGCAAGAGAACAAGAATGTTGCTTTAGCAAGCACCGTTAAGTACAAAAAGTTACAACATGGAGTGAAATATAACAATCTGGCAACACAAAAGTTGTTTTTGGTATGCTGTGCATCACGCTTGCTTCATGCCTCTGATCACGTGTCGAATCCATTCTGATTGGTTAACGGCTGGAATTTCCTGTATCGTGATTGGTCAAAATGTGATCCGTGATCGACTCATGTTTGAAATGACTCAATGAGTCTGATTAATAGAACAGCAAGTTAAATGAGTGTTTAACACTTTTAAGAGTCTTACAGAGTTTACTGTTATGGCTACATTTAGTGACCCTCGTGTGTCATCTGTCCTAAATGATGTAAGTAGCCTGTTAGCATTCACCAGAAAAGCTGTTTTTTTTTGTTTTTTTTTTTGTGTCTAATAACTAAAACGTTCTGGCTAATATTGTTCATTTATTCTCTTATTCCTTAAATATATGTTCGTCCCATCCAGATTTCACCGACTGTGACTAAATAATAGGTTAGAATAATACTCATAACTAATAATAATACCATTTTAATGCTAGTCGTCAGAGTTAGGGTTGCCAGATTGAAATAAACCACTTCTTGATATCAGAATCAGAATCAGAAAGGTCTTTATTGCCAAGTATGTTTTCACATACGAGGATTTTTTTCTAGTACAGGAGCTCCACAGTGTAAAAATATAGCAATGGTAAGACATGAACACATAAATAATAGACAGTTGTATGTGCAAATTGTAATATAAGTGTGCAAATTAAAGTAAAGATGTGCAGATTCAAATGTAGATGTGCAAAATAAAATATAATGCATACTTGCAGACAATGTAAGAATAGGTTTTGTTCTGTGTATGTTAGGTGTTCATCAGATGTATGTTAGGTGTTCATCAGATGTATGTTAAGTGTTCATCAGATGTATTGCCTGAGGGAAGAAACTGTTCCTATATCTGGTCGTTTTGGTACTCAGGGCTCTGTAGCGTCAGCCAGATGGCAACAGTTCAAATAGTAAGTGTGCTGGATGTGAGGGGTCCAGAGTGATTTTCTTTGCCCTTTTGCTCACTCTGGAGAAGTACAGGTCTTGGAGTGTAGGGAGAGTTGTGCCAATGATTCGCTCAGCAGTCTGGACTTCCCTCTGTAGTCTCCTGAGGTCGGATTGGGTAGCTGAGCTGAACCAAACAGTCACTGAGGTGCAGAGGGTGGATTCGATGATTGCAGTGTAGAACTGTTTCAGCAGATCCTGAGGCAGGTTGAACTTCTTCAGCTGGTGAAGGAAGTACAACCTCTGCTGAGCCTTTTTCACAATGGAGTCAATGTGAATGTCCCACTTCAGGTCCTGGGAGATTGTGGTTCCCAGGAATCTGAATGACTCCACTGCTGTCACAATGCTGTCCATGATGATGAGTGGGGGGAGAGCAGTGGGGTTTCTCCTGAAGTCCACGATCATCTCCACTGTCTTGAGCGTGTTCAGCTCCAGGTTGTTAAGGCTGCACCAGACAGCCAGCCGTTCAACCTCCAGTCTGTAAGCAGACTCGTCACCGTCCTGGATGAGGCCGATCAGTGTGGTGTCGTCTGCGAACTTCAGGAGCTCGACAGAGGGGTCATGAGAGGTGCAGTCATTCGTGTACAGAGAGAAGAGCAGTGGGGAGAGAACACAGCCCTGGGGGGCGCCAGTGCTGATGGTGCGGGTGCTGGATTTGAGTTTCCCCAGTCGCACTAGCTGCTGCCTGTCTGTGAGAAAGCTGGTGATCCACTGACAGACAGAGGAGGGCACGGATAGCTGGGTTAATTTGGGCTGAAGGAGTGATGGGATGATGGTGTTGAAAGCAGAGCTGAAGTCCACAAACAGGATCCTCACATAAGTCCCTGGTCTGTCCAGATGCTGCAGAACATAATGCAGTCCCATATTGACTGCATCATTCACAGACCTGTTTGCCCTGTAGGCAAACTGCAGAGGGTCCAGTTAGGGTCCAGTAATGTCCTTCAGATAAGCCAGAACCAGTCTTTCAAATGATTTCATGACCACAGATGTTAGGGCCACAGGTCTGTAGTCATTTAGTCCGGTAATTTGGGGTTTCTTTGGGACGGGGATGATGGTGGAGCTTTTGAAGCATGAGGGTACTTCACACAGCTCCAGTGATGTGTTGAATATCCGAGTAAAGATGGGGGCCAGTTGATCAGCACAGGTTTTCAGACAGGCTGGTGAGACACTGTCTGGGCCTGGTGCCTTTCTCCTTTTGTTCTTCTTAAAGACCTGACACACCTCATCTTTGCTGTTGGAGACAGGAGGTGAAAATTGGGCTTTTTCAAACCTACAGTAGAACTCGTTCAGGTCGTCTGCCAGTTGTTGATTCACCACAGTGCTGGGGGATGGTGTCGTGTAGTTGGTGATGGCTTTCAGACCTTTCCACACTGAAGCTGAGTCGTTAGAGGCAAACTGAGCCCGTAGCTTTTCAGAATAGTTTCTCTTTGCTACTCTGATCTCCCTTTCCAGTGTGTATTTGGCCTGTTTGTACAAGACCCTATCCCCATTCTTGTGAGCATCCTCTGAGTTTTGCAGTGAACCATGGTTTATCGTTGTTGTAGGTTAAGTGAGTCCTGGTAGGAATACACAAATCCTCACAGAAACTAATATATGATGTTACAGTATCTGTGAGCTCATCCAAGTCGGTGGCAGCATCTTCAAAAACAGTCCAATCAGTGAGCGAGAAACATGCTTGTAAATCCTGCTCCGCTTCCTTAGTCCATCTTTTTACAGTCCTTAATACAGGTTTAGCTGTTTTCAGTTTCTATGTATTTTCAGTTTCTCATATATGTATGAGTCAGGGTTGCCAGATTTAATTAAACAACTTTATCTTTATATATGTATACAACTAGTTAACTACAAATTACTGCATTTTGTACATGATGTTATAGATGATAAAATTAAATGTATATATTTTACCTACTTCTGGATACACTATACATTTTTCCTCTTTCCTTTACAGCCCCTTCGGTGCAAGATGGCACCACATTGTGCTCCATCAGCAGAACCGAGCCAGAGCGAAACACCTCGGTTCCATGCCATCAGTGTGATCCGTCACACATCTGATCACCTGCGTCAGGTTTCCTCAGAGACGTTCGTCCCCGAACCCTTGCCCGTCTGCAACATCCGGAGCCACTGCGGTGGTCCAATTGACAGCTGTTCAGAAGTAAATCTTGAAAATCTGAACTCTGTCTGGTTCAGCTCTGCCTCCAAAACCCCTCCTGACACCATCACAGCATCATCTGTAGCACTGTTCCAGATGCTTCCATGTACAGTGATCAACACACAAGCTCCATCTACAGTTAATCCCCCAGTTTTAGTGGCCTCTCGTGTTCCCAGCATGGTAGTGGTGCTTCCAAAGTCTCACACACAGGCTCTGGTGGACACAAGTAAAGGTTCAAACATCACTGTCATTAACCCTGTAGTGAAGAACCCGCCACAGCATCGTTGCCACATTTGCCCCCACGCTGACTGTGGTAAAACCTATCTGAAAAGTTCCCACCTGAAAGTGCATCTGCGTACACACACAGGTGAGGGAAGACGTAATCTCCCAAGTGGTTGTTAGTGTGCAGCTAAACATACATTTTACAGATATTAAATATTAAATGAAGGATAGATATAAATGCAAAACTGTTTATTTCAGTTATTTTAGACTTGTAATTCCAGTATGTAACTAACAAAACAAACAGCTGAATACACCTTTGGTAAACAAGGCACAGTGTTAAATTTATCTTCTGGACTGCTTCTTTAATGGCGCTGATAATCTACTACAATCAATTTATCAATGCTTAATGTCCCTTTAAATTCCTGTCTCATTCCCACAGGTGAGAAGCCGTTTAAGTGTCAGTGGGAGGGATGTGAATGGAGATTCTCCCGATCAGATGAACTCTCCCGTCACAGACGCACTCACACCGGGGAGAAACGCTTCACCTGCTCCACGTGTCACCTTCGCTTTACACGCAGCGATCACCTCGCCAAACACAAGCGTCGGCATTATGTGGCCAAGAGAGCTCCGGCTTGGCAGGCACATATCAGCCGCATTGGCTGCTTCGGCGCAGGAGCTCGAGCTCTCCTGCCCATCGCAATCAAACCGCAGGTCTGAATGTACTACTCAAACAAAGATCATGGAGGCTCATATTAGGATTGTTTACTGCACATTCTGCACCTTCTCTTTGAGGTTGGTGTGGCCAACAATGCACTTTATATACTATGTTAGTTAAAATTATTCATGTTCAAATAATCATTAGAATTTCTTATTCAAGGAAGGTGAACCTTTTTCTTAGCGCTCATCAAGCTGTAGACGGCTTCACAGCATAAACCTCGATTAGGATTGGACAAAACGTTCTCAGGCTCTGTTCGTGTTCTTGAACTGCGTTCCAAACTGTAAAGCAACATTACACTTAGTGTAAAGAAATGAACACACATTTAAGCACAATCATTTATTGACGGCGTTTTGCCGAACATAACAAGATGTTACATTTTCCGTCTGAGGGATTGAATTCATCTCATTCAAAATGACTCAACTTTGTTTCAGGTAAACTGGGAAGCTTGTCCATCCCGACCAACAGCACTTACAGAAACCATATAGCACTTTCTTAAGCACACCCGACGACATATACATATATAGTCAACATACAACCAAAAGCTTCTAGGCATGTGCGGATAATAGGCCACGTCTCGATATGTAACGTGCATGAACAAAATGCACAAAATGTCGTCTCTTTGACTGCGTTTCATTCTTAAAGAAGCTAATTACATGAGAACAGCTTAATGAGTATCTTCTTTGGACAAATATAAACTCCCATGTTCTGAAAGATTGATGCAGTGCAGTTTTAATAACATGCCCTGTTATTCCAGCTATAAGCACGTCTGAGTTTGGTAGCGATATTTACCTTGATAAAATGACCAAGAATTAGTCAACACTGGACATGACCTGCAAGCATAAGCAATAAATAAACACTGATTCCAACCAGCAGAAACAGCAACATTGATTTTTTTCCCCCAGGAAAACTATTTCCATCCCTCATGGTTCACAGGCACTGATGGACATGAGGTCTTTAAACTTCTCAGTGCCAGCTGTAATTCCATTTAAACACCAAACAGTGGGACGGTGAGGAACTGCATAATTCAATTTCTACTGGTGCCCCATGTTGTTGGTTCTGCAGATTTGATAAATAAAAGACAGACTTTTAATATGATCTGGGTGTAAAGAACAAACGTGGGACATCGGGCCTACTTTACATTTTTTTTGTCCAACTGCATTTAAGAATGGAGTCTTCACTACACACAAATATGGTTTTGAGTGATGATTGTGATATGAACATCAGCACATGCCTAGAAGCTTCACATAAAAAAACAGGACGATGAGGGGCAATTTATCTGCTTTGTTATCCTGCTAAATTGAAGCCATGCAATTGTGTTCAATATTGCAGTTCCATTACAATTAAACCTTTGTAGCAATTCATTTTCACAGTATCTTTAGGAACTCTCCAAGGCCCTAAATCTTCACGGATAGGAACCATCTGTGGTCCAATATTGCTTTTGACCCACTACAATATTGCCCTGACAACTACAACAATGTTCTTGTGAAGATGGAGATATGT
Organism: Tachysurus vachellii; assembly: GCF_030014155.1. Taxonomy (NCBI): domain Eukaryota; kingdom Metazoa; phylum Chordata; class Actinopteri; order Siluriformes; family Bagridae; genus Tachysurus; species Tachysurus vachellii. Next base: position 13,165,133 of record NC_083484.1, on the reverse strand, counting down.
AGAGGATTACGTCAGCTTTGTCAGCTCTAATGCTTTCTAGGTGTTTTACAGTCTCACGTTCCTTAGAGAGCCGTCTAATAGCTGAACATTTCTTAAGATGCCGACAAGAAAATCTTCTAAGGGGAAAGAATCATAACTTGTGCATAAAGAGCACTATCAGAACATAGAGTTGGACCCAAATAATTTTAAGAATATCGGATCGCAGAGCTGCACTGCCACCTGCTGGCTCCTCGAAACACCAGCATCAGAAAATACATGGCTCTTAAAAAATTATAAGGCTTTGAATTTCAATAAATAAAACCCAACTTTATCTCAGAGGAAAATATTATCACATATATGCCTGTTTGTATATTTGTATATTTATAAAACTGAATTAAATACTCTAGCAGGTTTGTAAACAGCGCTAACAATCAATCCCGCAAATGACTAAACCCAATCCCAACAATATACATGACCATAAATGCTTTTCCTCTTCATCCAATAACCTCTCTGAAACCTTGTTCATTGTATTCTGGTCCCATAAGAGTCCAGAACGTTTTTTTTTTAAATTAAATTGGCCAGCGGGGCTGCTGCAGCCCCAGAGCGGTTTTGCTAAGCCGGAGTAGAGATGGCACTCTCGCTCAGACTGGGCTTCTGAAAGCATGGGACCAGAGAGAAGTTCTTCAGGGCTGTGTCCAGTATTATGCCGTAGTTTTGAATCTCGTACCTGTGTAAACAAATCAGGTTGTATAGAATTTGTCCACACACACACACAAAAAAAAAGTACTTTTTTATTAAAACTATAAATGCTAAGTACAAAGGTAGTGACCACAAAAAAAGTGACCTCAGTAAACTTTTAAAGGTATTTGACTACGGATACATTAGTCGGCTACATCTGAGCATTTAAAAGCCTACTACTGAAAGCTCTTACCAGTCTTGTGCAGAGATGATGTAGTGTACGGGCGGCGGCGGTTCTCCCATCACTCCGAGACTGTTGGCTCCGGTGTGGTTAAACACCAGCCAGTCTCCAACACTGAGCTCTGGGAGAAGACAGGACTCAAGCACCTGGTCCAGACCATCGTTGGAGCAACCACGCAGACTGCTGGTGAAAAGCGGCTCCTCGGCGGACATTTCCTACATCAAGACGACAAACCATCGATGAACTCTACTCTAAGTTTTCACTCATTTCAGACACGACACACGACGAATCAAATATCAAAACCCAACAACGATTATTTAAACAAATGATTGTATTTCGCCAAATCTTCGCACAAGTCTTATCCGTCACGTCTGGCATTACTCGTATTTCTTTGGGAAATTGGAAAGTTCAACCCCGAACTGAAATACTGAAAAACTGTTTTCTACTTCAGTAACTAACTGTGCTGTGAATGGACTGATCACATGTCCACATTAAACAAACATACGGTTTCGTAGAAAATACAACCTGCTAAAAATCAACACTTTATATATCATTTTATTGCTGTCCAGATGCGAGTTTTATTACCGAGGAGAGGTTTAAATAAAATTTGTACAAAACGTCCCTTCGATAAACTAATCCGATCTGAATAGGGCTTAGGTTAGGTACTGGCAGTGGGTCAGAGGTGACCGTGAAAATGCTTCACCTTGAGTAGAGATGGAACAGGATCAGACTCATCTAATAGTTTATAGGCAAAGGAGCCAAACACAGTGTCATTCAGACAGTATGTGAACTCCGGCTCATTGTTTCCAGACAGTGTATCTGAAGGGAAAAGGAAAAAGAAATAAATAAAATGTATTAGTTGACCTGTCTGTGGAAAGCGAACATATGTAGAGAGGGAGGCACGAGTCCTAATTAATTAAAACTAGCAGTTTTACAAGACAGTAACAATTACTGATTTCTTCTAGAAAGGTCACGTAATAAATCACTAGATGTTGGATCTGTGTGTCAGAGGAAAAGTTTCAGGGCATGTTAAAGTTAGTCAAATTTGAAGTTTTGCAAAGCACTAACTTTGTGCGTGATGATTGGCATTCTGAGCTGCCATTTTCTTTGAGATGACGCTCACAGCAAGTGAGAAAGCAGCAGACACATAGTAGGCTCCAGGTTCGGCGATGACGGACACACCCGTCGACTGAGGGAAGTATGCATCCAGCATGGGCTTCAATGCTCTGTTCACCTGCAACAGAGAACAATTCAAACCGATTAAAAAACCTATAATTGAGGGGAATAAATAAATAAATAAATAAATAAATAAAACCACACAATGCGCATTACAGCATTCACCTGGATTAAGACACTAAACATTGGAGAAGAAAAAAAATAAAATAATAAAAAAAAAATAATAATAAATCAAGCAACGAAATTACAATTACACATCTTATACATGCAGTTGTCATTCTTGAATCTGATGATTGTTGATTAATTGTTATAATAACAGTAATACTGAGTGTAATTGAAATCATAGGTTTATATAAATGCATTCATTCAACATGAAGAAAGAATAAAAAGTGGCTGTAAAAAGTAAAGTCTGTTTATAGCTGCTATATGGGTTATACGCAACAACTTCATGGAAGTTCCACAACATTAGTTCAAAGTATAAACGGTAAAAAAAAAAAAAGTGGTATAAATACAATACAACATCTAAAAGGAGTTTCTTAACCAACTGCAGGATGGTAACAGCAACTTCACAGTGGATTCATCACGCTACCCTGGAGTTGATTATTTTCTTAACATGACCCCAAATGTTTTGTTCCTTATATAACATTTTGTCCAGCAGGTGCTGCTGTTGCACTAAACCAGTGAGCAGAGCATTTTTCTAAAAAACCTTTGAAACTCTTGCATTCACCTCAAACTACTCAGCATCCTAAATGGAAGGTCAACCTAAAAGGAGTAATCTTAAAACTTGCATTACCTTTTCTAATTGAGCCTCAACTCCATCGAAGCCTCCACCAATGTCCAGAATACTCATAGCGAATCCAAGTTCAGCCTTTATAAAAACATAGAAAAATAAATAATAATAAATTATATATATATATATATATATATATATATATATATATATATATATATATATATATATATATATATATATATATATATATATATATATATATATATATTATACACATACATACATATACACACACACACATTACATATTACACAGACCCACACAAATACACTCTAAACAAATGAATAAGGCAAGCTTATAATGCAAGACATTTACGATCCTTTACATAACACAGTGCACAGAGCAACATACCCCCATGTCAAACACACAGCGTGCATCTGAAACAGCATGAGTAAAAGCCTCAGGCTCTGCGCAACAGCTGGGGATATGAAACCTGGAACAGAAAACAAACAAATCTGTCACTTACGATGCACAGACATGTGGGAACAATTACTTATACAATGCATCATGAACAGGATCCTATTATTATCACAGTTATTGTTACATCTCATAAATTTACAATAGGTCATTAAACCAATTATGGCATGAATCTTTTATATCAGCACAGTAATCTTTTTAGCCGGACGCGATTAAATACGCTTCAATATTGTAAAAGATATGCGTGTGGGACTTACTTGACGCCGGTTATGTTTACGCCAAGCTCCTTTGCGCACTCCAGTAGGTGCCTGCAGTCCTTCAGCGTGCAGCCGAAGGGCATGGCAGTCTCACCGTGCTCACAGCAGCCTGCCATGTACACCTGCAGCAGCAACCTAAAGCCAACAGAGTATTCAGAGCTAAGGATGCTGGGAGCATAGTAACTCAGAACAAAACAAAAACAAAACCCAAGTGTTAGGACACTGTGCATGCATGAGGGACATATTCACCGTCCACAAGATGTCTTCGATGGATAAAAACACTTGGAGGAACGTTGAAACAGAGAAATAATCTGACTGTCTTGTGATGCAACACGACTTGAAGCGATTTACTGCTACAGTTCCAAACTTCTCATTAAATGTTTTAATCCTCTTAAAAATCAAATCATGTACTACTTTATTTTATTATGCAAAGAAATTTCAGTGAAAAACAGGGATTCTTGCAGCATTTAACAAATGATATAGATTTTTTTTCTTCAGTAAATGACAATATGATGCACCCGGATTCTTACTTTGCATTTGGGTGGCAGCGAGCGATCTTCCTCATTTCAGCCTCGTTGTCACACACCAGCAGCTGGACGCCATTTTTAGCAGCATATTTGATAAGCGAGAGTTGCTTACAGGCTCCACCCAGGATGACATCTTGAGCTGGAACTCCAAAGTTCTTCACCAACTCCAAATGGTGCTGTGAAAAATGGATTATTCCGCAGTTATCAGCATGCATACGGTGGCTGAACGGTTACCTGAGCTACAGGTCATGTCAATTTTTATGTGCTTTTTGTTGAAATCACTGATTTCAAGCACATTTGTCCGATAATATTCTATATTACTCTACAAACACCTCACTTAGACACCATGCTGACAGGACGTCTAGCTCATGTGACCTAATGGATTCATGGCAAAAGTTCAAGCTTACCTTGTTGGAGCAAACAAAGCCAGTTCCCAGTGCAGCCAGGATCTCAACCACCACAGCACTGCTGTTACACTTCACATCGTAGAAAGGTCGAACCTGGTCCATGTGAGATTTCCATCGGACCTGCTGCCAAAGGACGGCACCCAGATCCGCTACGAAGAATGCACTCTTTTGTGCCTAAATGAGAAGTGACCACTCTGTTAACCATCTGCTTTAAAGCCTGCTTTTGTTTTGTAACACAAAATGTAGCTTTTTTGTAATTCTTTACTAAACTCTAGACATTTAACACTGTATCGAGATGCTGGACAATCAGTCTGTCCTCTCAGTACTCACTTGAGTTTGGTCAGATATGTGTTTGTTGATCACATCAAGGATAGCAGTGTCTCCTTCAAGCAGCTCGACAGAACAGAGCAATTCATCCAGCATCGCTTTCATCCTTATCCACAAGCCCGAGACAACAGAGTCATAAAGCAGGTCACCTATATAGCAAAGCCCTCACAGCTCCTGGGTCCTAGTGATATCCACTGCAAAGAAAAAGATTTGAGAAAAAAAAAAAAAAAAAAAAAAAAAAAAAATGTATTATGCATTTCCCAAACATATAATCCATTTTATAATCACCGTTGCACAGGATTACAGTTTATTCATTAATGAATAGTGACATACTGTCCATTTCTGATCTCTGATAAAAGAAATTTATTCTGTCTTTCTGAGACAAAGCCATTTAATAGAAGTGACAGTGACGATGCTTTTACACGGCAAACTCATTCCATAAATGTTAAATAAATGTCCCCAGACTGGAAGCATCTCCATATGGATACTTTTATGTTTTTATTTGTCCAACAGACAAAGAATGAATAGAGACCGGCTACTGAAATATTACCTAAGCATCAGAGTGTTTGCCAAGATCTTGTCGTCATTCTCTTTTGAAATGATGTTCAGTGATGTGAACTGTTTTGTGACTTGTGGTTTGTTTTAGGGCAGCTGGAATCCCAGCATGCTTAGATCTGAGAAATGTGTGTGTTTGTGTGTGTGCATGTGTGTTTTGGCTTTAGGCTTCTACTGCAGGTGTACAGAACAGACTGTTGTTAGCATTACAACTGAACTGAGTTGTAACCAAATCAGTGATGTGGATTACAGTACATGCCTCAAAACAATACATTTAGGCATAAATACACACATCAGACATTTTAATCTGACTTTAGCCTGTGCGTCAGTGCAACAGTCACAAATCAAGCTCTAATGTCTTTACAGAAAGTCAAATTTCTAATGAAGGCCAATATCCACTTGTTCTTCCCCAACCAGTAACAAGCTTTTAGATGTGAAATTGAAATACACAAGATTTGAAATGGACCGACGTTTACTTAATTCAAATAATAAATAAATCCACAAAAATTGCATCCATTACATTCTGCAGCTCAAGATTCTCAGCTCATTCTTCTGATTACTTGACTACATCTGCATTCTTATTGCAGGTGGTTTAAAATAACATGGGTGGAAGATACATTCCAGTTTTACAATCTCAATAATTGAATAATTGAGTCACCAGGCTTGTCAGTGTGATGCCACACAATGCAGTCTCACGCTGTCACTCTAGTTTATCCCAGTTAAGCCTACTGGACTTACAGAGAAAGGTCAAAAGCCAGACCCCTCCTGTTATCAGCTAGGGTCCCAAGGGGGCTCAGCGTTGAAGTCCGACCGCTCCTGGCACACACACGCTCCCGCGCAGGTCTCAAGAGTCACAAGCTGCTGCAAGAAATGAAACAATTACACCGAGGCACGAATAAAAAAGAGATTAATTTTGGCACAGTGAGTTGCAAAAGTATTCGCCCCCTTTGAACCGACATGGTAGTGAGATGGATTTGATTGAGATTGCATGACAAACATCTACATATAATAAAACAGCCCTTAACCCTGAACCTAACAGTCAACAGTCAAAAAGTTATTTATATGAAATTCAAGTTTCCTTGATATCTGAAACCGAATCAAATACAAACATTTAATAAGACAAGATTCTGTAGTTGAGATGGAGTCACAATGTAAAACAGTACTGAATGAAAACTGCCACTTTAATAGGAACACAAGGGCACGAGCCGCTGTGTGGACCGGAAATGACACCGTCAACCAAAATGTACGAGTCTGACAGGAAAAGAGATGTTCTAGGAAAAAAAAAAAATACTAGATCCAAATTCTAGATAAAGTTAACTAGCCACATAACTAACCAAGTTAGTTAGTTAGTTATGTGGCTATATAACCTCCCTCACTAAACAACTCGGTGACCGCTAAGCTAGACTGCTGAATACACACCTTAAAAAAAATATAATAGATTATATCAAAATAATATAATATAGAACTAAATAACCGACCGTATACATTTTAAACATTGTTTTTTTTTTTGTAATTTATCGGTTGCGCTCGCGCGCTAGCTTTCTGGTAGCTTAGCTTAGCATAGATTAGCTTAGCTTACTTACCTGAGAGAAATTCTCAGTAAAAGGGTTAAACCGTCTTCTCTTTTTCGGCGGAATGTTTACAAAATAGTGGGAACACCTTTAATAGAGATAAAATGACGAGGTTTGGCGGACACGGACATTTAGAAGGCACCCGAAAGATAATATCACTATTAAGGGCGGAGGAGCTGAAACACGCCTAGCATGCTAATCGGCTACTTCCTTTTAACGTTGACGTTAGGAAAATGAGTGGGAGGGGCCAATCATTTTTTTTGCGTGTGTTTAAGCCAATCAGATGACAGGAGGCAAGTTCCAGATGCGGTTCCGTCGACCAATCCAAAGAGCGTGTGTACGAAAGCTGTTATAGGTGACAGGGAGAAGGGGCGGGGTGTAAGTTTTAAAAATGAATGAATAAATTAATTAATAAATGAATACATTAATAAATAAATAGTTACCGCAATAAACTGTATCTACCTGAAGTAAACATCTATTTATTACACTGCTGGTCTACTACACGTTATAAAAATACGTGCGTTCACGTTACTGTCGTGTTAAAACATGGATAATGATTTTTTTATTTAAAATATAAAGTCTCTTTTTATTTAATATTAATAATAATAATAATAATAATAATAATAATAATAATAATAATGAATGTTTGTGGATTTGCAACAGAGATATTGCAATACCAAAATTATATTTTACCATATATTACCAAAAAAATACTAAATGTAATTAATTACTGACATTTATATATCATATATTTATAAATGTATATTAATGTATAGTAATGCATTTATACGCTAGAGGTGGAAAATGGGAAGATATATAGACAGACAGGCAGATAAATAAGCAGATAGATAGATAGATAGATAGATAGATAGATAGATAGATAGATAGATAGATAGATAGATAGAAAGATAGATAGATAGGCAGACACAGATAGATAGATAGATAGATAGATAGATAGATAGATAGATAGATAGATAGATAGGTAGATAGATGGTCCTACCTGAAGCATAACATTTTTCACACATGCATGGGTTCCACGCTCTGTATATATATCTTGCACTACACTCTTAGGTGTAGGATTATGATATGAAAATATGGTCTAGTCCAGTCTGCAAGTTCTTCTGCATATCTCACAGGTCAAGGCTTTGTGTCTAGTGTATGAGCTAAACAGATCCGGCTCCTTTATTTGAGAGCTGCTCTGAGGGAGGAGTGATGACCGCTAAAGGGTCTCTTGAAGAGAAAAAAAACAAACAATCAGAGAAAACAAATGTGAGGCTTCTACTGGCTCATGTTTTAGTGATTTTTATGTGACAAGTCTAATCGAATTGTGGTGAATTTTACATTCTTTGCAGGAGGTTCCATTAAATTACTCATTATGAAAGTCACTCTTTATCCCTAGTTATACTGTATATGATTTTGCTGAAATAAAAATGCTGACGTATGTATATACCTTTAAATCTAGGTATAAATATATGTATGTATAATGTTAGTATAGAGGGTCTGCATTAATATAGTTAGTGTACAAAATCTTAGATATTCTGTGACAAAGGAAACATGAAATTACATATTAAATAATAATAATAATAATAATAATAATAATAATAATAATAATAATAATAATAATTATTATTGTTATTATTATTATTATTATTATTTATTTATTTATTTATTTATTTATTTATTTATTTATTTATTTTTAATAATATATATATTTTATTGGCAAACATTTATAATTATGTGGGCTGGTTTATCTCTAATATATGCAGATAAACAATAGTCATGTGTATGAAAATGTGAATCATCTGTTCTTCTGGTATACAGCCCAACTGATTTGGCTTTTTTGACTTTAATATATTTGGCCAAAGTCTAGTTTACTAAAAATAAATGAATAAAATTAAATTAAAACATGTATTCACTCCAAATTAATTCTAGTTCTCCAAAATTGCTGATTCCAAATTTCTAAAACTTTTGTTTATTTATACAGATTCATTAATCACTACAATGGTCTTAAACCTCAGGAGAGATTCTTTTGAATATTCATTCATTCATTTTCTACCGCTTATCCGAACTACCTCGGGTCACGGGGAGCCTGTGCCTATCTCAGGCGTCATCGGGCATCAAGGCAGGATACACCCTGGACGGAGTGCCAACCCATCGCAGGGCACACACACACTCTCATTCACTCACGCAATCACACACTACGGACAATTTTCCAGAAATGCCAATCAACCTACCATGCATGTCTTTGGACCGGGGGAGGAAACCGGAGTACCCGGAGGAAACCCCCGAGGCACGGGGAGAACATGCAAACTCCACACACACAAGGCGGAGGCAGGAATCGAACCCCCAACCCTGGAGGTGTGAGGCAAACATGCTAACCACTAAGCCACCGTGGCCCCCTCTTTTGAATATTATTGAAGAAATTTTATTATTGAAGTATTAAATTTTCCATTACTTTTTTTTTTACAGTCAAAGTCACTGAGGACATTAAACTACCTGGTTCTGTATCTGTACAATTTTAAAACCATGCAACTGTTATATGACTGGTTGAAGGATAAGCGCATGAATAACAAGGTATATATAAATCTCCCACTGCTTGGTTTGGTGGTTTGACTCTCAACTCTTCCCTCTTCCCTCTTCCCTCTTCACTTGCATGTTATTGTGCTTCTCCTCTTGGTATTCAGGTTTCCTCCCCCAGTCAAAAGGCATGACTGATTGGCATCTGTAAACTGTCCATAGTGTGTGAGTGGGTGGGAAACTGACTACACAAATGGGTTGGCACCCCATACAGAGTGTGCCCTTGTGCCTTGTGCCCTGTCTCCTGGTATAGTCCCCATGTCCCAGTGTAGGACAACCTGTTCAGAAAATGGATGGATGCCTATATACAGCAACGACAAAGGATTTTTCCCAACCCAAAATTTGAGCTCACATCCATCTTGTCCCTAAAATTTAACCACACATCAATGTTAAACCTTGTGTAAACTGGATACCTTGTGTACAGGACGGTATATGGATTGCCCACTTGCACGCTTGTCAAGTAGAATAAACACTTCTAATCGAAAGAAAACTTTAAATGACCCAGTGCAGCTGGAATGGGGAAGTGACACAATGCCTCTATTTGTTCAACCAGCTTCAGCGTCACATTGCCAGTGAAATTTTGTCCCTCTGGACCATACAACAAGTGTTCCGCGTTTTGTGCCGGCTCCCGCAGGACTATAAATGCCTGCATGGCTCCTAATCTTGTGTTGCATCTAAAGTGGTTCCCATTATAGCGAGATGTTTGATTACCATTGTTCTGATCAGAATAGTATCTGAGTTTGAGGCGCCTGTCTTTGGCAGGACATGTGTTTTGCCCACTGCAGGCTGTAACACCCCATGGCTTTGCATTGTGCAAGAGGAATTTGCATCTCACTCAGAATTGTTATGGCTATTCAAAACTAATGCAACTATAGACCTTCAGATTTAGGAACAAGGGACATGGTTACACAAGAAACCAAAATGAAGAAGACAGCAGTTTAACTCATGTCAAAATTCATTCATATATTATTTTTCGGTAACTGATGTGCTTGCAGTGGATCTCAGAGCATATGCGTATGTGCTCTGTGGGACATGTGCCCCATCCAGGGTGGATTCCTATCCAGGACATGTGCCCCATTCAGGGTGTATTCCCATCCAGGACATTTGCCCCATCCAGTGTGTATTCTCTTCCAGGACATGTGCCCCATCCAGGGTGTATTCTCATCCAAGACATGTGCCCCATCCAGGGTGTATGCCCATCTAGGACATGTCCCCCATCCAGGGTGTATTCCCATCCAGGACATGTGCCCCAGCCAGGAGATGTACCCCTTCCAGGGTGTTTTCTCATCCAGGATATGTACCCAATCCAGGGTGTATTCCCTCCTGCTACCCAGCATTCCAAAGACCCACCATGTATTACCTGCATCCCAGACCATGATTACTGAAGATGAATGAATGAATAAATGTAGTAGTGTATTAAACTCTGTAAACAATTAACCTGCTTGACTGAACTTGACTAAAGATTAACTGTAACTGGATGTAGGTAGCAAAATATATTAAGGCTCTGATCTTACGACCAGAAGGCTGTGTGGTTAAATCCTAGGACATTGTTTACATTTGCAAAATCATTGTATTCTCAACAACATATTTATAACTGATAACAACTGATAAAACCTGGGCTGGGATAGAAAAATAAGCTTTAACTGCTTTATTAACATTATTAAAGAATGTTCACCATTAGTGCATTCCAACGTATCTCAAGGATGCTGATATCAGTTTGGCTTAAAAATAGACAGGCTTTAACCATAACAATGGCGCATATCTTGTGTTCTCTCTCATTATCTTAACCCTTTACCCTTAAAAGGCTGAACTTACCACACCTAATGTTCAGGGGGCTAAAGCAATAAAATACTGCATATCAGTGCAGACTTAGTTATATTCTATTTCTCACTTTGTATCTTTAAATGGTGAGAGCAAAAAACATGCAATGAGAAAAAAAATATATAGGGATTAAAAACAGAAAAATGTATTTAATGTAACCTCTGTTATAATGACGTATCTACTGTAATAGGTTGTGATAAATCTGCGGTTGCAAAAAAATGACTCCGATTCGGTCCAGTTAGCAGATGGTTTTATTCGATACAACTTAAATTTGAGGCAAGATACAAACTGGCAATCTTCAAGCTGAGCAGTTGAGAGTTAAGTCTAAGTTGAAGTGGGGAAGGTTTTTAAGTGGAGGTTTGAGGTTTGAATGGGATTTAAACCGAGAACTTTCTGAGAACTATAATATGATACTGTACATCAACATAAAGGAATATTTTCTTGGTTGTCTGGATGTAGGTGCTAAAGCTCACGCAATATTGTCCGAACATACGGTATTTACACTGGTCGGCGGAGTTTCTGTTTATCGTCTTTTGTGTATTGTCTTTTTTGTATTTTTATGTATTGTCTTGTAACTTTTCATCTGCACTGTCTTTTGTTCTGCACTGTTTGCACCAGGTTGCACAGTTGCACTTTATGTGGCTTACTAAGTCCTTATCTCTGTCTTTGTGTTATGTAGCACCATGATCCTGGAGAAACGTTGTCTCACTTCACTATGTACTGCAACAGCTATATATGGTTAAAATGACAATAAAAGCTTCTTCTTGACTTGACTAAAGCAAAACACAAAGGAAACAAACTGTTAAACTCACAAACATAGAAATTAAACTGTTCTTTTCAACTAATGTGCTGACGAATCCCATGACATAATCTGACTTGTCATGTTGTACATTGCTAAACCCTGGCTTTGCCTTATTAAATGTGATTTTCTAAATTTCCGATTCTGCATCGTTTCACACTGTACACTTTCAGCATTGCCATGTAGAGTTGCAACAGTGCTGCCAATCCTGCTTTGGAGTAAGAGTTTCCTAACCCCGGGTAAAAACCCATGCTAACTCTTACTGCTTTTAAAACGTAAAACGTTCCTCTACCTGGTGCAAAAATCATGGTTTCCATTGATGTTAACCAATGTTTAAAAGCCTTTTTTGACATGACAATCACTCCATGAATATGGGACCTCTTTACTGGAAATGCTGGTTTTTCAGTCTATATTTAGGAAGCAATGACCCACACATGCTGATGACATTTGGGAAACTAAGGAGTTGTTGTAACAACACACTAGCGACACGGATGTCGTGGGAGACTAAACACCCATCGATATTCTCCTCCTGCCACCCTGATATGCATGCGGTTGACTGATTAGGCGACGCGTGCCTAAATATTGTCCCCGTCGCCTGGACAGACGCCAGCCGCTGGGCAGCGGAACTCGCCTTTTGATCTGAGTGTTCGGCTCCAGTCAGTCCCGGCATTGTGTCCCAACACAATGCAACCCAGACCTGCTGAACTCCCCAAACAGATCCCTTTGTGGGTTTTTCCTCAAACGCAGGGTGGGGGACACCCATGGACAGGAAGTGGGACTTCAGTCCAAATACAGAAGGCCGTGCCTCTCTCGGACGGGGCGGCTGACTGGGCATTCCTGAATCTAACCTCCAGGGAGAAGCCAGCCATGAAAACCTGGAATGTTTCAAAAAGAACTTGCCCACATTTTTTATGGTTCCAGCCTGGACATAAATGGGATTTTTATGTACACACAACATGTTTGACATATGACTTATTGGAGAAAAGTTTTTTCTTTGTGGCAAAAATGTTAATTCGGCAAAAAAGCTGACATTTTTTACCTCCGGTAGAACCACTTTTGCAGTTGCGATTATAGCTGCAGGTCTTCTGCCTGTATTAGATTTGCACATTGCGCATTTTTCTTTGCAAAATTCCTCAAACTCTGATAATAGTAAAAAGCTCCATGTTCTACTCTTGCCAGAGATGAAATATGTCTTTAAATTATGTGTAAATAATAAGTCATTTAATTTACAGCATTTAGCAGACACCCTTACCCAGAGTGACTTACACTAACACTTAATCTCTTTTTATGCAACTGAGCAATTGGTGGTTTAGGGCCTTGCTCAGGGGCCCAGCAGTGGCAGCTTTCTGGACCTAATATCCAAACATACAATCTTTCGATCAGCAGTTCAACACCTTAATCACTAAGCTACCACAAAAACTAATTTCTGCTCTTTAAAACTGCTAAAAGCTTTCCTCATATAATTTTACGATTCCCACAATTTTTTGAAGTTTTGAACTTCTATTCAAAAATTATTACATTTACGGCATTTGGCAGACGGCCTTATCCAGAACGACGTACAAAAGTGCTTTTAATTCTCTATCATTGAATACATTAACTCTGGTTTACTAGGTTATAGACTTAATATACCATGAGTCTAAATAACTGGTCAAAGTTTAAAAAAAAATTGTTCTGGGATTCAGAGGATTATTTCACATTTAAACACATTTACATCAGATGTCAATTTTCTTTCACAGAGCTTTTTCTTTAAATATATTTATAGTACAGTAAAAATAAAAGGCCATATATTAAATTTATTTTTACTTTTGCTGTAATTCAGTAATTTAGTTTTATATTGTTTCCTGTACCATCATTCCTAGGTTAGTAGCTAAAGGTTGTCAATATGTAATCAATAGTACTGGATGGCATCACATCACCACATCACTGATTACATTTATATGACAGCACACTCTGTAGTTATTTAATCTTCAGTTATATAAGTACTTGAATTATTTTCTTTCCAGTTCATCTCCTGGCATGTTATAGGTCATGTCATGTGACCATTCACACATAAACTCACATAAAAATGTTCAGATTACACCCACAGGATATATTATTTAAGATTAATTGTGAATTTACAATACATTAAAACAGTTTTATGACAAAGTTTTTTTGTAACTGAGTAATCAAAATCCAGCATTTTCCATCCACCATCACACTACTGAACTCTACACTACACCGTTAGAACACTGTAAAAATACTGTATATAACTTCTATACAATTATAAATACAGTGTACATATTGTATTTTATATACTCCTCAACACACATTGTACTTTACATACATCTGCACTATTTTATTTGTGTATCTATCAGAGATGGGGGACTCGAGTCATATGACTTGACTCGAGTCGGACTTAAGTCGCAAGTTTGAGACTTGAGACTTGCTTGACATTCATTCATTCATTCATTTTCTACCGCTTATCCGAACTACCTCGGGTCACGGGGAGCCTGTGCCTATCTCAGGCGTCATCGGGCATCAAGGCAGGATACACCCTGGACGGAGTGCCAACCCATCGCAGGGCACACACACACACTCTCATTCACTCACGCAATCACACACTACGGACAATTTTTCCAGAGATGCCAATCAACCTACCATGCATGTCTTTGGACCGGGGGAGGAAACCGGAGTACCCGGAGGAAACCCCCGAGGCACGGGGAGAACATGCAAACTCCACACACACAAGGCGGAGGCGGGAATCGAACCCCCAACCCTGGAGGTGTGAGGCGAACGTGTTAACCACTAAGCCACCGTGCCCCCCACTTGCTTGACAAATATTAAAAAAAGACTCGACTTGACTTTGACTTGACATTCATGACTTGAGACTTGACTCGGACTTGAGTTAAATGACTCGAGATAACTTGTTTTTTGTTTTTGTTTTATCTTTTTTGTCTATTTTGTTTTTAAATCTGTTTTTAGGGGGCACGGTGGCTTAGTGGTTAGCACGTTCGCCTCACACCTCCAGGGTCGGGGTTCGATTCCCACCTCCACCTTGTGTGTGTGGAGTTTGCATGTTCTCCCCGTGCCTCGGGGGTTTCCTCCGGGTACTCCGGTTTCCTCCCCCGGTCCAAAGACATGCATGGTAGGATGATTGGCATCTCTGGAAAATTGTCCGTAGTGTGTGATTGTGTGAGTGAATGAGAGTGTGTGTGTGTGCCCTGTGATGGGTTGGCACTCCGTCCAGGGTGTATCCTGCCTTGATGCCCGATGACGCCTGAGATAGGCACAGGCTCCCCGTGACCTGAGGTAGTTCGGATAAGCGGTAGAAAATGAGTGAGTGAGGGAATCTGTTTTTAAACGCACACAAGAGCGTAATCTAACCACGTGACGCAGCAGGCAAGCAGAGGGAGCGCGTGCACTAACTAATAAACCTCAACAGTCGTGACGAAACATGGAAGGCGCCACACCAAAAATAATTAAGTTCGGGTACTGGGATTTTGTGCAAGATGAGAAGAGAAGAACAGCAGTATGCGACCACATCGCTCACATTTGAATGACAAATTTCTATCAAATTAAATTTTTTGTAAGCGCCATGTAGTGTAAATGGTTGGTCACTGTTTATGTGGAAATGTCAGCTTTTTTGCAGTAGCACTTATAATTGGTCTTCAGTGTTTATGGGGATGCACATATATATAAAAAACATAAATATAAATATAAAAAACTTCAGAGTTGCAAGCAGAGCCATATTCTTGTCTAGCATGCACACGCACGCACACGCACACATTCAATTTAAAGGGATAGTTCACCCAAAAATAAAAAAAATTCTTTTATAATTTTCTCGCCCTCATGATGGTACAAACCTGTATAAATTTCTTTGTTCTGATGAACACGGAGGAAGATATTTTAAGGAATGTTTATAACTAAACCATTCATGAGCCCCATTCACTTCCATAGTATTCTTTTTTTCACTATGGAAGTGAATGGGGCTCGTGAACGGTTTGGTTATAAACAGTCCTCAAAATATCTACATGTGTGTTCATCAAAACAAAGAAATTTATACAGGTTTGTAACATCATGAGGGTGAGAAAAAGATAACAGAATTTTCATTTTTAGGAACGTTTTATTTATTTAGTTTCATTTTAACTATCCCTTTAATTAATAAATTACACTCACTCCAATCATCTCTCTCTCTCTCTCTCTCTCTCTCTCTCTCTCTCTCTCTCTCAAGGTTTGTGGGATTCAATAATTTACGTTTTTTGGTTGACATGATTGATTGTTGTTGTTATTCTGTTGTTAAAAAGGAAGGATCTAATTTAAGGATGTGTTCATGTTTCATTAACATTCATGAACATTCAATCATTTTCATCCCCATTAAAAGGGAATGTTCAAAAAATGCCATTTGGTTGCATAGAAACCATTGTACTTTTATATATCTACTTTTCCATGGTCTTCTGCCATGTTTGAGGCATATTGAAACTTTTCATGCTTTTATGTTGGCCTTATTTCAGTTACATTTACATCTTATTCTTTGTAGTTTTGATTTTTATTCATTTTTAGATTTTTATTGTATTTACAACTCACCTGTATGTGGACACCTTTTAAAAATAAATGCATATAATCATTTTTGTTGCAAATAAAACTCTCATAGTTCATAAATACTGTAGATTTAACTTTGTTTAATATATACATTTAGTTAAATTATCAAACATCTGTATGACTTGCCAGTGACTTGCTTGACTCAAGCTACGACTTGACTTGACTTGCTTGACATAAAGCAGTGACTTGACTTGACTTGACTTGACTCTCACAAAAAATGACTCGGACTTGCTTGAGACTTGAAGGTTAAGACTTGAGACTTACTTGTGACTTGCACATGTGTGACTTACTCCCACCTCTGGTATCTATATATACCTTACTGTACATTCTGCTTAACATTTCACATTCATATATATATATGTATATACATATATATACGTGTATATATATATATATGTATACATATATAGGTAATATATATATATATATATATATATATATATATATATATATATATATATATATATATATATACACACACACACACACACACACACACACACACATACATATATATATATGTATGTATATATATACATACATATATATGTATATGTATGTATGTATGTATATATACATACATACATACATACATATATATGTATGTATGTATATATTTACCTATATATGTATTACATGCTGTACATATGCTACATATTTATCTGCACTTGTCTATTTGCACAATTGCTACTCTTTGCACTTCAGGTAGATGCCAAACTGCATTTTGTTGATCTATCTATCTATCTATCTATCTATCTATCTAAAGAGCATGTGGTAGCCTAGTGGTTAAGGTGTTGGGCTAACATTCGGAAGGTTGTGAGTTCGATCCCAGGTCCACCAAGCTGCCACGGTTGAACAAGGCTCTTAACCCTCATGAATGAAAATATTAAAAAAATGAGAAGTAATGTAAGTCGCTCTGGATAAGGGCGTCTGACAAATGATGTAAATGTAATTGTAAATGTATCTATAATACAGTATATGTAATGTGTGAGTAGCAGTAGCACCTCCGCTGCATTAGATGGCGCTGCATATGAATATCCTCCTTTATCTCCTCCGGCAGCTCAGCTGACTGTGACACCAGTTATGACATTATGAATGTCCATTCGTACGATTTAGTGCTTTAAACTATAACAATAACACAATCACAGACACCGATAAGTATTTTATCTGCTTTTTATCACCTGTATCCTCGTCTAGCACAAAGGTAAGCCGTTTTTCTGTCACTGAATTCATTTATCATTCATTCTGCATCGAAACATACAGTAACGGCAGTTAGCATTTAGCATGTTAGCATTTAGCCATATTAGCTTTATTTATCCTCGAGTTCCTATAAACATATACACGTTATACACGCAAACGTCTATAAACCGTTAGCAAAATAACAAACGTAAGATAATTTAACTAGCCGGTTAGTTAACTGCTAGCAAACTAGCTCGCATTTTATTATTTATTTATTTGTTTGTTTGTTTGTTTGTTTATTTATTTATGTATGTTTTAATAACAAATGATGACATAATAAAATGCAATGCCACATTGTTCAAATCTTAAAATTGTAACAACATAAATGAATGAATGAAAGAAAGAAAAAATAATACAAAGAAGGGGAATGGAGCAATATAATTACTTTAGAAAAGAGGAATAAAATTAACAGCCTTGTAAAAGTCCATAGTTTTGACAGCTTTTCAGCTCGTGAGTCGTTTCAAAATAAGTTTTAATTTCCAGCTTAAAATGCAAAACGTTTGGTTTCTTTTCAGACCTCTTTACATTTATGGATGTGAAACTTTCCATATAAAAAAAATGATAAAAAGTTTTAAAATAAAAATGTGACATTTCGCCATTTTTACTTTCCTCATACAAAAAAAAAAAAAATAATAACATCTTATGTTAAATTTTTTAATTAATCTTATTTAATCTTGTATATAAAATTTATTGTCCTACAGAATGATTCAAAAACACGTTCGACATCAATCCAAAAAAAAGGTTCACAGCAGATTCTGTATTTATTTTACAAAATGTACAAGAATCTGATGTATCGTTTTAAAATTTTTGTAGAAATTGGTTTGTTGGATAAATTAGGTGCTTAATTTTTAATTATTTATATTATTATATTAATTACTTAAATTATTATTATTATAAGTCCAAACCAATTTCCAATTAATATACTACAAAAAAAGATTGTCCCATTATTGTTTGCTTCGCAATAATGGACAGTGAAGGATTATTTTTTTATTTACTGTCTTTAATATTAATACCATTCAAAAGGATTTCTTTTTTTAATGTTAGTTTAAACTAAGAATTTAAACTAGCTGTTTTGCTAACTGGAATTAAATTAGTGCAGATTTGTCACAGGTGGATAAATGTATGTTTAAAAAAGAAAATGGAATCATTTTCCTTGTACCCAAAGTGCCGCGAGTAATAATGACACTTATCAAGAATCTTAAGCTAGCTTTGTTGCTCAGACTGTGCTGTGCTGTGAATTGTCAATCGTTTTGTAGAAAGGTTCAAACCTCAGCAAAAAAAAAAAATCTATATAGGCAACTAATCACATCACCTGAGCTGACAGAGGATCAGATGAGTTTAAGCTAACATGGTTGAGTGAGAAGTGAGTTTGACCGATCAGTTAATAGACAGATAGAAATTCTTTAGTCATTGCACAGGGTAATACAAAATTCAGTGTCAGTCCTTATGGTGCATAAAAAGGTAAAAAAGAGAGAGATGCATAAAATTCAAAGGATATAAACATAAGAGTTCCAATGAAATGCTATTTAGTTGAGGTAGAAGGCAGCAGAGATATTGCACTTAACATACTGCACATGTGAATAGTAAAATATAGTATCAACAAAAGTTAAGTTTAAATAATATTAAGTTATTGCACTTTCAATATCTTTCATACAGATTTGTGGTTGGGAATAAATAAATATGAGGTAGCGCTCAATGAGCGCGTCTAGCGCGAATAGTTCCGAACGTTCAGTGATGTTTTTTTGGTGATTCTCTAACGGCTTTGGGGTAGAAACTGTTCCTGAGTCTGTTTGTGTGCGATATGATGGACCTGAAGCTTCTGCCAGATGGTAGAAGGTCAAATAGGTGGTGTCCAGGGTGGGTTGGGTCTTTCAGTACGTTGTTTGCTCTGCTGTGTATCAGCGAGAGCTGAGTACCGCTGTTGCGTATGTGAAATTGCCAGAAACAAAACTCTATTCCCTGTTTTAAAAGAACAACAAACATCTTTTTTTCTCTCTAAACGCACTTCTAACGGAAACTTAATTCATTCATTCATTCATTCATTCATCTTCTACCGCTTATCCAAACTACCTCGGGTCACGGGGAGCCTGTGCCTATCTCAGGCGTCATTGGGCATCAAGGCAGGATACACCCTGGACGGAGTGCCAACCCATCGCAGGGCACACACACTCTCATTCACTCACGCAATCACACACTAGGGACAATTTTCCAGAGATGCCAATCAACCTACCATGCATGTCTTTGGACCGGGGGAGGAAACCGGAGTACCTGGAGGAAACCCCCGAGGCACGGGGAGAACATGCAAACTCCACACACACAAGGTGGAGGCGGGAATCGAACCCCGACCCTGGAGGTGTGAGGCGAACGTGCTAACCACTAAGCCACCGTGCCACCCGGAAACTTAATTCAACATATTAAAATGCAATTATAAAATAATAAATAAACACACAGTATTTTGTGTATAGACACAATCCACAAATCAAGGTAATGTTTTTTAAAACCTCCAGAGTAAGATGGCCTGCGTATCCCGTGTGTAGTATTGTGTAAATAATACAAAAAAAAAAAAAAGCAATCTCTCGGCTGTTTTTCTGCCTCAGCATTCAATCATGACGGAGTTCTGGTTGATCTCGGCTCCTGGAGAGAAAACCTGCCAGCAGACATGGGACAAGCTGATGGTGGCCACCACTCGCACCAACAACCTGTCCACCAACAACAAGTTCAACATCCCGGACCTCAAGGTTCTGCCATTTCTATTATTTATTCATGTTAATGTCACATAATTTCTACCCAGTGTAAGTATCGCAAATGAATCAAATCCACGGTATTCAGATTCATTTGTCAGACGGAACCGTTTGCTCGTTTTGCGTTTTTCCCAACTGAGGCAATTCAGGACTTCTCTATTTGTGTAAAAATTCTTTCAGTTCCTCTTGCATGAATCTTAACAGTATGACCGCTGTTAGAGGATCGAACTTCACACTTCTCTTAAAGAGTTTCAACTTAAAAAAAAAAACAACTTTCACATGGACTAAGGTGTTTGATCGGCTGTGGTGAGATAAAGGACCACTCGGTGCAGTAGGGATTCAACCACAATTTCTTTCTTTTAAATGTTAACTATAGACTGGTATTGATTCCAGAAACATCTGCGTCTTTGCTAAAGAATAAAGCATTGGCACCCTTTTCTTGGCTCGGGTATGATGTTAAAGAAGCACCAGAATACAGAGACACATCATTTTGAACACCATTTAAGTATATCATTCTGAATTTAGACAAGTGTGTGCTTCTCTTCCACACAGCAGCAGTTTGTACCACTTAACAAGTTTGTTTGCACCCGATGAAGCGAGAACGCAGGCGGCGCCTCGCAAAGCTCTGACTGATCAAACAGCCTGACTGCGTTTTCTTTGCTCCATCATGCTGCTTTCTGATCAAAGCCTGTGCCTCTCGGTTCCCCTACAGGTCGGGACATTAGATGTTTTAGTCGGACTTTCAGATGAGCTGGCCAAGTTGGACTCTTTTGTGGAGAGGTATGTTTTTTTTTTTTTTTCCCCCTCTTCACTCTCCAGGAAAATATTGCAATGCAAACCATCAGTCTGGTCACACACTTGTCTTTTGACCTGAACAAACTTTTCCAGTCTCACCAAGTGGCTATTTCAGTTTTGTGTTCTGTGAAATTTTGTGTGTGTGATGATGATGATGATGATGATGATGATACGATTAGTTCAGTAGGACAGGCTCAGTGTTCACGGTTCGGGTCAAAGGAGTTTAAACTGTCCAGCTTATTTAACGTGCTGAGGAATCTCACTCAGCAGTGTGATGCTGGCTTTCCCTGGCTAAAGTGAACCATTAGCAGTGTGGTGACACACTGGCGTCTCTTCACTCAATCATATTTAAAACTCATGACTTCTGTCTAAAGCACAGTTGCAAAGAACTATTTATACATGACTGGAAGCTCTGAAAGCTTAAAATTCACACATGAGTCATTCTGACAGGCTCCTAGATTGTGTGTGTGTGTGTATGTATGTGTGTGTGTGTGTGTGTGTGTGTGTGTTGTCTATATTATTATATATAAACTAAAAAAAAATACATGAGGGCATTGATAGACTTTCATTAAAAGTGTTAAGTTTTTCTGTTTTTCTCTTCTGTTCAAAAATGCCACTATTGGTTTTCCGCTTTATTTGTCACAGCAAATTGTTTTCAGAGGCTTAAAGCAGCGACATGCCCACTGTTCAAATAATAGTCAGTGCTTTTAATGTTAATAAGCATTTCTTTAGAGTCCTGAGGTGCAAAAATGGGGAAAGATTTTTCTGCCTTTTTTTTTAATATATGTATATATTTAGCTTCTCGGTTTTGACCGAATTCTCAGTTTGCCTTTGAAGCTCTCAGTAAAGTGTGTTTTCTGAGGACGGTACAGGATGGTAACAGGGTGTGATGTGTGTTTGATGCGGTTTGCAGCGTGGTGAAGAAGGTGGCGCAATACATGGCCGACGTTCTCGAGGACAGCCGTGATAAAGTTCAGGAGAACCTGCTGGCAAACGGAGGTTAACTAGCATCTCCTTCAGCTCCACACCAAATCTTTGATCCGTTTTTGATTTTTTGTAATCTTATTTTTCTTATTCTTGATTTTATTAGTGGATCTGATCACCTACACCACGAGGTTCCAGTGGGATATGGCAAAATACCCCATTAAGCAATCTTTGAAGAACATATCTGAAATCATATCTAAGGCAAGTCGACAAAAAACTCAACAAAATGTTTGAGTAATAAGTTATGGTTCTGTACAAGGTACAGTGTGAGTGTGTGTGAGAGAGTGAGTGTGTGTGTGTGTGAGAGAGAGTGAGTGTGTGAGAGAGAGTGAGTGTGTGTGAGAGAGTGAGTGTGTGTGAGAGAGTGAGTGTGTGTGTGTGAGAGTGAGTGTGTGTGTGTGAGAGAGTGAGAGTGTGTGTGTGTGTGTGTGTGTGTGAGAGTGAGTGTGTGTGAGAGTGAGTGTGTGTGTGAGAGTGAGTGTGTGTGTGAGAGTGAGTGTGTGTGTGAGAGTGAGTGTGTGTGTGAGAGAGTGAGTGAGTGTGTGTGTGAGAGAGTGAGTGAGTGTGTGTGTGAGAGAGTGAGTGAGTGTGTGTGTGAGAGAGTGAGTGTGTGTGTGTGTGAGAGAGTGAGTGTGTGTGTGTGTGTGTGTGTGTGTGAGAGAGTGAGTGTGTGTGTGTGTGATAGAGTGTGTGTGAGTGTGTGTGTGAGTGTGTGTGTGAGTGTGTGTGTGTGTGTGTGTGTGAAAGAGTGTGTGTGTGTGTGAAAGAGTGTGTGTGTGAGTGTGAGTGAGTGTGTGTGTGTGAGTGAGTGTGTGTGTGTGTGAGTGAGTGTGTGTGTGAGTGAGTGTGTGTGTGAGTGTGTGTGTGAGTGAGTGTGTGTGTGAGTGAGTGTGTGTGTGAGAGTGAGTGTGTGTGTGTGTGTGTGTGAGAGAGTGAGTGAGTGTGTGTGTGAGAGAGTGAGTGAGTGTGTGTGTGAGAGAGTGAGTGAGTGTGTGTGTGAGAGAGTGAGTGTGTGTGTGTGTGTGTGAAAGAGTGTGTGTGTGTGTGTGTGTGTGTGAGTGAGTGTGTGAGTGAGTGTGTGAGTGAGTGTGTGA